>NC_090026.1:97208917-97539334 GCF_037176765.1 Anolis sagrei | reverse complement strand
TTTCCCAGACTTTGCAAGCGATTTTTAAAACTTATTTGAACCTGAATTCTCCTACAACAAAGCTTTCCATGGTATCATCTAGCTGTATCTAGGAAGTGCCATGAAGGAGAGAAGATTCATATTATTTTCCACAGCAGTGTTTATCAAACTCTGTTCCTCCAGGTGTTTTGGACTTCAACTCCCAGAAATTCAAGCCGGTTTACTAGCTGTTAGGAATTGTGGGAGCTGAAGTCCAAAACATCTGGAGAAGCACAGTTTGAGAAATTTTGTTCTAGAGAATCTTCGCTCTGTGTAGCGATGAATATTTTCAAAGGCTGGATATACACTGCCCTATATTCCAGGATCTAATCCCAGATTATCTGCTTTGAAATTGATTATATGAGTCTCTACTGACATATAATCTGGAACCTAGGATATAGGAGGGTAGAAGGGACCAAAGAAGTGCATACTAAACAAGCAAGTTGTGCTTGAAAAGAAGGGAAAAATCCATTCTAGCTGAGCAGCCCAGATCAAAAGAACAGAAGTCCTCAAAGACTGGCAGCTGACTGCCAGCTCAAGAATACTTTTATCACCCCTGGAGGGAAAAGCTGTATATTTTAGATGTAATGACCACAAGTACTAGCAACCACTAGAAATATATGGCTTACAAAACAGAAGGCTACTTATTATATACTAAATATTTCCGAGAGCTCTACTCCCAGATGGAGATGTGGGTGGGTTTACAGAGCATTGCCAGGAATGCTTGCTGCAAATAAAACTCTGCAGCCACACATATCAAAGATGAGATTCCTCCCTATATAAAATTTCTGCATGTGCCAAAGGAAAACATCTGGCATCTCTGATATAGAGGGAGCAACAAATGCCTTTTTCATGGAGGGCTGCCTCTTCCTTTCAAACAAGAGTGAACCCATTAGTATCATTAAGTGTGGTGTACATAATCCCGGCAATCAAAGGAAAACAAAGCAGGTGCAAGAACTGCTCCAGTGAAATGAAAAGTGGGAGGACGTTCAGATTTGTTTTTATTCACTGCACAACAATACCTCATTTTCAATGCATAGTTGCAAAAAAAAGTAATTGTGGTGCATTTAATGAGAAGAGAGAGGAAGAAACCCTTACCAGAAATACCAACTGGCTGTTGATTTTGTTGCAAGGGTAGTGGGTGGGGTGAGGTAAAGCTCCCATTCTTTCTGTTCATTCACAGCTGACTTGCTGTGTTTGAACAAACCTTTTTTTTGGGGGGGGGGGGGGGATTTGAATGTGATCCAAGGAAATGTCTCTCTCTCTCTCTCTCTCTCTCTGTATGTGCCCACTACTAATTAAAGAACACAATCACTATAGGGATTTTGCACTTAAAAGTAAATAATTGTTTTATGGGTGGCTAAGCTCATCCCTTCTGCTTTGATAGTTCCCAATAAAAATGCAATGGGAAATCATGTAGTTCTCCCACTGCTTGGGAGAAATCTCCTTTTATCATTGGAGTCAATCTGTCTCATGAAATGGAAATATATTGAGAAACTGAAAGGAGCCTAAGATAACAATGTGCTTCTGCCAACTCCTTGCATGGTTGTGCTCATATCATTTTACACAGGCAAGTAGGCAGGCTTTCTCTCTCTCTCTCTCTCTCTCTCTCTCTCCCTCTCTCCCCACCCCTTTCTCTCCCCCTACCTCTCTCTCTTCTGCCAATGGGTTTTTATTACATTTTGAATTTGCTAAATCAAGACATGGTTCCTGAATTGTTCTGGATTTCATAAAGTCAACTTTGTCAATGTGATGCATGATTCTTATCCATGAGAAATATAGGCAGTGTTGATAGTGGCAAGTTTTAAGGTGCTACCTAGTGAGCAGAATTGTAATCACAAACTCAAGTGGTGACAATACCATGGCCGAAACAGGAGTGGACCCCACAAAACTAAATATAACGTAATATTATGATTTGAGATAATCTAATGAAGCTGCAAAGTGGGATTTTCAGAAGGATGAAAGGCAACAGTTTGGAGACAGTACATGCACTCTGAATGCAATGATACTCACCCCAAGCTAGACAGCTTTAAAACAGGATTAAGCAAATTCATGGCAGATCGCAGCAGCTACTAATCCTGATGGCTATATGCAATGGCCATTTAAATAATAAAGAGGAAATTCATCATGAAAAGAAAAAAAGAGAAGCAGATTAGCCTAAAATTTCCACATATCTAGGCCAATACAGTAATACATTCTATGATTTAGCTAGAAATACAAGACCAAGTGACCCACATACAGATGGTAATTATTACAAGAAGTTTCAAAGCCTTTGATCTCTCTTCTTACAGTTCTTTATATTTAAACTGCCATTATTGTATAGTCCTTCAAATGGGTAACAACAATAGTAGCTTATCATAAAGGGAACTGTAAAGATATATTGACTATATTCTTGTTGAGAGCTAACACAATTTCATACGATTGTGACAGTGACAAGGCATCTGGACTAGTGAGATGATGGCGGAGCTCTGCTCTTTATGGGGGCTCCCTGGACTGATGTAGACTTTTCATTGGTTTATGTTAGGAGGCCTTTGAGATTTCCTTCCACAAGAATTCCTCTAGAGAAGATGACTGCTTGTGGAAGGTCTCAAAGACCTTCTAACACAAACCAATGAAAAGTCTAGTTACGTACATAATTGGTTGGTTACACAAGCATAGGTCACCAGCATGATTTCAACCATTGTTGTACTATGGCTATATAGTGCCTTCAGGATCAGAAGCAGCATGCAGCAGTGGAAGAAGGCTTCTACCATCATGCTATGCTTTGGACCTCCTGGAGACATCTGTTTGGCTAGCATGGAAAACAGAAAGTCAATTAGATAGATGTGCAGTCTGATCAAAGCAGGTTCCTTCTTATGTTCTTCTAAGAAAATTAGCCAGGTTTGTAGGCTGGTTGAATAATGAGGATTTTTTTCTTCAGAAAGACAAAAGAAAAACTACCTGCAAACAGGTCAACATTGAACAGGTTCAATAGTCAAAAAATGTTGACCATCAATAGGAAAAGTGAAAAGAACACAATGGTAGGAGGTACTGTAATATGCTGGAAGAGAACAAGAGAGTCTGGCTGACTGATACTGTACCTGAGCTGGAGCAGTGAAGAGATCCAACTTTTTGTTAGAGATCTCACTTGTTATGGTTTGAAATTACAACTGAGTGCACAGAAGAGAGAATCAAAGTCAAGAAAAAACATAACACACATAGGAAAAAAGCAAATGAGGGCATTAATATCAACCCAAATATTAACTTCAGATGGCTGGGAATGATAGGTACACTTTCCTGTTTTTTATTCAATCCAGTCATTTAACAATTTCATAGAAGAAAAGCGATATCATTTGGTGCATTTGTACCATACCCTTCAGCCAAAAAGACTCCCAGAGTGGTTTACAAATTGTTAACTTGACAGTTTCCTGGTCTCAGGCTTAGAATTTAAGAAGGAAAAAAGAAAACCAGTGGGGTAGGGGATTATGTTTAGCACATGCTGGCTGCTCTTCTCTCCCCGCAAGGCCACAACAATGGTAATGGGAACAGAGGCAAGGCCTATCACCAGCCACTGAAGCCAAGGCATGATGGAGCTGTAATTTCTCCTTGGCTGCTGTTCCCCTCAGAGGATGCAACTGCAAATAAATATATATTCATTCAATCTTTCTCCTGGTATGAAACCCAAGACAACTTATATCAATCTAAAATAAAGTGCAGCTAGTCATTTATGAAATCTATGAGATATCAAGCAGTGTTGGAATGATGAAATGTTAAGACAACACACCCCATTTGTACTGGTTGCCTGTAATATGGCCCATCTGCTTAGTTTCCCCAATATTCCGATAACATTCCTTCTCCAAAGAAGATGTGGAGCAGAAATTTATTTGGTTTTCTTTTCATTGCAAACCTTCTTAGTTTGCATTTCCAGAATTGGTTCACAGATAAGGCAAAAGGCTTTTCAACATTTGCTTATATCTGGATCCTGTGGTGCATTTTTAAAATATAAAACTACATAAAATATGTTCTTGTGGGTTTTTTCGGGCTATAGGGCCATGTTCTAGAGGCATTTATCCTGACGTTTCGCCTGCATCTATGGCAAGCATCCTCAGAGATAGTGAGGTCTGTTGGAAATAGGACAATGGGTTTATATATCTGTGGAATGGCTGGGGTGGGGCAAGGAGCTCTTCCCTGCTAGAGCTAGCAGGGATGCTTGCCATAGATGCAGGCGAAACGTCAGGAGAAATGCCTCTATAACATGGCCCTATAGCCCGAAAAAACCCACAAGAACCTAGTGATTCCAGCCATGAAAGCCTTCGACAATACATTACATAAAATATGTTTGTTAGAGGACAGTGCTCAGAAAAAAGCACATCATACCAAAAGCAATATAAAAAACCACAGTGGTGGTAGTGAAATATCTTAAAATATGTTTTTGAGGGAAAATATGGCATACAAAGTTTTGTGTGTCTTATTTTAAGAATAATTAGTAAATTACTGCAAGCATGGTAGTTTAGGATACTTGGGCCACACACTCCTGTAATATTTAAACTTTTGAAAATGTTCTACAGTGCCTATCATCAACATCAGTAATTATTCTGGTATCTGACTAATCTGTTTGTAGTCACTGAGAGGAAGACAAACACCCACTGTCTCTCCTCTACATTCAGTCTCCACCACACAGACATCTCTAGCTGACTCACTGGGAACCCAATGGAACAGAGGGATTCCAGTCTGCATAATGTTAGCTATGATTTAAAGTAGTAACCGTACATATAGTTTCCTGAGAGTATTTCCAATAGTTATCATGAGGGTTTACTTTTGGTTGGACATAAAAATGCTAGAAATGCCTAGGATTTCTCCTGCAAGTCCACTTTAAAAACTTGCTCATTTCACTAACTTAAGTAACATTGCTGTCAGTGGAATTGGGTCAGAGACTATGAAATAAATATTTCACTGACTAGACAAACCAGATCTTTGATGTTCTATTTTATCAGTTGCTGAAGGCACCAGATGTTCACTAGATCAATGGTGAGGGTGCCAAATGATGGATCTCTGATTCTGATGGTCTTTGAAAATCATTTCTTTTCACTCGGAATGGAAATATTGATGCACTGAAACCAATTTTCTGCTTCAGAAATGAAATGTAAGGAAAACATAATGTGTAGTAATTGAAAGAAAGTACCCCACTTGTTCTCCACCCCTCATTTTCTCTTGAACTTCTTCTTGCAGCTGCTTTCTTTCCAGTCAGTCAGGGTTACAGAATCATGCTTATTTTACAAATTGTTCAAGTTATTAACTGTCCTTCGCAGAAATATATGATAGAGGCAGATGTTTGGAGTTTGGAGAAGCTGGCTATCAAAGTTGGAAATTGGGGGAAGAGAGTTGAAACTTTTCCTTTTTGGAAGACATTATTTGTAGGCAACAAAATTAGCACAATGTTCTTACCAATAATTGAAAATATCCTATGCACACTACAGCATGTAAACAACAACAGTGAGCCTTGTGGCACTTTAAAGACACCATTTTTATTTGAGATATACTTTCATGGGAGACAAGTGAGGAACAACCTTGTCCTCAAGGGAAGTTACTTTTTCTAATGGAGTTTAAATGTTGCCTGAATTTTACAACCCTCTGTCTCCCAGAATCCACATGGTCCCGGGGGGGGGGGGGGCATGTATATCCCTTTAGATCACTGTTTTTAAAAATGTGGACTGTGGCCCCAAATGAGGTCCCCTTACCTCTATGTCAGGGTCACAAAAACTGGCCACAGTAAAAGGTTGCTAAATGCCACGCATTTACACAAATATATTAGCAACAACGTGCAGTGTTTACAGTGGACTCTGCAGGAAAGGCTTCAGCTGTACACACAAAAGAAAATTGGCCTGTTTAGCAACTCTTGCAAATGCTGATTTATTATCAGGAAAATGATTTTATAACTATTTCATATATCTGGGGTCACATAAAAATTTCTCAGACAGAAAGGGTTTGTAAGTGGGAAAAGTCTTAAAAACCTTGCTCTAGATCAGGGGTCCTCAAACCTTTTAAACAGAGGGCCAAGTCTCAGTCCCTCAAACTGTTGGAGGGCCAGATTATAATCTGAAAAATACATGAATGAATTCCTATGCATACTGCACATACCTTATTTGTAGTACCAAAAACACTTTAAAACAATACAATTAAAATGAATATAAACTTAGTAATATTTCAGTGGGAAGTGTGGTCCTGCTTTTGGCTGATGAGATAGGATTGTTGTTGTTGTGTGCTTTCAAGTCGTTTCAGACTTAGGTTGACCCTGAGCGAGGGCCGGGTAAATGACCTTGGAGGGCTGTATCCAGCCCCTGGGCCTTAGTATGAGAACCCCTGCTCTAGATCATCGTAACTGAAATCAACAAAAACAATACCTTGACAAAATGACATGTGACTGGAATATCACCCCTCCCCCCCCCTTAAATGATTTTTATAACCTTTATGTGATAAAAAATCCAGGGGAACTTTGAAAGCCTACATGATGTGTTTTGTGTCATTGGGTTGACTCAATAAATATACCACTGTTTCATAGATTTGGCTGTAATCATATTTTGATGTTCTGTAGTTGCTTTTTGTAACATTGCTGGGCACAAACAAAGTCTCCTTATTATTGCTTAGGCAGCAAGTCACTTATTTTCATCTGCAAATGACTTGATTAGATCCTGGGCACAGCTTTTGTTTCAATAAGGAAACTTCAAGAAGTCACAGCCAGGCGTATACCTCTGATATGAATGTGCTAAGTGTGAAATGAACTTTCCCCCACTTGAGGATGTGAAGGGACAGATTCTGACATTCTCACAGCTGGCAGACAAAGGAAGGCTATGTTTGCAAACGGGCTGGAATCACAAACGGTGGTGATTTGAATCAAAGAATTAAACGAGGCTTCCCAAAAGGACAGGATATTACTGACCTCATGACCAAACGAGTGAACGGGTACTACACGGAACATTGCAATGCTTCTCTACTAATGATCCCGTTATTAAGACTTGGCAGGCATCCCAGAATAGGGACAATAGCTTGGCAATAACAGAATATTTTCAAAACAGCAGGTGTGAGCTGCAGAGTATAAAATCCAAGGGGTTGAGTGGGGATCCGGAAGAAAAAGAAACTCAGGCCTTAATGACCACCCTGTATTGACATGTCTTTACCTTGGTTGATTGGAAAAGTCCCCAAATATTTCAAAGTACATGTACAAGGTGAATGGGGGCTGTGTGCATTGGCCTCGCACCCCATGAATCTTTCCCTATTGAGTGGAAGAGCTCTTTTCAGTGTGTTCAGCTGCTTGTGCTTTCATTCCTCCATAATTTTGGGAAACCTGATTATGCAGCATTCTAGATGATCTAAAAGATTCTAAGCCCATTCAGTCACATATATCCAAAACAAAAACAAATTCACGGGCATAAGATGAAGGATACTTGGTTTAGCAATAGTACAGTCAATCCTCTGTATCCATGGATAGAAAATACTTTTTGAAAAATCTAAGAATCAAGTCTTGATTTTGCCATTTTAAATAAGGGACACAATTTTACTACATCTTTGTATAAGGGGACTTTAGCATCTGATGCTTACGCTGTCCGTGGTGGGGATGGGGTTATAAAACCAAATCATGGTGGATCTTGTTGATCATAAGTTGAATATGATTCAGCTATGTGAAGCTGCAGCAAAGAAAACACATAATAGTTTAACTTCAATCAAATCTTATATTTCATCTGGAGTGCTGCAACTCATTTAAAAAGGATATCAACAGACTGAAGTGGGTTCAGAGAAAGGCTACCAAGATGATAAGAGATACAGAGAATAAAACATATGAGGAGAAGTTGGCATGTGTAGCCTGGTGAAGAGAAGACTGAAGAGTGACATGATTTCACTTTTTAAATATCTAAAAGATTGTCACAGAGAAGATGATGCTGGTTTCTTGCCTGCTACTTCATAGGATAGGATACCGTCTCTAATGATTTTAAGTTACCGTGGGATAGATTTCAACTGAACATTAGAAGGAACTTGAAAAATACTGAATTTCTCCTCACCAGGCTTATATTGAGTGGAGAAAACAGTTGGAAGAAAACAAAACTTTGCACAAGCTGGGATAAAAATATAAATGAGGGGGGGGGGGGGGAGTCAAGTGATTAACCTAGGAATAGGAAGAAAGAGAAGTCAATCCCAACACCAAGAAGGAAAAGCCAATGGGAAAAATGTCCCCTGACATCAAACTACAAAAACTGCAAATGACTGTTCTGGCCTGCCAGTTTCCTTGTCACATATTCTAGTTGATAAGCATACATTCAATGATTTTGAAAAAGAGTGCTTCAGAAATTAAGAAGCTCTACGGTTCCTAGAAGATTAACTACATGATGATAGTCAACAGCCTGCTTCACTTGACAAATATAATTTTTGCATTCAGAAGACAGAAAAAAGTATACAATAGAGCAGTGGTTCTCAACCTGTGGGTCCCCAGATGTTTTGGCCTTCAACTCCCAGAAATCTTAACAGCTGGTAAACTGGCTGGGATTTCTGGGAGTTGTAAGCCAAAACACCTGGGGACCCACAGGTTGAGAACTGCTGCAATAGAGGCTTATGCTCTATTTTCTCCATTCTCTTTTAAAGGGCTTTTTTTTTAACCACCACCTCTGCTCAGGAGGCAGACCTACTCAATCATTTATAGCACTGCTGCTCCCCAAAGGTCACCAAGCAGGATGTTAACAATAAACAGCGTCTGTTGCTTCCTACTTGGAAATGGAGTCAGATGCATCTCCACATCATTCTTCTTGTTTGGCCTCTTAAGAACCAACTCAGTACCTAAATGGGTTTCTCCATAGAGGACACTTAACCATCATAACTGCAGTGCAGTTGTCTGTACAGTTAGGTGTCTTCAGCAATAGCAGGGATGATTCATTTGACTAAATGGCTAGGCTTATGGGACTTGTGTAGTTTAGATGTTCTTGTGGATCTTAAAGGTGAATGAGGCATTTTTCTTCATGATCACTCTGTTCAGATGCACACCTGATCATAAGGGAATGTGAAAAGTAGATAGTGCATGGTGTTTTGTCTATAAGAAACCATCTACTTAATTCATGGGATATTTTTGAAGAATAATGGTAAGATGGCAAGTTCATGTTCTCAGGCATCAGGGAAGATTAGAAGAAAGGAATGCAAGGCTTTGATTATGATGGAAACCATTGCTTTTACAGGCAACTTTGCAACTCAACATTGCAAAAGGTCATTCAGCCTAGCATGGCAGTAGAAAGCTTTTTATAATTTTAATAGAGATAGATATTATGTTGGGATTTGAGTAAGTTGTGGCTGAATCATGAGCAACTGCTATCATTTATAAAAGCTAAGGATTTACTTAGGATGAAAGCTTAAGAAAAATGGTGGTGGGGAGATGGATTTTTCCCAGCTATCATCTCACACCTGAGGCTAAGGGGTTTTTTTGTATATACAATTATAGTTCTTCAGCTAGGAAGGCACAATTTATTATCTATTTCATTCTTGGCATGATCAGAACAGTGGTAGATTTATCCAGGTTTCAATAATGAAGAAACACTGTATTCTAGTATTAATATAACAACAACTAATATATGGCAAAATAATCTTAAGTGATATGCTTGGAAACATGATAAAAACAAATTTTCTGAGCTCTATAAACCCTGTGATAGATTCACCTTAGGATCTTGAATGCAGGAAAGGACTTGAATGCAGAAAACAACAACATTCAACTGGAAAATCAAATCATGAATCTGAATGGCAGTTAGAAGAATAAAATAGGAAGGGTGAAAAAGCACAACTTGGAGAAAAAGACTGGAAAAGAGACTGGACATAGTAACAACAAAAAAGTACATTTTCTAAACTTTATTACAGAGTGACAGTAGAGATATAATTGGCTTTCAAGATCATAAAATACTTGGGTCCAGGTGAATTACCTTATATATTCATGTATAAGTCTAGTAATTTTAATGAAAAAGTCAACCCAAAAAACCCTGGGACAACTTATCCATGGGTCAATGTGAATATTATACCTTAACACTTATCTTGAAAAAGAAAGCACTCCTTTTCTGAATAGAGTGGTGAGTAGCCTGTCCTGGGATGGCTTAAATTTGTACTGACCTCCTCTTCTACTGAGTTGTAGCACTGCTTCTGGCCTTGTTGAATGTCTAAGCAGGGAAATTATAGAGATGGTCAGGGATGGCTGGCCCCCTGATGTGGCACTGCTGCTTTATGCAGAACAGCCATTTACTTATTCATGGATCATATCAAAATTCATAATTTTGTTCCCAGAACCTGCTTTTGACTTATACACGAGGTTGAATTTTACATGAGTATATATGGTAGTCCCTTGGAGTCAAGTGGAAAGTGGTGATGATCCTGTGATCTTGTTTGCTCCACAGGCTGTCTGTGAGTTTCTTTGTGGAGCTACTTTGTGTAGGGCATGGGGTTTCTTGAGAGAAAAAGATAGGAGGGTGGAACAAAAACATGGCAGGCTTTCTGCAGCTCATCAGCCTGTATGCTTGCAGCTGCTAGTGAAGGTAAATGGTGCTTGAGCTGTGAATTATACCAGGGACCCTTTCATATTATACACTTATGATGGTTGCAGCCTATGGAATCTTGAGGCTTGCTGTTAGGTGAGGCATTAAATGCTCTGGCTGAGATTCCTAAATGCACCTCCCTGAACTGCAAATCCCAGGATTACATATGAGGAAATCATAACAGTTAGTGGAATCATAGTGAGATAGCTATGTAGTATTGAAGGGACTCTGCACTCTGCAGCACACTTGCTATTTGTGCCACTTGTCTCTGTGTTACCAAGGTCTCTGACACTGTTATCAAGGCTGGAAGGGTGGCAAAAAGGGACTACTAAGCCCTTTGAATACTGTTCAGATGTATATAATCAATTTTTTAGGTGTTGTAAATAAATATATTCACAAACGTCCACAAAATAGGTTTCATGTGGTATTTTTTAACAATTAATTTCAATCACAATTACAATATAAAAACATCTTAAATCAAGTTGTGGGGAAAAAACTATACACAATGAAGCAAATTTGAGATCATTGTGAGATTAAGAATGCCAAATTCATATAAAACTAGCATACATTTTAAAATAGTTTTTATGACCCCAATTTTGCAGATGTCTGTTACATTTTCCAAACATATGATTATAATATCATTCAGCTTTATATTAGCAGAAGGTATTAAAGTAATTGTGGCAAGTTCTTGGTGGTATGGGCATACCAAATCACCTTATCTCTCTCCTGAGGAATCTGTATAAGGACCAAGCAGAACTGACCATGGAACAACAGAGTGGTTCAAGATTGAGAAAGGCGCACGGCAGGGTTGCACACTCTCACCCAACCTATGCAACTTGTAATCAGAACACATCATGAGATGTGCAGGGCTTGACAAATGCAAGGCTGGGGTGAAAATTGCTGGAAGAAACATTAACAACCTTAGATATGCAGATGATACCACTTTGATGGCTGAAAGCGAGGAGGACCTGAGGAGCCTTCTAATCAAGGTGAAAGAAGAAAGCACAAAATCTGGGTTGCAGTTAAACATAAAAAAACCAAGATTATGGCAACATGGATGATTGACAACTGGCAAACAGAGGGAGAAAACGTGGAGGCCATGACAGACTTTGTATTTCTAGATACAAAGATTACTGCAGACACAGACTGCAGCCAGGAAATCAGGAGATGCTTACTTCTTGGGAGGAGAGCAATGACCAGTCTTGATAAAATAATGAAGAGTAGAGACATCACACTAGCAACAAAGATCTGCATAGTTAAAGCAATGGTATTCCCCATAGTCACCTACGGATGTGAGAGCTGGACCATAGGGAAGGCTGAGCGAAGGAAGATAGATGCTTTTAAACTATGGTGCTGGAGGAAAGTTCTGAGAGCGCCTTGGACAACGAGAAGATACAACCAGTCCATACTTCAAGAAATAAAGCCTGGCTGCTCATTGGAGGGAAGAATAGTAGAGGCCAAGATGAAGTACTTTGGCCACATCAAGAGAAGAAAGGAAAGCTTAGAGAAGAAAATGATGCTGGGAGAAATGGAAGGAAAAAGGAAGAGGGGCCGACCAAGGGCAAGACGGATGGATGGTATCCTTGAAGTGACTGGATTGACCTGGAAGCAGCTGGGGTGATGATGACCGACAGGGAGCTCTGGCATGGACTGGTCCATGAAGTCACAAAGAGTCGGAAACGACTGAACGAATGAACAACAACAACAATTAAACCAAAGGAACCATTGTCGTTGATAACAAGACTGGTGTCTATAGCACAAAATTAGTGGATACTTACCAAAAGGAAAACAACATTAAGAAAACCAAACATCTTTTTTTAAAAAAAAAAAAAACACCCCAAGAAATGTATGATAAGTTTCTACATAGACTATTTCCTGATAATCTTTCACATTATGGGTCTACAGCGCTCCGAATCACTGTAGTATGACAGACAATTATTTTCAGCTTTGAAACATTGAGCAAGTTCAGTGTGGTACAAAGTACTACTCAAGGGCAGGAAGGCAGGTCATTAAACCATCTCTGAAACATTACATCTTTGATTTATTATGTCAGAGGGAGAGATCAAAAGAAAGCAAGCCTGTGCGCTCAAGAAAGAAGGCTAGATTATGAGGTACAAATCTGGGATTTAGGAAGATGGGAGTTCAGGGGTTAGAGGTCTAGCAATTTGATGCAGCCAAGGGAAGTTTTAATTAAACTTGCTCACAGAGGAACAACTTTAAATAGCAGTGCAGTGTTGTCAACCTCATAATTAAGTCTATAGATGAAGACTCAAGTTATGTGACTGAGTAGACTCAATAAAGGTTCCTATGTAGCTAAACTGGAGATAGCAACACTAATAAAGATAGGTAACTAACTATGCTGTTTCTTCCTGTTCCTCTTCTCTTCCATTGACCTCATGTTGTGTAGAGAGAAATGAGCTTCATTTTTGGAATGCAATGGAATATGTGGCAAAATCAGTGGTAACATGAAGTCCAAATATCTACTGGCAGTTTAACAATAACTCAATTGCTTGTTGTACCTTGCAAATATAAGTATCACAAATCCTGCCCCAAAAGACCTGCAGAAAGCAGCAATATCCAAAACAAACCATCTTATTTATTTTTAAAATGAGACATTAAATGGAGTAGCTCCACTTAATGTCCTTTGCTGAATACCATAGGAAGAAAGCTGCAAAATGGTGCTATTTCTATCTAAAATTATTTTTTTAAATTAATATGCAGTAAATTGGAAGCATTAATTTGTAATAGTACTTATGAACTATAATCCACTGTCTCCAGAAGTCTAAAGGCAACCCATCAAATAAAGGAAAAATAGCAGATGCAAAACACCTCCCCCAAAACACACCCCAAAGGAGATATCACAGCCTAACCAGGCAAGATGCATATGGGAATAAGGTCACACCTGGAGAATGGCAGATCTGGAGCATGGCAAGAGGAAAAGGAATGGATGAAGACGAGTGAAGATGGTAAGGAATCTGTCTTCCTTAATGTCTTCACAAAGAGATATAACCTGTCTCTGACACAGATTGCGTATGAGTCCCTATGGGTTCAATCACATAATGTGCAATCAGTTTCATCTGCATCCCATGGCAACTTGTATGCATTGAGTATGCAGCCTGTGATCTAACCTGTAGATTCTTGTATGCAACACATGTTATTACTCTTTGTGATAAGGTACTCAGAGATCTGGTGGGATAAGAGACAGCAGACATATGCTCTAAATGAGCAAACAAAATAACTAAATCTCTTAATTTGACATTATTATATTCAAATGTAGCAGATGCCCTAAATGAGCAAACAAAATAACTAAATCTCTTAATTTGACATTATTATATTCAAATGTAGCAGATGTATTCTTAAATGCGAATGTATGCTGTTTGAGGAGTGAATGTGGTTTATTTGGCACCTAAACCAGCACATGAATGCTTGTTATCTATATTAAGCAGGACAGAACAGTACAGTATTGATTTGCATTAAATGAAATGGCAAAAGAAGGCAACACATAAATTCTCAGGAAGTTTGATTAAGGTTTCTGCATATAATGAAGCCAATAGGCTATGAACTCCAGTGATTTTTTAAATGAAGCTATTCACCATCACCAGTTGAACCAACATTAAAAGAAAAAAATCAAACAGCTCTCTCAGTTCTTTCATGTGTCTGCATTTTACCATTGGATGCCAGGAAAAATGTAGATCAAAGAATCCCAGCTAATTTTGCATTCTGATTCACTGCTGGCATTATAATTTACTCATTGACATTCAATGTGGGTGCCATATGGACTCACAAGTGTTCCAGAAAGCACAGATTGGTTCAGAAGTAGCTAATGGCATCTTTAAAATGATTACCATAATCAATACCAGTTGGGTTGCTCAACATCACTCCACTCCTTAAGTTATTCTTATTGTCACCATCTGAAAATCCAAATCTAATTTAGAATTAGAAATATCAATTAAAATTATGTTTTACAAACACAGAGGTTAGATGGCAGGTAATGAAGGTCTCTAACTCTTAGGCAAAGGAATTGTATATCCATCTAACTAAATGGAAGGTAGATCTGTTTTTCATTCTGCAAATATATAAATTGGAAAGCTTCTGATTTGTGCCACATTGTAAAAAAATATCCATAGCTGTCTCTGTGAAACTGAGATTTGACATGACTTTAAATAAATATATGAATAGTTGTACTCTGCATGCAGCTGAAACTGAAAAGACAGTATTGAGTATGTGTGTTTACAGTATATGCCTTCAAGTCATGTGTTGACTTTTTCATCACATGGGCAAAATTGACTTCACTTCAGCACGGATCCCATCACATGATGTTGATCTGCTTCTGGTGGGGCTCTGTGCCTGAAGTGAGGTTGAACCATGGGAAGAGTTGAGGGGCAATGTGGGCAATGCGGGTCACCGGGTTCCCCAAACTCCCTGCCAGATTTATCATAATATAAGATGAATCTTCCCGCTATCACCTGAAATTGTGACCTCATTGTGATGATGTCCATAGTAACTCTGTGAAATTCATAGGGTTTTCTTAGGCAAGGAATACTCACAGGTAGTTTTGTAGTGCCTTCCTCCAAATATAGTGCTAGCATATTGACTTGTGAAATCTGTAGGATCTTATCACACAAACCTGCTATTCTACCATAGTCTCATTAGCTTATGCAATGGATACATACTGCATTGAGTGCCTTCAATATTGTACCTATCTTCATTAGTCCAATTGCACTGATGTGCCATTTGAACTGTTCCGAACACTCTTGTAATCCTGTCTTCCTGCACAACTGCAGTTCCTTTATTTTAATTTTAATGTGGTTGCAGAATCCTAGCATTTAAAAAGAACAAAAAGGGACATTTTTATTCAGCTGGGTGGAAGGGGCCTAAAAATAGCAAATGAGAAGGAGGAGAATCCTGCCCATGACTTTATTTATTTATTTATTTACTCCACTTCTACCCTGTTCTTCTTACCCCAAAGGGACTCAGAGTGGCTTAGAAAGTTGGCATTATAACAAATAGACACAATGAAATGATAAGAACAGATAAAGCATAGAATACAATTGAAGCAGGTAAAACCATTAAAACAGATTAAAAATTAGTGCCTAGACCAGTGATTCTCAATCTGTGAGCCCCCAGATGTTTTAGTTTTCAACTCCCAGTAATCCTAACAGAGGGTAAACTGGTTAACTGACTGGGATTTCTGGGAGTTGTAGGCCAAAACACTTGGGGACCTACACGTTGAGAACCACTGGCCTTGACCTATGTCCATTGTTAGTATTGCATTCTACAGAGCACTATTCCCCAAATGTCTGGTGGCATAGCCAGGTCTTCATCTTTTTCCTGAATATGAGGAGAGAGGGGGCCAGTCTAACGTCATTAAGAAGGGAATTCCATACATGAGGGGCCACCACTGAGAAGACCTGTTGTGCCTGCGAAGGGGCTGGGATCGAGAGCAGAGCCTCCCTGGCTGATCTTAACACTCTGCCCAGTTCATAGGGAGAGATTCATTCGTACAGGTTAGTTGGGCCAGAACTTTGCTGCAAGCATAGAAGCAGAAAGAACACATAGCATCAAGGTAGATTGTGGGATTGGGAGCTATTGATAGGATTTACCCATCTATCCTCTGGGATGGCAAAATCATGCTTGAGGGAGGACAAGCCTCTAGCTGAAATACATATTTTTTGTATATTAAACATTATCTTTTGATTGCCTTCAAAGGTGGAACTGAATATAGATTGTAAAACAGCAGTGGTGTTTCACATAATGATATTTTCTTCCTATACATGCGGGAATTTATAATTCTTGGGCTTATTTGCATGCCAATTTACCTGGGATAAATGGTGTTGACTGGAGACTAGTGTTCGAAACATAGCCTGGCTATTGAAACCAACTGGGTGACCTTGGGTAAATTCAAGTCTCTCAGCTTCAGAAGAAAGTAAAATCAAACCCACTCTGAACAAATTGAGCCAGCAAACCACCAGGATACGTTTGACTTAGGGTCACCATGAGTCAAAACAATTGGAAGACACACAAAAGAAGTGGAGTTAAAATTATTAAAACTTTGTTTTTCTAAATTCACACACATGATTGCACTATTAATCTGTGATAAATATCTAAGCCAAAGAAGTAGTGCAAGGATGGCATTGTGAACTACTGGAAATATCTTGCATATACAAAACTCTCCCAATTTTGAATATACAAACAGCCTCTACTTTGCTTATGGTCTAAGTGTGCATCTACATTGTAGAATTAATGCAGTTTGATAGTACGTTACCTGCCATGGCTGAATGCTATGGATTCGTAGAGGTTGGAGTTTTACAAGGACTATTTCCATAGCGTTAAGCCTTGGCAATGAAAATGCAGTGAAAATGCTATCAAATTGTATTAATTCTTCAATGTAGATGCACATGTTTTTATTTATAGAATTTAGAGTTAGAAGAGACCGCAAGAGCCATGCACTCTAATTCCTTCCTATGCAATTATTATGAATCCTGCATCACATATGTAGTTCTGAATAGATAACTACATATCATCTCCTGACCTGACTCTCCAAACCTATCTTAACAACCAGCAGCTGCACTGAACAATGGAGATCTGTTCTGTTGGCAGTCAGGGAACTGCAGGATGATATTTCCAGCCCCTTCTTGCCAGCAATCCGTATTATAACAATTAAAAGCAGATCCTTGTCACAATGCTGATTGCTGGTGGGAGATAGCCAGAAACATCAGAGTCCTCAGCAAAATAGATACCAATTGCTCATAGTGCCTGCTGCTTTTCAGTGTAGGTATGGGGGGCAATTATGATCACAGTAATATTGGCACAAACATTAATATGAATACCATATAGTTATAAATGTGCAAATCTAGTTTATACATTTGTAACTGCTCAATGGGATGCCCGCCAGCACACTGCCTTTTTGTCTCAGCATCTGGGATTCAGGTGGCTCATAAATTTATTCACGAACAATTTATTTTAAAATGCAATAGAAATCAATGGCGCTTTAAACAAAAACTAAAGATAATAAGGTTGACAAAAAGTCAATCATACCAATTATCTGGGAAGTAGAATATGAACCAGAAGTATATGTTTAAAACATTTGATAGTATAAATATCCTGCTGAGAGTTTATTTTGAAAATGTTTTCAGGGTGGACTAGAAAGCTGTAAAACATATGTGGGTAACATGAATGCTACGCAACCGTTTCCCCATACCTTGATATATCAGCGTCTCATTGCTGCTGCAGAATTTTGACATCAAATCAGTAACGAAAAAGCTGACCCCCACTGTAAAACATGGTGTGGGGGCATCTTGTTTCCAAATTGTTAATGGTTCCAGATGTTCCTTGGAAGCACTGATGTTCTTGAAAATAAGGTGCCTATTCCTCATCCATCTTGATCTGAAGGCAAGCTACGTTTTTCTGGAGTTGCCACATCACTGAAGTCTGTTTGGAGAGAAGCAATACACAGAAGCAATATACCCTGAACTCATAAAAATTGCCCACTTCATCTTCAAATTGATATACACAAAACTGGACAAGGCTTTGGAACTTATCACATATACACATACCTTGTATCTGAAGTTATTTGCCTACTGGTGCCTACGGGTCCTATCACATGACACAAGGTCCATTTTGTCAGATACTCTTAGGCAAAGAATCAACTGTGTGCACTTTTTGAAAAATGAGAAAAAAATGACTTAAATCATCTTAACATTTGCTGCACACATCAGAAGCAGGTTTTTAAATGTGTGATGGGTAGACATGTCTGCATCTCATCTTTTGTGGTAGTGACATGCCTTTCAAAGAACATTTGGGGGGTGATTTTTTTCATCTTGCTTGATTCTCCTTTGTTGAAATATCTGACAGTACACTTCTGGTGCCAGACCCTGAGAAAAGTCATAAATGTTTTCCACTTTTCCATCACTGTTTTCTTTTTAAAACATTTTTTAAAAGAAATTCAGAGCTGCACAGCTCAGTAGGAACAAACAAGATGTTTTTACATTTCCCTGTAATGTGGTCGCTCAACTCCTCCCCCCCCCCCCATAGATACAAAAGGAAGATAGTGACGAGGAGGAACATAGCACGGATTGAGAGGAGTTGTCTCTCAGCTGTGTGATAAGTATAGGGGCTTCGTGGTGAAAAGAAAGGGGTAGTGGGGTGAAGCCCTGCCCTGCGCACAGCTCTTTCTTGGCAACACTTTCCCCATCACACATGGGAAGCGTCGCCATTCTGCAGAGGATTTGTGCTGGCTCCATTGGAAGCCTCCCGTATTGTGGGGGAAGCAACCCCTGCAAGTTACATAATGTCGTGTGATGACAAGCATGGGGCTCTGTCCTCAAGACAGGGTGGAAGCATCATAGAACACTAGTTGAGGTGAGTGTGATGATGTCCTAGTGAACATTCTCTTATTAGACATAGAAAGGAAACAAGCATGTGACATGGGGTGTGTAAATATCCTGTCCACATCTAGCATTCTTAAATGGCAGGTTGCCTACTCAAATGTGTTTTCTGAGGTGTGTGTGATAAGGTCCTTTGCATTGTGTATGAATCAAGCAAGTTTCTGTACTGGTAGACACATCAATGGTGTTGGCTAGTTCACACAGAAAGAAACAATCCTTCAGATACCCTGGTACTGAGTCATATAATCTAGAGAGAAAATATCATGTGGACAAAGTGCATTATTTCAGATAGTTTTGAACTGCATGTCCTACTAACCAACATGGCCAATGGTGACCAATGATGGAATTTATGGTGCAACAACATTTGTATGGCTGCAGGTTTTCCACTCCCCATTTAGTGCTCAGTTTCCAAAGCTCTCTGATAGTTTTGTCCTATTTAGGCAGGGAATAAAATCTTCCTGGAAGAAAGTACTTTTCCATATTGTTCCCTTTCCACTTTTAAAGAAACAAATAGAAAAAATTACGTCTGCCATTACTTGAAGGCATACAACAAAACTATGCAAAGGTGCAAAGGGTAAGTTTCATTTTCAGAAAAGTAGAACATCTTGTACCTAGTAGGGAAAACAAGCTCTTCTTATCTTTGAGAAACAGCTGAGTGTGCCCAAAGCAAATATTTTGGAGCTTTGTCAGTATTGCCGTATACTAGCAAAGTGTGGCTGGCCATTTTCTCAGACTGAGAGAATAATATATTATGTGTTGACAGGCTTCCTCTGCCTGCCTGCCTGCCTCCCCAGTCTTTCTCACCCCCAACTATATATAGAGGGAATCTGTCTGTTTCACAGGAAAGACCCTTCTTTATATTCATCCAGTTTCTACAGCTTAAGTTCTCTGAATGCAACCAAGAGACCTTGATTTTATTTGTTTTCTTCTATGTATATTTCTGCATTCCTGCCTTAAGGCAGAGAGATCAAAGAGATATACCAGAATCCAGCTTTCTAACTAAGCATGTAAGAACTCCAGAAGCAAGCTGTACCTTTGACAACTAACTTTTAGATTTACAAAATAGTTGGTATTCATGCAGGGGAATTGATATGTTATTTTTTTTCTTATTCCATTTCAATGTGGAGCCACCTAAAAGGTGGCTGAGCCCTTTAGCTTATTGTCAAGAAATGTATTCAAGTAGAACAAACATGCTTTGAAAATGTGTATTCAAAGATTTTGAATGTAAATGTTGAAAAATATAAAAGGGTGAGCAAATACACACACAGGTGCAGATTGCAATTTTTCTGCCTAATCCAATTGCTTTTTTCTATAAGAGTAAACCTATTGAATCCATGACATTTACATAAACTGGTGATCTACTATTCAGCCACTGATTCAATGAATCTATTTTGGGTTCAGTGATTGGATTTAGGCCACATTGTCCAGCCTTTGTGTAAAGCACAAATGTGCTTTGAGAATTTGTCTTCCTCAGACAACCAACACACTGCTATACATGATAGTTCTTCAGGACCAAAGCAGATCTGAGAATGGAATAGGCCTATGAAGAACATTTGTAAAATTCCTTTCCCTTCATGAGACAGAGTGTTCTGGTACATCAGGACATCCTGTTGAGAAATCAGTGTTCCCTACCTCTTATGAGTGTGTGAAACTATGAGCCATTTAATTTTGCCAAGCAATCTCTACAAGATTTGTTGTTGTTGTTGTTGTTGTTGTTGTTGTTGTTGTTGTTGTGTGTCTACAGGTTATTTCCTACATATGGAGACCCTAAGACAGGGGTCCCCAAACTAAGGCCCACTGGCCACATGCAGTCCTCCAAGGTCTATTACTAAGCCCTTGCACTAAACTTTAGACTCAAGGTCACCCAAAATCTGAAATTACTTGAAGGCACACAACAACAATCCTAATTAACCTGACTATTTCATCAGTCAAAAGCCGGCCCAAAATTTTCCTTGAAATACTGGTTAAGTTTATGTTGGTTAAAATTGTTTTTCATTTTAAATATTTTATTGTTCTTTCATATTTTTTTGCACTACAAATAAGATATGTTCAGTGTGCATAGGAATTTGTTCATGATTTTTTCCAAACTATTTTTCAGTCCCCAAATGTCTGGAGAACTGTGAACCAGATCTCTGCTTGAAAAGTTTGGGGAGGGGGGCTGCCTTAAGGAGACCTTTCACAAGGTTTTCTCGGCCAAAGTTGTTCAAAGGATGTTTGCCTTTGTCTTCCTGAGTTTGGAAAACTGGTTCCCCAAGAATCCTAGGCCAAATCCAGACAGGCCCTAATCCCAGGAGAATTTTCCTGTGGGCCTGCCCACACCCAACCTAGAAAGTGTGCACTTTCTGGTGTAGGTGTTCATATGTTTTCTCAAGACTAGCCTGAGATAATGCCTAAAAGCCCTCCCACCTCCCGCCAAGCCCCCAGACCCCATAGAAAACTAAGAAAAACTTACGTGCTCTCCAGTAGAAGCCCTGGCGAGCTCTCCCGGCACTTAAAAATGACACACCAGAGAGGTGGGGGCAATTTTCCTCCCTTCTCTCCCCCCAGCTCTCCTGGCATGTCATTTCTACATGCCAGGAGAGCTCGCCGGGGCTTCTACTGAAGAGCACGCAAGTTTTTCTTAGTTTTCTAAGGGTTCTAGGGCTTGGGGGAAGGGTGGGTATTTCCACAGTTTACCGGGCTTATTTAAACTGTGGGAATTGTCTCTGTACTGCAGTCCAGACACCAGAAATAGTGAATTTGTCCTGTGCCTTCCAAAAAGTTCAACACTCAAAACGCTATATCAAGCTGGCTCTTCCCACAAGGTGTCTGTTGTGTAAAATGTGTTTCTTTTTATGTGTGAAGCAAAACAAATGCATGGAAGGATGTAGAAAGAGAAACAGCCAATGTAACCCTTATTACAAAACCAATTCATTAAGGCAGCTTCAATCAATCACATAATTTACACAAAATTTATGTTCTTGCAAGGGTAGTAAGTTCACCTTAGGGTTGCCAGAGGCTGGAAATAAGGCAGACAACAACCCATTCTCTTCCTGATAATGTGCAAAAACATGTTTTGGAGATTCCCATTCCTTTGTGCAAGAAAGATGAACACAAAGAAAGACCTACACCTCTTTCTTATGTTTAGTGGCAGTTGTGAGGGTGAAGTGTAGAGTGATCATTTCAGTTGTGGTGGGAAATCAACTCTTTGCCAATGAAATTTGTATTTATTTATTTATTTATTTATTTATTTATTTATTTATTTAAATAAGGTTAACAGCCACACACTTTGGTCACACACACACACACAGACACACATACATACAAACCATTAAATAGCTATGTGTGGGTTTGGTTAAAATACAATTAAAATATAATAATATAATAATAAATATAATAAACACAATTAAAAATGCAACACACAACCCCCTCCCCCCTAAATTGTACACACAACCTTCCCAGCAACATGCCCCTTATCCTTCTCCAAATGCCTGCTGGTAGTGAAAAGCAAGCAGAAGGCAGAAGGCAAGCAGGAATGGGGCCATCTTGCTTTCTCTTAGGAGGGAATTTCACAACCTAGGAACAGCCACTGAAAAGCCCCTCTCCAATGTTCCCATTAGGCACATTTGAGCAGGTGGTGGGACAGAGAGAAGGCCCACCCTAGTTTATCATAAATGTCTGATATGTTAATAGAGGGAGATAGGTTCAGACAATTTGAACCATAACCCTGCAGGCCTTTGTAGGTCAAAACCAGCACTTCGAATTTTACCTAAGCTTATTACTCCTACATCCAGAGGAAAAACCTCCAGCCATTCAATGCTATAGAAAAAAAACTAGGGATATCAGAGTTAGATTACTGGGATTTTTAGATTAGCAGGAATTGTGACATCATGTTTTTCTTAAACTTAATTGTAGTCTGTTAGTAACAATGCCTTTTTATGAAGCTCAGCAAACTGGCCAGGGGTATTTTGCATGGATGTTGAAAACATTTTCTCTCTTTTTTTGCAAAAACAATATCAAAGATTTCCAGTTCTTCAAAATGGACTGGGAACCTTTGTTAGTCATTTTCAGAAAAAAGAGAATAACATGTTAAGTGTAAGTTTTGATAATAGGTTTGGTCATGTTGAGGAAGTATATGAACAGTGTTTTAGCTGAAGAAATAATTTGCTAGAGTAAGATATATAACCATAATTAAGAAAAGTAAGAAGTCAATGTAATTTTTTTGCTTTTCTTCTGTTTTTGTTTTCTATTTTTGCATTTTTCTTTATCAATTTCTTTCTTTGTATGTATTGGAAAGCTTCTAATATTTTTTTAAAGTAACAGCTGTGGTTTATGAAGGAGTGAGGAGAGGAAGAAAGATACTGCAAGTTTGACATGGTTGGAAAGAAAGAGTTTCCTTTGCCTACTTAGAAAAATAAACATGATAGGATGGAAGAAACAGGAATCTTGTAATTGCTGGAGAAATATGTTTCCTTTGCCATCTAAGAGGGTGATGAGTCGGAAGAAGTTGGCATCTTACTTTGGAGGAAGAATTTCCCTTGGCTGCTTGGTAGGGGGACATGAGGGGGGAGAAGACACTGGGATCTTGAAATGTCCTTGTCATTGAAATCTGTTTTCTTACACAGGAGTGAGCAAGTTGAAGCTTATTTTCTGGAAATAAGTTTGTCTTGATGATGTTCTGATGTAAGCTCTGATGTTTTAAAAATCTTTAAATGTGATGGCTGGTTGAGTGAAATGATAACTTGGTGGCTACTCCAGTCTCCAATGACTTCCTATGGAACTGTTTCCTACTATTTATGACATTTTCTATTTGGTTTGAAAATTCTGGAATACAACTCCTACATGTATCTCTTTTTAATTGTCTCCTTAGAAAACCCAGAGATTATGGGTGCATCTAGACAGCCCTTTTAATGCAGAAACTTTCACAATAAAAAGGGGGCTGTCCAGATGACATCCCGGACAAACTAAAATTAATCTGCCGCAAACCAGGAAAACCCTGGTTTGTGCGGAATTATTTTGATAATGGGTTTATTTCGTGCCTTCCTGGAAGGCATGGAAAAAATCCACTACTTCTGGTGTCTGGACTGCAGCCCAGACAGTATTCCCACAGTTTTCTGGGCTAAATTAGCCCAGAAAACTATGGGAATACTAACCCTCTTCCAAAAAGCCCCCTTAACAAGAGTAAAAAGAAAAGAAAAGAACTCACCCGGGCTTCATGGGATGACTGCCAGAGTTCTCCTGGTGCATACAAATGTTGCACCAGGAGGACTCCGGCAGCCATCCCAGGGAGCCGTCCCAGGGAGTTCTTTTCTTTTTAAACTCTTGTTTATGGGGCTTTTGGGGAGGGGGTTACAGTGTCCTGGTGTTCTACTGAGAAGTCCTAGAACAACATCTAGACACCCACCCCATAAAGTGTCCACTTTCTGGGGTGAGTCTAGATAGGTCCCCAGGAAGATCCGTGTTTTTTAAATGCAGATTTTCCTGGGATAAAGGCCTGTCTGGAACCGCCCTACAATGAAAGACTGCTCCAAAACATAACATTACAGGCAGTTTCCAAGTTACAAACAAGATAGAGGCTGTAGGTTTGTTCTTAAGTTGAATTTGTTTGTAAGTTGGAAGAAGTACATTTTAAAGTGTAACTCCAACAAGGGTGAACACTCCTGTGGTATTTGTTTTGCTGCCTATGCCCCTGTTCAGAAGTTTTCATCTCATTTTTTGTCCCTGTGAGAACTGGATTTTGAAAAATTTGGCTTGTTGTGAAAACAAGGGTTAATGGTTATAAAGCTTCAATGGAGACACCTTTTCCCCATGATAACTCTTTTAGGAGTGAATTTCCCTTCCTCAGGAAAAATGAATCTCTCTCACTTCCTGTTGTCTCACCACCATTCTTAACTATGAGTTGAAGCAAGTCAGATGTTTGTAACTTGGGGACTGCCTATAAAGGATTATTTATGTTCCCTGGGGCAGATAACCTCATCCTACATTTGTCAATTCATTGTCCCAAAAACACACACTGTTCTTCCAATTAAACACAGGGCAAGACAGACACCAAGAAAGTAGGAATGGCATGAAAGGTGATAGTTTGTCAGCACTAAGACAGGTTACACAAAGTATTTACAGAATGGTTTGTCTACATTTCTGTTTCACAGTGCTCCTTTTGATGTTGGCATCACCTGCTAAGCAACCTGTTAAAATGACAGTGTTCTAGTGAGCATTTATCTTGCATTTTCATGTTTTGCAGAGTGTATTCAAATGGTTCATAATGCATATAATTTTGCAAACCAAAGAAATAGGAAGAAAGGAAAATAGTTCAGCAAAATGGCTCATCTAGAAGCATATTTTCCTTTAATAGTTTCACAGTTCCTTTGAAATCAAAATTAGAGTGTGCCATAGAAAACACAGATGTAGCTGTGTATTCTACCATTCCAGTTCTTTTTTATGGGCATGTCCAGGGGTGGTGGAGAGAAGCACAAAGGATATATAACAGAAATTCAATATTCAAAACTAGGCATGGGATTTAAGTGAAATAGTTTATGAGAATATATGGAGACTAATAATAATAATAATAATAATAATAATAATAATAATCCTTTATTTGTACCTCGCTAACATCTCCCGAAGGACTCGGTGCGGCTTACAAGAGGCCGAGCCCAAATACAACAATAAAAACAGCAGCAGCAGCAACAACAAAATAACTCAAAAAACAAGGCAATAAAGAGGATAGGCTCAATTTTTTGTTCATGAAATTTTACATTTTGCTTTTCTATAAATTATTAAAGAAGTAGGCTAGACTCTTGTACACATTTACCTTGAAGAAAATCCTAGGCATATAGGTTAGCATAGTTAAATTCAGTATTGACTACAGTAAAAATACTTAATGCTATTATCCTATTAGTGATGTATTGAACTTATTTGTTTTTGAATTTACCATTTATATTCATATATAAGTCAAAGAAGGTATTAAATCCTAAATTATGGATTTTGATATGACCTGTGAATATTCAAGGGTTATTCTGCAGAGGAGAAGAAGCACCAATGCCACGGGGGGGGGGGGGGGGACAGCTACCACTGGGGTTTCCTAAGTCAAAAGAGCCAGAAGGGGCATCATCGCAGAAAGTGTAGAAGAGGTTGGTGCTTCATTTAGGTTCTCCTGAAATGAACTAAGTTCTTGCCTTTCACCATTTTACTCAAAGAAAGGTATGGCCCTTCTTTTTTGATAAGTATTAAGACACAGTTATTACACTGACCCATGGATAAGTTGACCCAGGTTTTTGGATTGATTTCCCCCCTAACATTATACATATAATTTATACCATAAAATATATAGATTACTGCCTCCGTCATACAACCACCCAAACTACCACAGTATTTACACATATACACACCCCACTACCAGCTTGCAATGTCAGATGAAGAGCAGATGACATTAAAGAAATGTCTAGCTGTGTACCTAAAACTCAGTGGTTGGCAAAGTTCAGCCCATGTGTCACACGTAACCTTCAAGGCCGTCTTTGTAGCTCCCAGATTCCTCATAACCTTGATTACTAGACCTTCGATTGCTTTAAAAAAGCCAGTTCTTGAACAAATGCCAGGCATATGAAATGAACAGCGTTTACAGATTTAGGTGTAAATCAAAATCAGTATTCACACATCTGAACCATAGAAATTCATTACAATACAAAGAAAATTACAAAGCAGGCACAGCAGAAATCACTCAGCACCACAGCTACTCTGCCTCTGTTCATCTTAACCAAGCTGTGTACTAGCTACTATCTAGTTTTGGCTAAAGAATGGATTTGCAACCTCATGAGTTTGGGACATGGGTGAGTCAACTGACCACACTGCAAATTTCCAGGGGCAACATCTTGCCTTGTTAGTGCTGGCAAAGCTGACACAGGTAAACAACTGTGGCAACTCTGTTTTACAGGATAAACAGGAAGAAAAAGCATAGAAGCAGAAAAGCAGTTGGGTTGACAGGAAGATAAAAGGTCCTGAAGGTGCATAGGTAAACATCACCCACACTTGACCTAAAGGCTGAAGACACAATAACAAATATATTGCTCAGTTGACTGCTGGTGTGCAATCAATGATCTTTGTTCCATCTGCAGTAGAGAACTGTAACTCTTATAGTGCTATTCAAGGAAAATGAGTTGGTTTTCTCCACGTTTATTTATTTATTTACAGTATTTATATTCCGCCCTTCTCACCCTGAAAGGGACTCAGGGTGAATCACAATGCACACATATATGGCAAGCATTCAATGCCATTTTTAGACATAGAAGTCATATAGACAGATAGAGGTCATTCAGCAGTTTTTCGAACTTCAGATCCTGGAGGTTGTTTGATTTTGTCCCCAGGAGAGTTGTCACTTCATCCACTATGACGCCAAGCCTTTTTTCAAATCATAGTATTTCCTCCTTGCTCTTTGATCTCTGGCATTTTTATGGTGTCATAAATTAACCTCCCCACTCTCAGCGGTCCCTAATTTTTCTACCCACAGCACAGCTGCTTTCGAACTGCTTAGGTGAACAGTAAGCTGGGCTATTAACAGTCAGGAGTTCAATTCCAACTTGGGCTTTGAACTTGTCACCTTCTGGTCAGCAGTGATTTATTGCTGCTAGTGATTAACCAGCTGTGCTACAGCCCAGCCCTTTTTGGAGTCATCTGCAAATCCGATATATAAATTGGAGCAGAGCCTTAGTTTTGCTGTGCATGGTGGACTATGCCAGCAATGAAAAATTAAACTTGAGGGAAACACAATTATTGGGGTTTTCTAATCTATAAGGCCCCAAGATGTAAACATATATGAATGTTCCAAAGAAATGTTATTATTTATTCATAGCATTCCAATGACCTATAAAATCCCCAACACATAGGTTTCCAGTTTTATATGGTGATTCAATTGATTTTTTAAAAAGAAATACATGCATCATTAATGAATGTGCAGAGTGTTTATGGGTCGGGTATTCCACATTTTACTGTTATGGTGATTGTGGACTAATGCACGGTCTTTCCCCCCACAAGGATTTTCTTTAATGTTGGTAAAAAGCACTTTTATGAGGTCTTTGTGTAAGATAAAACTTCTGGTGCATAAACAATATCCAGAGTTTGGTGTTAAATTGTAAGTTCATTTTAAAAGTGCTTCATAAATATTTATATAACAAAATGTATCCTGGTCTTTTGAAATCTGTCTTCCCTTTCTACTGGATTGTTTGTATGTATAGTATTCTGTGTCTCCCCAAATGCCTTTGTGGGATTGCCTCCATTTACCTCCCTCATAAGCTTCTGCTCAAAAATCCTGTTTTCTACAAAGTATTCAAAATAATCTTCTAGTCACGATATCCACAGTTTAGGGTTGTTTACTATCTGAGGAAAATAACAAAATGACATTCCTACTCATTCCATATATTTTCTTCAGTGCTGCCAGTGGGACAGGTATCTCTATACACCTGAAGGCAAAAAGCTTTGTGGGGAATGTTCAGAAGATATGATCAGAAGCTTATCACAGCTGCCTCCAGCATTTGCTTATTGATGTTGTCTCCTCAATCTCTACAATAGCAGGGCTAATTCTAGCCAAAATACAAATTAGATTGTAGGTTGCTTTTTGTTTTCCCTTTGGAGGGGTCAGAGAGAGGCATTTTTCTGGGGATGAAACACATGCAGATGTGAGACGACTTCCTCACATGGAAGATCCCGCCCCCACCATTTCCACACACTTCTAAAACAGTTCATAGATGAAGCAACACGGATCTCATTATACGACACAAGGGGACTTCCACCTCTCACCCATGCTGCTTCATCTCTGAGCTATCGCTCAGTGTAGGAAAATGGGGAAAAACTTGAACCAGTTAGAAAGCATCGTCTGGGCTCCCAATATGCATGGAAACACGAGAAAGTGGGGAAAAACACATGGGATGGGATCTGTCAAATTCACCCGTGTTGAATTGCTTCAGTGGCATAGAGTCATGGGTGTTTCTATGGGTGGTTTCCTGTTGAGGTAGTGTCTTAAGTAAGGGGTTTGGAAAGGAAAGCAACCCATAGACGTTGGATCTTAAGAAAGGAACTTGGTAAGGAAAGCAGCCCATAGAAGTAGTGTCTTAAGAATGATGCCTTGTGTCCACTCTAAATGGATGCTTGAATTAAAGGGGTGATGGGAGTAAGTAAATTATCTGTCTTCTTTAAAGACAGAATGAGGGGTTTCGCTCATGACATCATTGAGATGCTCAAGCTCCAGTTCCACGACAAGGAGGTGATCCTTTGCTGGAGAAGCTTAATGTGTTTCTTGGCCCTATGATCCAAAACAAATGTATAGAGGGAAGAAACATTTAAACAACACATTGCTGAAAAAGGTGAAAATAAAAAAGTATTTTTTGTGCATGGGATTAAACCTTTCAGTAGAGGTGTTTCTCTCACTTTCATAATGCCATCACACATGGCCTTAACAAGATTGATAGTGACAGAGACCAACCTTGCTAGTTCTGCAATGCTCCACTCCTTGATATCTTGTCTGATGATTCTCTGACTGGCAATCGTTCTCAAGATCTGTTTTCTTTAGTTTAAAATCCTTGTAGCTACAAAGATATGACCCTAATAAAGTGTCTGAAGAGCTTGGTAAAAACAGATTCATATCTCTGTCTTGTTGCTGTGTATTTCTGGTGAAACCAGTTTCAGGCAAAAGAAATTGATTGTTGATGATAGATATGGAGACATTGCAATAAAACTGCTTATATTGAGGATAGTTGGAGCCTTGAAACTTATCTCTGCCTGCTTTTATTCAGGAGAGAAGCAGGGGTTGCTTGTATAGCAAATCTCCAAGATTGTCTTTACTTGAACATAAATGGCACACTGTCCCAGGACAGAAAAAGCCAGAAGAAAAACCCATAAGAATACTTCCTGGAACTGATTGAGACAGAATTCAATCCAGCATCTTGTTCTGAACCCTCGATAGGATATATTGAAACAAAGAACAGCAAGTTTTAATGGCAACTACCCTTTCTTCTTCTTTACTCCAAGATTTCAGATTTAGAGGTGTCTTGCATTTGAACTCAGAGGCTCCAGTTAATTATGACAATAACAAAACAATTCCCCAAACTTTCCAGCCAGCATGAGTAGTGGCTTGCTGGCTTGAAGGTTCACCATAAACCAAAGTTAACTTGATGGCAGATAGCAATAACAAAACAACCCCCCATTAGTGGCTTGCTGGCTTGGAGGCTCTGGGAATTATGTTTCCAAGTTATGTTGGCCCAGTGAATGGGAGGCAGTCAAGATCCTTAGTTAACAACTGCTTTGCTCAGATTTTCTCAACTCAGGGCCATGGATTTCTTTATTGAACCCATACAATTGTAATGTGAACTTCCTCTTTTCTTACTATCTTCTATTTTACCATGCAATACCATCTTTTCCAATGAGTTATGCCAGCTTGTAATGTATCCACAGTTCAAAGAGACCTCATCACACTAGAGAATGAATCTACTTTAAATCCAGTGGCTGCCTCCTGCAGAATTCTGGGGTTTGTAGTTTAGGGAGGAGCCTTTAACAGCTTCAGTAAACTACAAACCCCAGAATTCTGCAAGACGCAGCAACTGGATTTAAAGTGGATTCATTCTCTAGTGTGATGAAATAATCCATTTAGTCCTCTTTAGCTAGCTAGAAAGAGGTCAGGTTTTTTTTGCTCTGAGACTCATTGTTGTGAGTCTGGGGGGGGGGGGGGGGCGCCTGGGAAGAAAGACACCAAATTCACATGCTTGCATGGCCTCTCAGCTACACCCAGGGGCTCATAAAGTTCTCAGCCAAGTAAAAGGACTGCAGCACAGGTCCTACTGAGTATCTTGAGGATACAGACCTTGGACAGATCCTATAAGTCATTCTTGGATGAGGAACTTAAATTGAGATGATTTTATGTTGCTAGAACATCAGGGAGCCATCTGAATAACTAGCAATTTAACCCCAAGAATCTCTTTATCCAAAGGGTATTTCACTTTGGATACACTCAGTAAATGATTTATTTGGGAGCAGGACTTGTCCTCAGTCTCCTCCAATTCTCACTCTGGACTACCAACTCTTTCACACTATCGAGTTAGACAGCCAAGAAATACCTCAATCCATTTCTTTCCTTGAGACTTTTCATATTATTAGCTCTCAGGCCCAAAGAAGATATCCACAGCCCAGCTCCTCTCCTGTAGCTTCTGTCTTTCACCTTCTCTTTGAGTTTGCTGATGGCCTTTTATTGGTCTCCTTGCCACACACCACTGCAGAGGTTTTAGCTAAGGACAGCAGCTGTTTCTCTCATCTTCCCAAGGCCAGGGAATTGAGGACAGCTGAAGCAATAGTAATAGCCAGTTCTGATCTATCTCAGGGTGTTTCCACACAGCCCTTTATCCCAGGAGCATCCGTGTAACCCGGTTCAAAGAAGATGTGGGATTTTCTGCCTTGATATTCTGGAATATATGGCTGTGTGGAAGCGCCCTAAGATGCTATAAGCTTTTGTGGCCCAAAGCCCACTTAATAAATTGCAGCTAAAATGTGCATGAAAAATTGTTAAACAAAACCCATTAGTGCCACAAAGCTTGTATATTAACCAGAAAGATACTATGTGCTTCATTTCTTTATAAGGGCCTTTTCACACGGCCCTATATCTCAGAATATCAAGGCAGAAAATCCCTTGAATTGGGTTATCTGATTCCACACTCAGATAATGTGGGATTTTCTGACTCGATATTCTTGGATATAAGGCTGTGTGGAAGGACCCTTAGTCCACACTGCCATACATTCCAGCTCAAAGAAGAAAATGTGGGCTTTTATCCAGCTGTGTGGAAGGGCCTGAGAGGACAATGTTGCTGCAGTCACATCATGTGGATTATCTGCTTTCATAATCTGGGTTATATGGTGGTTAAGAATGGGCCAAAGTTAGAGACTCACAAAATCATCTTAAAAGTTGTAGACTTAAAAGCTCAAATAGTTTTAGGGATATGCAGAACCCTCAAATGCCCTAAACTTCCCACAATAACATGTATTGCAATGTTCTGCACAAGGCTTGATCTTTCCTTGCATTCAGTTTCCAGAAGACATTGCAATTTCCTCTTTAAACCCCCTTTGGATATAAATCGTGAGATGTACTTGCCTATGATTAACCATTGTTTTCCTCAATACTGGCTACATTGAGGATATTCTGTGTGGAAGGGCCTTGAGATATGACACTTTGGGCCTTTCCAAACAGCAATATAACCCAGAATGTCAAGAATATCAAGCCATATAACCCAGAATAACAAGGCAGAAAAATCCACAATACCTGCTTTGAACCAGGCTATCTGAATCCACACTGCCATATATTCCAGTTCAAAGCAGATAATGTGGGATTTCCTGCCTTGATATTCTGGGTTATATGGGTGTGTGGAAGGCCGTTCCTCTATCTGTCCATCCATCTGCTTATATATCTCTCTCTCCGTCCAAACTTAGGCTATATCAAAACTTCCCTTGAACTTTTGCATCAGGCAAACATTATACCTTTTCACCTGATATCTACCACTATTTGCTTGCTTCAAAAATATTTTGTTCATATTTATCGGATTCTTGAAATGTTGCTCAGAAGGAATGAGTCATGTATTTGAATCACATATTTGGAGGTCATTTCAGGAAAGGAAATAGAGATACCTGACGAAGTGCAGCTGAAAATAAAGGAAACAATAAACGGATAAATCAAGTGATCATGGAAACATAAGAGGTAATCTTTTTGTTTTGTTTTCACAAAGTGACCTAATAGAGCACATGTGTAACAAAGATTTATCTGGTAAAAGGTGTGCTATGACTTCATGATTACCTAAGAGTAAGGTATGGTTATTTCAGCCTGATTGGGCTGAAAAATGCGGTATAGAAATAAAGCAAATAAATAAATACATTTCAGGGGATCTATATTGCTACATCAGACCTGCAACTCCGTGATAGTGCCTATGACTTTGGGGGAAAACTTTTAAAGATCACACTAGAGATTCCAAGAATACTCAAAATTGTACAAAAATAATAAAACAAAACTTCTTTTTTTGAGATTTTGAATCTCTTGCCCCTTCTACACTGCCATACAAAATCCAGATTATTTGCTTTGAACTGAATTATATGGCAGTGTAGATTCATATAATCCCAGTTCAAAGACTATTATGTGGATTATCTGTTTTGATAATCTGGATTATATGGCAGTGTAGAGTGGGCCTCTGAGAAAAATCCTGGACTGATGAGATGCAGTTGTTTTGTACAAACTCCATGCAGTTTTTGCACAAGAGATGGCAATATTGTTTTCTGCACAGAAAAACAACTTCCTTTGTAGGAATGCTGTTTTCTATACAATCAGCCATGTGTAGATTTTGTGCAGAATTAGTTTCTAATTATAGTGTTTTCTACACAGAAAACAACATTTTCTCTGCCAAAACAATACTTTTGCACAAAAATATTATTTTCTGCACAGAAAATGGCTGTTTCTGTATAGAAAATGCTGTTTTCTGTGCAAAATAACCATGTGAAAATTTTGCGCAGAAGAAATCTTAAATTGTGAAAATGTTTTGAAAGCTCTTGGATACCTTTTTGGAAGATTTTCTGACAGCAGGAGGAAAATTGTGAAAAGTTTCATGTTACTTCCTTCAAAGAGAAAATAGGAAAATAAATAAATTCTTACTAAATGCAAACAGCAGGCCAGCTGATGCATGCTGGGTGAGCTTGATAGGAATTGTGGTCAAATATATTTGAAAGTATCAAATTGTGCAAAGCTGCTCTAAACATGAGCTGGAAAAAGAGAGGAAGAAAAGCTTCAGGTTTTAAAAAAGTTGTTAGGTAACTGTTCTTGAATTCAGACCAAGTTACAATGGATCAGCCTCTGGAATGTGCTCAGTGTTTACTTGACTATGGGAATCTTGAAAATGCACTCCTGAAAATGAAGTGTAGCTTTAAACCTTCATTCTTTTACCAGGATTTTAAAAGAGCAAGAGTCACTGACTTGCATAGATAGAATTGTTACATAATATGTTTAAACTGCAGCTAAGCCAGGCAATCCTTTGGAGTGAAAGGAAAATAGAACAATAACTTTGATTTTGTTTTCCATTCTGCAGAGAATGTCCGTTTCTCTCAGTTGGTACAACTTCTCAGTTCAGGTTAGGGCCAATGGAAAATATTTGGTCATCTGAGGCAAGGAATAATGTCTTGTCTCCTCTGGAGGGGTTCTCCTTTGTGCCCAACAATGATGGCAATACACTGTTGAAACAAATCTTCCCAACATTTCACATGGAAAACCAGAACACATGTGACCAAGTGTAATCAAGGTGGCAGAAGTTGTTACTGAAGAAGAACATATGAGCCAGGAATAAGGACTTGATAAATAAAATAATCCTATATTACTCATGTTATGTGCCTCAAAACTCAAAATAGTCAAAAGTAGGAAAAATCTAGAGAATTTATCAATAAAAATTGATTAAACTAGATATGTGCTATAGCCCTACTGGAAAATTTGACCTATGCATTAAGATTAACAAAAGGAAAAATACAAGTTCTATCTAATAATACATGGAAACAATTTATTACCTTTATGTGTAAACGTAATGGCAAATTCAAATTATGTTGCAGATTTTGTACACACAGTCATATAAACAATGGAAATCTCTCTCTGGGTTCATCTAAATCTTTCTAGACATAGAGGGCCAACTATATGCTTTCATACAAAGATTCACTTAAACCCTATAATTAATGCAGTTTGACACCATTCCAACTCCTGTGGCTTAATGCTATGGAGTCATGAGGTTTTAGTATTGCATAGTCTTTAGCCTTCTCTTCCAATCATATTGGTGCCTCACCAAACTACAAATTCCAGGATTCCATAATGAGTCATGGCAGTTAATATGGTGCCAAACTGCATTAATTTTACCTTGTAAACCCACTCACTTCCTTACTCTCATACACATTTCTCCAAGAGCCACCAAAGATCCATTGGTATGTTAAGGGCAAACACATGATAGCATAAGTCATTTATGTTTCAGAGCTTGCATTCTCAGATTTTGGAAGTCATTCTGGATGGGCAGTTGTGTACTTAACTATAAGTAGCATGCAATAAAATATGAGAAAGGAAGGGTTTGCCTTTGTTTATTCGTCTTTGTCTTGAAGTTCCTATATTTGGTCACTTTTTTGAACAGTTGATAAAGAACACAAAACACTGGATTTAGCTGGTAGGGAACAGCTGCTGAGACTTGTGATGAGAGACAAAATCACTAAAAAGGTGATGCATCTACCAATAGGGATATATAATCACAGTAAGAAAAGCAAACTACGCAGGCAACTGCAAACAAGGAGTTTGCGCATTAAGTGTGCTGGTTACCTTGTTGTTTCTCATGCCCTTCAACATTTCACAGATGAAAACAAGGGTAGGTTTTCATCTGTGGTCAGCATCAGATTGTGGTCAGGAGGGTAAATACACAAATTAGGAGATGCTACAAAAGTTTGCTTTTGCTGGAGCCTGCTGGGAAGGGCAAGATTTCATCCCTTCTTCTCCATTGCAGAGGTAACGGAGTGCAAGCTACTTCTCTATATTGAATTTAGGCCCCTTCTACACTGTCATATAATCCAGATTAACAATAAAATAATCCACATTATCTGCTTTAAACTGGATTATATGAGTCTACACTGCTGTATAATCCAGTTCAAAGCAGAACATCTGGATTTTATATGGCAGTGTAGCAGGATCCCCTCATATAATCTAGTTCAAAGCAGTTAATGTGGATTATCACATATAATCAAGTTCAAAGCAGTTAATGTGGATTGCCTTCTTTGAGAGTGATGGACTATAGATGACAATGTAGAAGGAGCCTAAGGCACTGGAACTCTTTGGCAGAGAAGACTATACGTCTTGTAAGACTGCAACTCTCATGATTTCATAGCATTGAGTTATGGCACTTAAAGTGCTTTCAAACCACTTTCATTTTACAGTGCAGATGCAACCTTGAATACCCCTGAGCACCACAAGCATCAATGACTACCTTGGTGATGTCTTTTAGAGAACAACATGCTAATCTGTTAATTTTGATTATTACAGAAAATATATTAGCCACTCATTATCATTCAGCAATCTTGGTATGATTGCATTCCTCTTTTCTTCATTTTATTTAGTCACTACCATGAGATCATGTTGATATTTTATCATGGCTGTCATACATGCCTGTGAGCAGAAATAAGACAAGATGGAAAGTTGACATGTTCCATAATGGGATTATTCACACATCTAATCTGTTTTGCTCCTGAGTCGGCTTTGGTAATGGGGAACACAGGAGTTCACAGAAAGGCCTATAAATGAATTTGCTTTTTGTCATTACTGTTTCTTAATGTGCTCCTGACAATATCTTTGTGGTGGGAAGCATTTGTGATGTCAGAAGAAAAAAGATCAATAGTGTTACACATTTATATGTCTTGTTTTAAGGAACAATCTATATTATTTTGGTTAGACAAACAAATGTTTTATAAAACTGCTAATTTATTTATAATTGCATCTTTTCTTTTTAAATGGGAAATATGGGATAAGCTGTAGTTTCCCCCCAGCTCACAATTACATTTTTCATGGAATCTGATAGCCTTAGCCTACTCTAGGCATATGTATTTGTGTTTCATTAAGAAAGCTCCTCTTGCATATTGCTATTTGAGTGATAAGAGAAATGTTATTTGTTTGGGCAGCTAGAACTGATTATTGTGGAATGAATATTAAACCATTTCAAATGTGAATTATATGACTTACAACTACTGTTGTAGGTACACAGTGGGCTGTGCATAGAATATTGAACTGGGAATGGAGAAAAAAACACCCAAATTCCCACTCAACCATGTTTTTCAGCCTAACCCACGTGATAACATCAGTTAGTGTGTGCATCAGGGAAGAATCCTGGAGAAAATCAAGAAAATAAACACAATGAAAAATGTATCTATCCATCAATTATCTATCTATCTATCTATCTATCTATCTATCTATCATCTATCACCATGCAAGATGGCCCTTTCTGTATGCTAGTATCTGTAAAATTACATTCTTTAAAGCATGTTTCCAAGGGATAATTTTTTTAATTTCTTCCCCAGACCCCCAGTAAAACAATCTCCCAATGTACTTTGACCCCAAATGACCTCTTGAGATTTGGATGCCTTTTATGGGGGTTGTTCTGTCACGCGCTGGGCCTGTAAAAATTGTCTTTTGAATAGGATGTGCACTTTGTGCCCAGCGGGAAGCCCGGGCGCCTCGAAAGAGAGGCCCTCAAGGATTTTCCTGTACAATAGTCTTAGAGGCTTGAAAGGTTTAACAAAGTCCTTTATTATTGAACAAATTAAACAAATACTTCCCAGATCTTCAATAAGTCAAACAAATGCTTCTTAACTTGTCTACAATGGACAGGCACCTTGCTTGGAGAACTATTTCTTTCTTTAACAAGGAAAACCCTTTTTTAACCTCTCCCAGGCTGTCTACTATCTAAGCTTTGCTGATGTGGGTTCTACTACCGGATCCAAACTGCTTCTTGGGCACCGAGTAGACCTACCAGTCAAGACTTGTAGATTCTCCAGCTGGAGTTCTTTGGGTCTGTAAAGCTGTTTCCCCCCGGATGCTGTAAGGCTGAGAGGCTATAAGCTCCCAGCCAAAGCTTTGGAACTTTCCCCCCGGAAATTCTTAAGAAATGAAGCTTTTCTGCAGGTGACGCTGGTCCACGCCCTATAGCTTAATTTCCTTCTGTAAGACTGAACTAAAAATGGCTCCCTCTCCTCCCCAGATCCCTGGGGAAAGGGGCAGAACCAAACACAACAATGATAGACAGTTGGCTAGCCCTATAACTGCAAACCAAGGAAAGTCACCTTTTTGCAAAATTCTCTTGGGGGCTATTGTGCCCCCTAGATTTCCAAAGTTGCCCATCCCTGCTTTAAACCTGAAAAAATGCATATTGTTTTGGGTTTAAAGAATGCACTTGCAGTTCATTGAGATGCAGATTAGAAATGAAATTTTAAGTTGATGGAAATGGATTGAAATTTGTAGTTTGAACCCAACATAGTCTGAATACAAATCATTGCACTATGGCCAATACCAGTATAAATTTGCTGCAACATGCATTTATAGGGAGTTTTTTTTTTAGACTATGGGTCAACATAAGGAATTGCTAATGTCTGGGAGACCAAATCTCTGTTTTGCTTTCCCACCTTTGACTGAAATATCACCCCAATGTTTTTTTGCCATTAATAACCAACAGCGCCTCTTTAAAGCTGGTGGGGCAAGATCAGCTATTTAATTCAATTTGTGGGCTCCATTCACTTAATATGGGTTCATTTGTACTCTCTTCCCCCTAAATGAGAAGTGAGATTTCTTACTTTTGGGGGAAAGAGCATTGATGGTCTCAAAAAGAAAGGGGAATTCTCACAAAAAAAAAATCTTCAAAGACAAATGTTTTCTCCATTAATGGGCAATGAAGTTGAATTGCTATGTGAGTCTCCATTAAATGAGGAAGGTTCATCAATTACTTTTCCTTTCATTTAGTCCTAATCCCAACCTATTGTAATTCTGTTTTGTCTATAGTGATCAACCATATTTTATAGTCTTTTCTTTTAGAAATGTAGCTCAATGCTCGCTGGGCACAGATGTTCATTGTACTATACTACGGGGGGAAACCCTGAATACAGACACATTGACACATCCTTTTAATCACCAGTTAAATCAAATAAGCACTTTCTATAGCTATCTGCTGGGACTAGCTAGCAACATTTAATAATGTTCAGTGACAAAAAATTCAAAGGAAAACATACCCGGTGAAAAGATTGGTCAGCTGCAATGCTTTATAATGCATTTAACCCAGTTTTTTAAAAGATGTAAGAAAGAAGTGGCCTTGTGTAAAAAGGTGGTTTACTGTCATTACAATGACCATGTTCTTTAAAGAATGTAGAAAGTGAGGCAGTGGCTCATGTGATCTGCCATAAGGCTGATGCTTAATATGCTTATTACAGGTTGCATATCCTTTGTCCAAAATGCTTGCAACCAGAAGAATTTTGGATATTTTTTTAAATTTTGGAATACCAGTTGTAACGAAGCGTTAATCCCACCGCTTGTCAACAAAAATGTAAAGAAGCAGCGCTAATCTCACTAGATGCCACCAAAAATTATGTGAGGAAGTATTAATCTTCTTTAATGTCACCAATATTCTGTGAGGAACCTTCTTCATAAATATCAATTAAGCTGCCACCAATATGTTTAGAGACGCTGGTTTATGTCTCTGTTTATCCTTAGTTGTGTTGTGAGGTGATTTTGGTAGTGTGGAATGCACCAAGCATAGAAGCAATGGAGGAGGCAGGTTTGAAATACAAAGAGAACAAGTTTTATTGTTAACAGAACGTAATTGTTGCAGTTTTGAGAATTTGAACTTGGCACAAGGCTTGATGTTACAAAATGGCTGGTTTGAGATACTTTCAGGCTTCTGAATGTTACAAATCTACAAACTCCTTCTTTAGTGAAGTGCTTATACTATCTCAGAGTTCCCTATTGTGAATATCCACACGGTTTGCCCTATACTCGGAACAAACCACTGATCACCAGTCTTTCCTTACTGGCAATCCTGAAAACCCCCCTCTGTTAGATTCCTTTAACCTAAGCAATCTAACAAGGTAACACCTTCAGCTCTCTTGCTGAAGAAATATTCACAAATTCTAGGAACTACTGAATTCTCACAGCTTCACAACAGAGCCCTAACTGGCTCTCCTCTTCCCCGGGTCTCTTCCACCGGACAAAACTACTTTCCCCAGAGTCCTTTCTTGACTCTGCTATTTCCCAGAGCCCTTAACTGGTTCTGCTCTTCTCCGGGTCTCCTCCACCGGACTGGAGCTTAACTGACGCTTTCAAACCTTTTTCTCCTTAAACTCCGCCCACCTCCTCTGAGGCTTTGTCTTGTCACCATGGCAACCTATCCCTCACAGCGAGGCCATGGCAATAAATGTAATACATAAATGCAGTTTAAACACAGTACACTTAAACACTCTGTAATAAACGTTATAAATACAGTTTAAACACATTATAAATAACACTTTATAATGAACACATCTCTACACCAGTATTTGCATATATGTGCATAATAAGATATCTGGGAGCAAAGATGTCATTATTAGGAATGTGCAAATTTTTCAGAAGTTGTTAAGTCTGTAAATCATCATCATCATCATCATCATCATCATCATCATCATCATCATCATCTTTATTTCTAACCCACCCTCTCTCCCTGAATGGACTCAGGACAGCTTCCAAAGCAAGAGACAAACATTCAATGCCACATACAATCAAAGCAATATCCAACATGTGCCCGTGCGCAGCGCCAAAAAATTTAGAATCCAAACTTACCCAACACATTTTTGTTAGTATTTTGTAAATTTGGGAAGGCTCCCTCCCTAACTCAGCTTCATGACATTTTCATGGCAAGCAAGCAAAGCAGAGCCAAAAAGGCTCCCATTCCTCTGTAAATTAATGGCCTCTCACCATTAGGAGAGGGAAAGGAGGGAGAAAGCAGAGTTCCCTGGAAAGAAGCACAGAACTCTGGGAAATGTAGTTTGGGAAGGTGAGGAGCCCTGTGCCAGAGCATTCAGAAGGCCCTGTCCTAAACTATATTTCCCAGAAAGCATTAACATTGGAGCCCCCAGTGGCGCAGTGGGTTAAACCATTTTGCCAGCAGGACTGAAGACTGATAGGTCTGAGGTTCAAGTCCAGGGAAAGCACAGTTGAGCTCCCTCTGTCAGCTCCAGCTTCCCATGCGGGGACATGAGAGAAGCCTCCCACAAGGATGGTGGAACATTTGGCTGTTCTTGCAGACAGCCAATTCTCTCACACTAGAAGTGACTTGCAGTTTCTCAAGTTGCTCCTGGTATGGGAAAAAAATCAGCATTGGAAAGCATCAATCAGGCTAGGGGGAGAGAGAGATTTCCCCCTCTGTAGCCAGCCGTAGTTCCAATACATTGGTTAATATTTTACACTATGATTTTTGTTCCTGGGTTATAAATGTCATTTTCTAATTGGTGCTATCATAAAAACATGGAAAATTTTTATTTAACTGCAAAAACCTTGTCTTTGCAGGAGGGACATTGTGCTATAGTGCGATCGTTTTCAATGAACATCTCATCGAGTCTCAACCAATTCAACATAGTTTGTGCCACATAAACAAAGTTTCTGGAGTAGAACAACTACTTCCAAAGTAAGGAGTAAACCATTGAATGAGAAATAATATGTTCAAACTAGGAACATGTTTTCTTTATTATTAAAAATGTTGTTTATAAAAAAAAATTCAGTGAATAAGTGAAACATTCTGAAATTTGGTGGACTAACAGTGGTAAATATGTTCTACCATTGTAGCATGTTTCGTCCCAATGGCTGCAAAAATGAGGGAGAAAGGAGTCCCAGAAGCTCCCCTAGATTCCAATTACTATAACAAAAATGAAATTTCATTATTCTCGTTATAGTAATGAATTTTTCACTAATGACACTTTAGAAACATGTTAGAAATGAAGCATTAACATCCCCCGCCCCCAGTTTTGTAATGAGTTTTGAAACATTCGTTTTATCAATTACACATCTCTGCCACCAATGTGGACATTTTTGAATTTTGGAGGATTACAGATTTTGGAATTCTGTATTAGGGATGTCCAATCTATATTGATATTGTGCTAACTAGGTTATATCATTCTTTGCATGAAAAACATGTCTCTTCCTCCAGGAATTTTCAGTCTAAAAATGGCACAGAGAAAGTAATTGAGGAAAAGGAAATAGGAGTGCAGTCAAGACAGAACAGATATGCAGTAATTTCAGTTAGTGTATCACAAGATGATGCACAGTACTGGTGACAATAAGACATTTAATAGTAGGAGTTTTCAGTAGAAGGGAAAGAAACCCAAATATTTCCTTTAGGGGGAAACAGTACATTTTCAAAAAGCGGGGACCTTAGGTATAAATAAATTGGCATAATCAGATATGAATTTTGACTGTTTTTATTTTAATACAGCAGGTGAAACTGCCATAATAAAATCCGTTCTTGCATGTATGACAACTGGAATTGAAATAGAAATGTGATGATCCTAATTTAATCTGACAGCACTTATTTCTAGGTGCTAATAATATTTATTTTTAAATCTCCAAGTGCATTTTGCACCTACTCTGTTTTCATTCTGTTTCAGTGGTAGGACCAATACATTTCAGAATGAGTCAGGGTAGAATGGTCATCACCATAAAGCCTTCAGCAAACATGGTAAAAAGGATTTGAAGATACTTTGAGAAAGCATTCCAGAGAACTAAATTTAAGGGTATAAATTCCATTTCCTTCAGTGAAGATTCCCACTGCTGAATTGCTACATTTAGGGTGGTCTTGGTTGTGTTTTGCCATGCTCTGCAGACAAAAGGCAGCAATGGCATTGTGTATACAATCTGTGGTGCAATGGGGAACTGAAGTGTTCTAGTGGCTACAGGCATTGCTTATCACTTGTTCAATAGTTTGCATGGATGCCAAAGGAAATTAAAATGAAAATGTAAATTTATTTCTCTTTCCAATTTTGAGATGGCTTTTCTCCAGAAAGAATGTTAAAATTAGAACAGAACATTATGCTAAGCATGGTTATCAGTACTAGAGGACTTACAAATGAGTAGTTGAATCTGCAAAAGTATTCCATGTGATTGGGATTCACGTTTTTAGAGACCCACTTTGGGGAAAAGAGCAGGATCTAAATAAAGTGATTTATTGACTTATTGCTCCACGTCACATGAGGAGCCTACATGAGTGGATGCACAATGCAAATGTTCAGTCCTCATTATTAGAAACCTAATGGGAACAGTAATGAGGATATTTCCGTGGGCAACTCATTCTGTTTTCCCTTTTGTGCGGTGGCAGTTTCCTGGTGTGCACGTGCGTGCTAGAAGAAATGCTTGAATAGGGTTCCAGAAACAGTCCAGTCCTAATTACATCTGCTTAGAAGTCCCACTGTGTTAAATGGGGTTTACTGACAGGTAACAGTGCACAGAAGTGCAGTTTCAACAGCTTAAGGTGAGTACAATGCTTGTCTTTGTTTAAAGAAAGTATCACATTGCTAAATGCATTTGTAGGAGTTGAAGTTTTTCTTTCTTTCTACATTTTCATTCTTCAAAATGAAAGGTTATATATGTATGAGATGCTATAAGAGATTTAATAAATAAATAAATACAAAGCCTAGTTTTTCACTATAACAAAAAAATCTGAGTAGGCCACAGTATTAGGACTTCATCAGATGGAGTTGGGGAAAATAGGGGAAAGCGGGGGAAATCATATTCTTCCATATAGAATCATCTTCTTTGTATGGGATTCTGTCTTTAAATAAGACCAAAAATTTACTTACCCCCATCATGCAGGATAGTCTCCCCCCTTCTCAACTATCCACTTAGAAGACCCATGATACCATTCTTAAAACAGACCTCATTCTCTGGGATACTTGACTTTCCCCTTCAATCTCATTACTCTAGAGGAGACCCAAGACACTGATCTTAAGACAGACACCACTTATGGGATACTTGGTGATACCTTGAATTTTTAACCTTTCTAATGATTAAATTAATTTAAAAAAATACCATGCCAGACTCTTGAAGCAGGATTTAGGGAGAGAAATGTCAGTGTTTAGTAGGAGACCATCCGTAGGAACGCTAATTACTCCATGTCACTGAAGCAATTCAACACAGATAAATTTGACAGATCCCATCTCATGTGTTAGGAGCACCCAGTGGCGCAGTGGGGGTAAAACCCCTGTGCTGGCAGGATTGAAGACTGACAGGTCGCAGGTTCAAATCTGGGGAGAGTGCGGATGAGCTCCCTCTATCAGCTCCAGCTCTCCATGCGGGGACATGAGAGAAGCCTCCCACAAGGGTGGTAAAACATCAAAATATCCTGGGCAACGTCCTTGCAGAAAACCAATTCTCTCACACTAGAAGTGACTTACAGTTTCTCAAGTTGCTTCTGACACGACTAAAAAAAGTCATGTGTTTCCCCCCACTTTCTCCTGTTTCCACACGAATCATGAGCTCACAAGACAATTTTTCCCAGTCTCCTGTCCCTTTTTCTCAACACTTCTACTAAAACAGTTCCCTGAGGAAGCATCATGGACAGACAAGTAGAAGTCTGTCTGCTTTGTTTGATGGGCTCCATGATGCTTTGTTAGGGAACTGTTTCAGAAGTATTAAGAAACAGAAGGGGGGGGGCATCCGCATGGAATAATGTCCCTAATGTCATATGTAGGTATTGGTCAGCTCTCTTCATTCACTGGAGCTAGGGGGCACAGGACCCTGCAAAAGTGAAAAATTACATATAATGACATTGCTGTTATTTTTCATCTGAGCAAACACCTCTCTAAGAATATCTAATTTCTCTAGCATTACTTTATGATCAACGTCTGCTGGATTATACTGGAGGATCTACTATAGTGGATGACTTCATTATTCATGTATTTGATTAAAATGTTCTCTTTTGTAATTTCTAGGTCCTTCAGGATGACACAACAATCAACTTTTGTTAGAAGTTGACAATAGCGTTGCACTGAAGAACCTAGAGATTCATAGCAAGAATATTTTAATCAAATCCATGAATAAGCAAACATATGCATATGTGGAGGGCCAATTGCATATTCCAAACATAAGCCTCAAAGCCTCATTTTGGTATTCTCTACACTGACCAAAGACCCCTTCCCAGGCCTGCCATAAGGGTCACTGCTGCCTCCACACAGCCATTCTGTGCCTGGTGGAGATCAGAGTGATATCTGGTTATATTTTTCTCAATCAGATGTGAAATGAATACAACATCTGAAGAATCCAAGTAGACCAGATAGAAGATATAATCATTTTGCATCTGATTATGGAGACATAGCCAGATGCTTCTCTGATCTCATTATTTTCCACCAGGCACAGAACATCAAGGAGAAGGACCTGCAACAACTGTATGATAGCTCAGGAGATTGATGAATAGCTATCTGTAGCATAATTCTGCATGAAGAATTACACCACACTGGGCCATACAAGCCTGTAGCCTCAGTGTGGTAGAATGAGAGAATAATAGAGTTGGGAGAGAACCCAAGTGCCATCTAGTTTATCCTCTTACTTCTATCATCATGGGAGATTACTTGTGGCCAAGTATGATTGTCTTCCAGAGGTTAATGGTAGATCTGTAAATCACTAAGGAGATCTAGTCTGGATCCACATAGTCTTTCATATTGAGAACATAGATTTCCAGATGGAAGGTGGTCACAACAAGCATTTGCTTGATGTGACTTTCTCTTGGCACATTTTTTTCTTTTACCTTGTATTCATACCTCTTCAAATATATAGCACCATAGGTAAGAGTTCTATATAGGATGCCTGACAGCCAAGCTCAGTAGCTAGACTATTAGCTAGTAGCTAGTTTCACTATTGGACAGTTCTTACCTTATATGGTTGTTGCCATGAGCCTAAAATTTAGGAATACATTTTTCTTAGGGAGAAAGAAAGTTATAAATATATCTCCTTTTGCTGAATGTCTGCCAAGACAGTTGGTTTACTAATTTAAAGAAATTAATGCACACCTATGCCTGAGTAGAGAATTACCTGTCAACACCACATCTCTGGGTTTGCTAGTGATCTGACATCTTTGTACTCCCATATCTCGAGCCCTAGACCCTCTTCTTTGGTCCTCAGGGCTAGGGATAAGAATTTCAGGGAAAGAGCACTTTCTTGAAATGTCTGTGCATATACATCTTCTTTATGTGTTTGGCTTTGTAGTGTTTTATTCAAAATAGGGATGCTGTATAACCAACAAGAAAACAGTAAATCTTTAGTGTAGGGAAAACAGCTAGGGAAAACCACCAGAAAAGAAGCTATTTTTCTCTGGAACCAGTATTTGTAGAACTGTTCATACATCATTAATTCTAGGTAAGCCCCATTCTAGCCTACTGTCTGCTTTCTAAAATTTATGTGAATTGGATGCTGGAGATTTCCTTTTTATTGTTGTCTTCATAATTCAAGTGAAGTCATGTTGCAAGAGCTCCCTCTGGCAGGCAGTAGGTGCAAAACTATATTTTTATGACAACCTAATTGTGAGGAAGTGTTTTTGTGAGCCTTGTGGAGGTCTTTGAAGAAGTTGCTTTGGTGAGCATTTTTTTCCAGGCTACATTTGGTCTGTATTTCCCAGACTGGCCATGTTCTGGACACAATTTGTGTTTCAAAACCCTAAAACTGATGGATGCCTGAATGGATCTATTTTGAACTTCTGTAAAACACTGTCTAAACACATTTCAACCAATGAAGAAAAGCGTTTGAGCTACTTGTAGAATAGAAAACATTTGTCCTAAATATGCTGCATTTGAAAGAAAATAAGCAAAATAAACTGTTCTGTAAACAAAATGAAATCTGAAGGAGCCAAACAAAGACCAGAGGTAGGAAATGGAAAAAAGTTTATGAGTGCAAATTGAACTCTCCCAAAGCCTTCTGCGCAAACAAAGAAATTCTACCTGCACTTCTGTGAGAATAATCTAGTGCTTAAATTGAGAAGTTAATGATAATGCGGAGCTATATTCCAAAGGAAGAAAATGACAAACTACTGCTGAGTATTCCTTGCCTAAGAAAACCCCATGAAATTTATGCAGTCAAGATAATTGACCATCACACATATAAACATAATGGTAGGTACCAGTACCCTCCACTGACTCCTGCAGCATCACCTATGGCTTGTTTCCAGAAGAGTGGATCTTAAAGCAAATTTATAAAAAGTTGCCTTTCACAATTTCTTCAGTGTACTTCATAAGGAAAGAGCATGAAGAATAAGCTCTGATAAGCAAATTGATTTTTTTTGCCTTTCAGTCTCTTTTTAAATACCACAAAATGCATCAGGGAAAGCACACCTTTGAATAACTTTTGAAGAGTTCTATGTTTTCCCACTAATTATCAGACAATTCCTTTGTCATATTCAAAGCACTGATAATACCCTGAATAAATGGCTTAAGCAACAGGCTTCCTAAAGGAGTGCTTTCTCCCCTATTTTACAATTTGTGGTGACTGTGTAGATGAGAAACTTTCAGCAACAGACAGAACCAGTTCACATCTTGTTGATTCAAGGCCGTGGCTTTTTTGATTGAATCTAATCATCTGCAAAGTGGTCTTCCTATTTTTCTATTGTCTTAAATTCTACTGCTTGACAAGCATTATTGTTATTTCGAGGAAGTCATATCTTCTTCTTATACTGTCAAAGCATGATCATCTCCATTAGGCATCTTGGCTTCTAGGAAGAGTTCAAGTGTGATTTGCTGGAGAATCCATTTATTTGATTTTGGGAATTCATGACAGTGATAGAACTCTTCTCTAGGACCATATTTCAAATTTTACTGTCCAGTCTTATAGTGGCTCCAATCCTTCTTGGATCTGTACATTCAGACAGTAATATTGCGAGAGTCCTATGTGACATCCCATCATTCTGATGTTTAGTGATGTCCCTCAGATCATATAATGTCCCACAGGTTATATAACATAAATGAAACTGTGAGGAGAGAGTTTGAGGAGTTTGGGGAGATTGCTGACACCCATAATGTTGACAGGAAACTCTGTGTCCTTTGTGTTGAAACTGAGATGAGAGTGAACACACTGATACTTAATGCAAAGAAAAAACTAATGAGTGATTTTTCATTAGTCAAAAGTCAGACCATACAATAGATATCCTCCCTTTAAATTTCAGGTTTGCAGTTTGGGTGTAAACTTGAATTAATCCCTGAATCTGAAGGCCCAGGTTTCAGTGCTCAGAAGAACATTCCCATAACTATAGCTGCTAGTGTGCCAGTACACATTTCCTTGGAGGTGTTGAACCTAATGATGATGGCATATCCTTGTTTACACCCCATTGGGTTTGTTATAATGTGACCTATGTAGGGCTGCCTCTGGCACATGCTTAGAAATTTCAGGGTATCCTGACATTTTCTAGTGCCAGTAATAGGAAACATGTGGCTACTTTGTTCTGCACCTAAGGATCTGTTTCTAGGCATAATATGAACTGTAGTTATGACCTCTAAAGGCCTTCAAGACCTAGGACCAGGCTGTTTGAAAATGTATATTCCCTCATACAACCCCCTCTCTCAATTTTAATATATCCAGGGAGAAGCCCTTTATCCTGGAGATAATGTTTGATGGGAATGTAAGTGGTGCGTGCAAAGTACCGAGCCACAGTTTTCCCCAAGTGTGTAGTGATTGAATTTGGGGATTTGCATTCCAAAACTAATGTTTATTATAAACCAGAGATAGTGTAAAAACAGGTGTGGGCAAAACATTATTATTTTCCCTTGAAGGTTGATCTTTCTCCCAGCATGTGAGCCAACAGAATCTCATGAGGCTACTTCCAAGTCTAACGCTTCTAGGAGATGGATGAGTGGGAGATGGGGCGAATTGCCCTACTTTGACACGTTTGTCTGTTAGTCATATGTCATCGAGAAGATATAGTTCACCTTTTGTCTATATCCCTCCAACCAGATGAATTAAAAAGGCAAATTTTTCTAAAATAATTTGGCATAAAATTGATATAGTGAGACAATGTAAAAATTCTCATTCTGATAGCATGTGTGCATGCATATTATTCTATATAAAACAGTCAAAGCTTCCTTCTGCCTCTGTGCTACAGAACTTGGGAGGGGGGGGGGGAAAGAATGTTATTGATTTTCGGTAAACAAGTCACGCTGGTTTGTTTCCTGCAGCATTGGTGTTGCCTCTTCTCCAGTTTGAAAGCTGTGTTCTTGCATGTGTTCATTAAATATTGACAGGAGTGCTGTCTTGGGAATGGCACACCTGCCCAAATATGATTGTACCTGCCACAAAAAATAAGAATAACACTGTGATGGGCACCTGCATTTCATAATGATGGTTGCATCCCTCATGACAAGGAAAATAATAAGTTGTCACAAAATATTATAGAAAGAGTAAACATTATATAAAGGAAGATAAAAATCCTGGATCAGCTAAAATGATAACATTTTAGTGAATGGTATTCCCAGTAGTTTGTTTATCATAGAGGTCATAGAAATTTAGATTTTTTAATAAAAAAAAACTAGGCAACGATTCCCTTCCCCTTTCTTGCTCTTGATATGTTTTGGGCCATTGTTCAAATGGCCCAAAATTGTCCTCTGGTTTATGGGTGGTGCTGTGTTCCTTCAAGTTGTTTCCAAATTATAATGAACCAAAGGCCCCTTCCACATAACTGAATAAAGTCCCACATTATCTTTTTGAACTGGAATATATGGTAGTGTGCACTCAGATAATCCAGTTCAAAGCAGATATTGTGGGATTTTCTGTCTTGATATTCTGGGTTATACGGCTGTGTGGAAGGGGCCTAAGGGTTTTCTGGGACGGAGAGTGGAAACCCAGAGGGTTTCCATGGCTGACTGGGGGATCAAACTCTGGCCTGCCAAGTTGTAGTCCATATTGGAAGATTTTGAACTCTGGATTCTATGACCTTACCCATTCCATGGACAATCATTTTACTACTTATGAATCATGTTTTCAGTGGTAAAGATACTTGGAAGTGATAAACCCGGTGTTCTATAGCTATTTTCCAGTGGAAAGATGGTGGCTATTTGAAAATGCGATGGGAAATTTTTCTCAGGTAAGAACATTTACTCTATGAGGGACCTGTGATTTGTATATTTTATTTGTGGCTGGATGGCCTTCTGTCAGAGGTGCTTTTATTGTGCTTTTCCTGCATGACAGGGGGTTGAATCATAGAATTGGTCTCTTCCAACTCTATGATTCTATGACTGTAACTAAAATGGTTGGATATGCGGTCTTATTAACATTTCTACAATAACAGTGTCATTTGTATCAGTTGCAGTTTTGTAAGATATAAATACTATGTTTGTTCCAGAATCTGATTTTTTTTTAAAAAAAATGATTATATAATATCGTTAAGCTTGGAATGTTTATGTAACCAAAAAACCTTGCAGGTGGAAACAAAATTGTCTGGGATTACCCTATAAAGCTTTGGTTTATATGAAAACCAAAGAACCCCAGGAAATCAAAGATTTTCTTACATAAAAGCTTTATCTGGTAATGTAACCTTTCTGTTTTGTGCTATGCAAAGAATGTTTTTTTTATTCATAGCCTCCATAGTAATGCCCTTTGCTCTGTAATGGAATAAAAAAGAAACAAAACCAGCATAACATTGTTTGTTCACTGAGATCACATTCAGATGAATTTTTTCTTCTTCTTGGGATCCCATCCCAATAGATTGCATTGCTGCACAGGGTAAGAGGCAATGAAAAGGTGACCAGATAAGAAATGGCTGAGAGATAAGGACTGCATAGACGAAGAACAGGCCTAATGCACATTCTGGTATCCAATTCAAACTTTTTTTCTCTCTTTTGAAACTTTTTACTGCGATGTCCCAATTAATGGAAAAGGTGAAGTTTCACCAAAAACTGTCAGATCCTGAATTCAATCTTCTTTCGGGACAAAGAATGTTCTGTATCTCATTTCAAACTACAAGTTTGAACACAAGTAAACATTAGGAATTGAAGGGGAGTGTTTGTTTTGTGTGGAAAGTTGTGAAAAGATTTTGATTTGATCAAATGTCACACAGGCCCCTAAGCATAATCTCTTTGGCTAAGTTTACCATTTATCTTTCTTAGTTCTATTTTGGTGTATCACTGTCAGATCCTGAATTCAATCTTCTTTCAGGACAAAGAATCTCCCATGTTTTTAAGTTAAATATCGATAAGAAACTGTCAAAGGAAGGAATTCTTTAAAAAGTATGCTCAGAGAAACAAGGGGATGCCACAGGAAAATAATAAAGTGAGCAACCCCATTTCTTTGAATATGGATGGTCTTAGATAATCCATTTATTACAGAAATCTTGTTGATAGCATTTTAATCAGAACCAACCTGATTTGCACTTCCAAAACTAATGCATGAATGATAAGGCTATTATTTGTCAGTTTTAAAAATTATTTGAATTTGATGATGACAGGATTTTTTTTTATCAAGAATGGTTCAAATATGTATACAGTAATGAAAAATGCATTCAAAATTGAAAGTATGAAGATGCGACATGACACTGGCAACTGGTGGCTACTGTGTTACTAGATTGATCAATCCATTGCAGGTTTTAGTCCTCCTTTTCAAAGAGTATCCCAAGCTTGTTTTGAAGATAAGGCGTAGCAACTTGAATTGCTCCTTTCATGTTTGGAATAAGCATCAGACTAAACTCCTCATCTCACTCACATGGGAGAACACCAGCCAACACTGAAAAAAGGACAAATATTAGAAACAAGAATTTGCTTTAAAATATGAATGTAAAAGTGCATTGGGACTTTTGCAGTCATGGCAATACATACATATGCTTATGTGAACTTGAAATAACCTAAAAATGGCACCTCACATTAGACAGAATAGATGAGACATACATTCACCAAAATACAAGCATTAGAATAAAGGGGAATGAGATGGATCAATTTATCCCTTTCTGACGCTGCTGGATTCTTAGGACCAACAAGGAATTCTGTGATTGAATTTTTTAAAAAGGTTAAAAAGCAATTGTGACTGGAGACATTGTCACTGGACAAGGGGCATAATTTGATTGGGATCCCATTTCAGTTGCCCACATCCACTATGTAGTAGATTTCTGTTTAATATTAGGAGAACCTTAAGAGTTTCTTGAACATTAGGAAATATATTCAATTGTTGGTCTCAGAGTAGAGCTAGCTGCTAGAATCCTGTAAATTACATATTTTGGTGAAACTTAAGTTTTTATATTAATTGGGACATCGCACAAGGAGGTATCCAAGATTTCCTTGTGCAATACACTCTACTGTTGTGCAGAAGTATCAAGTGATTTCCAGGAGCAATTTGATCTTTTCTGATTAGCTTCAAAAGTTTCCAGCTACTCTTTCATTCCTGTGGAAGAAACAGGTTTGTTAAGGGAATCAAGGCTGTTCCTTCTTCCCCGGATATGCAACAACAACCACATTCTGCTGAGTTGGGCCCCTGCAGGGGAACATTGCTGAATGTAGATCCTATAGCTGTTGTTGCATAGTTGTGTAGGGAAGATTTTATGCACTCCTAGGGTGCTTCTTAGACCATGGCCAATGGGAATCATTGGTAAAACAATATGCATGCAAGATCCAATGATTAAATCAATCATCACTTATCTGGAAGAGGCCTCTTCACCTGATGAAGAAAAAGAGGTATGTCAGGAGAATGGGGCTCAGGTTGAGACAGAAGAAGCTGGTAGCCCTGTTGTGACAGAAGCAGAGCCTGGTCCATCCCAGGGAGCACCTGCTGATTCTTTGCATCCGATCATGCATTGAAAACTAAAGCATCTTAAGTAAACTACTTTGGTTAATGAGGCCAACTGTGCTGATAAACAGCTGGCTATAAATTAGCTCAGCTAAGACCATTCTAATGTTGCCAGCAATATATGCAATGCCTACGGGCTACCACATGTGATCTCCCTGGCTTTTTGCAACTCTGATCCTTGACTTTAGAGTAATTAGTCTGGCAACCTTTTTCTTCTTTTTGGTCTTGCTTGGGATTGTTTGTTTCACATAACTTTGGACTGTTTGGACTACTGACATCAGTAACACATGGGAATGGCCAAGCTTTCCCCTGTTCAGACTCTGTGGGTGTAGATAATCAAAGTAGATAATGTGGATTTCATATGGAAATGTAGAAAGGGTCTCAGTGGTTTTACTCTATTTGAAACTAACAAGTAAATGTCTATTATTTTGAATGGCAAAAAACACAACATTTGAATTTTGTTTCAATATAAATATTTGTATGTGCTACAGACAGAATGCACAGAAAAGCAAAATATTTAAGGTAAAACACTGGCACAGAATAAAAAAAAAACAGGAAGGAGGGAGGACAGCAAACTATACCCAAGGCTTTGTATTAAAGCTTTATAATCAAAGCATTAGGAGAGCAGCCAACATTCTTTTCTAATATATACAAAACATATTGATTTTTGTCCCCTGTGCCTTCATTTTGCAGAGTTTATCCAAGTCAGCATCTAATTTATTTTTTTGACTTTCATCATTATCAATAAAGACTCACATAGAGTTTAGGAATAACTAACTTTTCAAATGAGGGAACTTCATCTAATAGGATTACATTTTTGACTGCATATCCTTCTGGTGCCTCTTCAGTAAAGACCTCTTTGATTTGTTTAATTCAATGGCTATAAGTAACTAAGGATTTCATGGTCTTAGATGGTCAAAAAAATCTAAATCTTCCAAGGGGTGAAACTAATTAACCAGTTTAAATAGATTGACTTGGAGGGAATCTGTAATCCGAGTCTAGCTTAAAGTACAACTTAAGATATTTTGACAAGACAATGCTTCCAAGAAGACATACAGATAGTGGACTGGATGCTTAAGAAAATTTATATGTGACTGAATTATATTGTAGTCCACAGGAGATTTGATCTACCCCACAGCTGACAACTGTGGTTTAAACACTTGCAAGATAGTGTATTGAATGAATTTACCATTGCATAAATTGTACAGTACAATGTGGTGTAAAGTAATAAAGGGGTAGTTCTCATTCTTCCAACTAGCTGTAGTGTTCATAAAGCATGTCATTAGGTTGGAATGTTAAGACACAAATCTCATCAGTCATTCTTCTGTATGAAGCTCACAGCTATAGATTAGTTTGTTCCATCAAATGAATTTTTCCATCACTTAAATTCTCTTGCCAAAAGACTTGAAAAATATTTCAGTCCTCAAATTGGCATGAAAGCATAGCCTTTGGGTTAAACAAGACTCACAAAAGATTCTAGTATGGATCAGAAACTTTTGTGATAAAATGTCTAGAATGTCTAGATTTAATTGTGTTTAAAAAATGAACTTCCAGTTTTTACAGAGACCTAACATGGTTCATATGTAGATACTTGAAAAAAAACTGTCTCATATTTTGGAATAAACATTAGGGGTGTGCAAAATTCTGGAGGTTGTTTCGGAGATCTGAACTGCTGAAATACGAATTGGGAAGGACCTCTCCAAAGCCTTAATGAAACAAAACCTGAGCTATTTAATATCTCGGCTAAATTCAGAAAATATTTGTTGATTTGGATTTCTTTTTCATGAAAATATTTCTCCACTATGGCCTAGGGGCAGGAACTAGCAGCACCTGCTGGCATGATGATGATTGATAAGAGAAGCTGCACACAGGTTTTTTCCTTGTTAGCCTAGCCATAGCCAGTCAGAAAAAGAAAGTGGATCACATGGCTTTTTGCAAAGCTGGTCTACATATAGCAGAGTTCCTCCATTTTCTGTGATGTGGTGTGTTGGAGAGAAGGAGGGAGAGAATGTATTCTTCCTTAGTAGCTTCATTCATTTCTTAGCGCCTGCCTGACTGTTTTGGAGCACTAGCTTTTTGAGGAGTCTTTTTCATTATCTTAGAATATCTTCCTTACTCAAACTTTTATTTTCCAAATTCTGCTAGGAAGGTGTGGGTGGGTGTGAATTTATGTGTATGCGGGGTGGGGGAGCCTGTGCATATGAGAGGGCATTTTGTGTGTTTTTATTTTATTTTAATCTGCAAAAAACACTACCAGGATTTTATTTTTAACTTTTTTTGCTTTTGAAACTTGACTAAGTGTGGGATGGGCTAGAGAAGGGATTTGTTTAGCTTCCTCCCTTGAGTCCCCATGGGGAGAAAGGCAGGGTGGTAGTAGTAGTAGTAGTAGCCCCCCCCCCCCGGGGGGAGGGGGTTGAGAAGGGTGGGGTAAAAATGCTGTAAATAAATAAATAAATAAATAAATAGTAGTATCTAATCCCTCCCAGCCCTACATATCTACCTAACTGCCTTCCTTGCAGTTTCTCTGGCTTGTGTGTGTACTCCTGCACCAGCAGCGTATTCCCCCCAATAAAAAATAACAAAAAGTCCTTTGTTAGATCAGCTCTGTGACTCTGTGATCTATCCCCCCCCCCGATTCTCTCTGTGTGTGCTGTGTATTACAAACTCCTCTACACACAAGTAGCCTAAGCCTATTCTCCCCCCCCGCCCCACTCCCCGCCCCACCCCTCAAAATACAATTGTCTTCCAAGAGTAGAGTCTTGGCAGTGTGTTTCTAAGTGAACATAGAGACTTATTCTGGATCCACAGGGACACACATTTCCAGATCGAAGGCAGTTCTAACAAGCATTTGCTTGACGTGTCTTAGCACCCTCTCTTAATGCCTCCTCAAAAGCCATAGGTCCGTTCGCAACAGCGGACTTCCAGTTAGAACGTGCGAGGGCCAGGGCTTCCCAGTTCTTGGTGTTCATTCCACCTTTTTAAGTCCATCTTTAAATCTCTTTTGCTGCCCACTAACATTCTGTTTTCCATATTTGAACTGGAAGTAAAATAACAGCTTTGGGAGACAGTGATTGAGCATTTGGTCAATATTAACAGTCCAGCAAAGTTGATGATGGAGGACTATCACTACAATGCCAGTGGTCTTTGTTTCTTCCACAATGCTGACATTTGTCCAAAGTACTCTACCAGCAAGCTCCAACCAATTCCTCTGCAATGCCAACAATATAGCTTAATGGTGTAATGCTACAAAATGTTGACTGTTTCCACTACATATGCAGCCACCTCTCCATAAAAGTTGAGATTAACACCAAACTATAACACCATCTAAGCCCTGTCAGCGCAGCATTTTTTCAAATGAAGCAGAGAACATTCAAGGATCATCAGCACATTTGTAGGGATACCAAGATACTTATTAATAAAACTATTGTCCTTCCAACTGTTGTACACCTGTGAAACATGAACTGTATACAAATGTCACACCTGAATTCTGGAAAGATTCAGCGTTGCCTCAGAAAAATCCTGCAAATCTCTTGGGAAGACAGGTGGACAAACATCAGCATTTGCTGGCATTTTGCAAGTGGCTAATCTAATAGGGCAAGACTGTTGTACTCCCGTTCATTTTCAGCTTATTCTATGGAAATGAGAATTTGGCTATAGGAGACGTATTGATTTACACAAACATTTCTGTATTTTATTCACTTATATTGTGCCTTTCCTCTTTTAACCTCATTTTATCCTTACCACAATCATTTGAACTGGATCAAATAGAGAGTAAGGTACCAGTTGAAGCCAACCCAGCGAGCCTTAATATTCTTTTGTTCTAGCATGAATATGGGAACATGTTTTCTAAAAATAACAATCTCACTCATTTTTTTCCTATTGAAGTAGCAACAACTAGGCCATTTAATCAATCCAAATCCAGCAAATAATAAATGTGTCAAACTGTGTTTGTATCTATAAGTGTAACCCAACTGGTCTTTTTCTCACAGCTGCACAATTCCTAATATATATTTTTTCTAAATCCAAACCTTCCATATTTTCCCTCTTTATTGAAAAATTGAGAGAGTGTTACATATGTTCTGGAAAATGATTGCTGAACCTTTAAACTTTTGTAGCTAGGGAGGATGCTGCGTATTTCTGAATCTGAAAGTTACCAGCAACAAACATGCCAAAACAAAGATTTTAATTCCACATAAATAATGTGAAACCCACCCACATAATTGAATTCTTTGTACAAGTGTTTCCCAAATGGTGACAAACTGAGCGCAAGGAGAAGCTGAGGATATATAGTTGCAGAAATGTGATGTTACGCTCATCCATAATTTTCATCTGTCTGCCATATTTTTTTTAACTATAAGCAAATTGTTCCCCACTATTAAATGTAAAAAAAATAATTTCGTGCTATCCAATTTAACAGCCAAAGTGTAAATTGCATCAGAATGTATAAGTATTTCCTTTCCCTCCCAGTTGATTCTTAAACCATTGGGATGCACATTAATCTTTGATTTGGACCTGGAACATGTGCACTGCATTCATTAACATGTGACATTCTCAGAAACTGGATTAATAAGGATCATTTGGCAACTTAACCTGCATCTTTTTGCACTTCTTTTCACACATTTGAGAGGGATTATAGATGAAAGCAGAGGTATTTGGACCTGTCTGTGGAGGGAGCATCTAGAGTTTGTGTGGTATAGAGGGGTGCTGAAGAGAAATTGGCCCCAAACCTCCATGCAGTTGCCTACCTTGACTCCACATTCTTGGGTTCTGAATATTTCATGCACTCTTCTTCTCATACTTGTTTATTCTTTCTTATTATCAGCCCCTTTCTTGTTTCTTGCCTTGCTGTTCCTGGCCTAATCTGGCTTCACTGCTGCATAATTCAACTGGTTGTGGAACCATGTTAGTGCTTTTTAGTAAAATTTTGTATATTTATTTATATCCAACCTTTCTGATATGTATATTTCACTCAGCAAACTATACAAACATTGAAGCAAATGGTAAAATATAATCTTGTTCCACAATAATAAGAATATAACAAATCAACCACTCGCTCAGCAGATAAACAAAGATATCAAGAAACTAACTGCTTGGTAAAGCAGCAGCTACTGCAATTGGCAGGCTCCATTCCCCTGTGAACTGAGCACCCTTCTACACTACCACATAAAATCCAGATTATCTGATTTGAACTGGATTATATGGCAGTGTATACTCTGAAAATCCAGTTCAAAGCAGATAATGTGAATTATCTGCTTTGAAAATCTGGATTATATGGTAATGCAGAAGGGGCTTTAGAAGCAAAAAAAAAAACCCAGTAATTTACATCTCCCTCTCATAAGCGATCTCAGATACAAGGGAGAATTGTGTTGGGGTCCTTCTCCTGTCTGTCATACCACTCATGGAAGTGGAAATATCAGTCAGCTGATCCCCAAGTGACAGGTGAATAGATTCCCATCAATCACAACAGCGGCTGCCTGGTAAGTGGAGATGGGGGATTGGGGCAGGGCTCACTGCATTTTACAGTATCCCCAATGGGATACTGTTCAGTGTTTTATGATTCAGGGAGAGGAGGGACATGGGTCAACTGAGCCTCTTGGAACAAATAATAACATAATTTGTATGTTCCCATTTAAGAGTTCCTTGCTTTGCCATCATCAACGAAAACTCATATGGTTCATTTTAGCCAACATAATTAAATTTCAAACATGTGCCAAAGCAGGCAACAATAAACGAAACTATGAGTAACAAATGTTAATGAATTTTCAGTGAATGCCCCAGTGGGACACAATTCTGGCATTCATGAAAAAAACACAAGGTAAGGAGTTTTGGCTGAAGTTTAGTATGGATTTGGGTAAGCATTTACTATGCAATTGTGGAAGAGCAGGTGGTGGGCAACTGAACAAAATTATTTCAGCAGTTCCCTGTGGTGAAAAACCACATATCTTGCAAAAGCAATATTGTTAGCACTACACTATATTATTAAAGGTAGAGTGGGAACATTTTAACTGCTTTATCCAAGTAATTCTGACTAAGTTATCATTCTTCTATACAATAGTCTTTGTTAATCCTCTTGCAATTAATCTTTCTTTTGAATATATGCTGCCAATTTTAACTTTTCAGCAGATATAATTATACCACTCCTGGAAAGGAAGGAGGCTTTTAAGATTTTTTTTTCGAATTAAAAACATGAATGGCATGAAAGTATAAAAAGTGTGAAAACACAACCATATTTTTAGAACAAAAAGTAATAAAATATATCTCTTCTTTTACAGTATATACTTTGGTATAGGTTTAGAAATTTTAATTAAAAAATCAGTCTCCCAAAACTGGATCAACTTATCCTTGTGTAAGTACTGTATGTTAACTCTTATTTTATATAAAAAGGGGCAATACCCTTCTCTGAGTCAAAGAAGCACTGCCATCCTCTATCCCAGTGTTTCTCAACCTGGGGGTCGGGACCCCTGGGAGGGTCATGAGGGGGTGTCAAAGGGGTCACCAAAGACCATTAGAAAACACAGTATTTTCTGTCAGTCATGGGAGTTCTGTTTGGGAAGTTTGGCCCAATTCTATCATTGGTGAGGTTCAGACTGCTCTTTGATGGTAGGTTTACTATAAATTCCAGCAATTACAACTCCAAAATTTCAAGACTATTTTCCCCAAACTCCAGAAGTGTTCACATTTGGGCATATTGAGTATTTGTGCCAAATTTGGTCCAGATCCATCATTGTTTGAGTCTACAGTGCTCTCTGGTTGTAGGTGTACTACAACTCCAAAACTCAAGGTCAATGCCCACCAAACCCTTCCAGGATTTTCTATTGGTCATGGGAGTTCTGTGTGCCAAGTTTAGTTCAATTATATTGTTGGTGGAATTAAAGAATGCTCTGTGATTGTAGGTTAACTATAAATCCCAGCAACTTAAACTCCCAAATGACAAAATTACCCCTCCCCCCAATCTCACCAGTAGTCAAATTTAGGTGTATTGGGTATTTGTGCCAAATTTTAGCCACTGAATAAAAATACATCCTACATATCAGATATTTATATTACACTTCATAACAGTAGCAAAATTGCAGTTATGAAGTAGCAACAAAAATAATGTTATGTTTGGGGGTCACCACAACATGAGGAACTGTATTATGGGGTCGCGGCATTAGAAAGGTTGAGAAACACTGCTCAACCCCCCACTGTGGCACTAATTCTGGCCTTTTTGAATGCCTGGGTAGAAAACAGCTGTAGCAGTGGCAATTCTTTGGTGCTTCCCTTCAAAGCAGCTTATTTTATGTTGGTGCTTCTTTTGTATTATCCTGGGACAGAATCAACTGCTGCCTTTTGTCCCTCTTCCACTCAGAGAAAGGGACATGTTGTGCCTCAACTTTTATAAAGTAAAAGGAACTGCAGAATGTCTATTGACTTATCCACAGATCATATCAAAATCCATAATTTTGCTCCTCAATTTATGCATTGAGTGAACTTATACATGAACATGGACATGATTTCAATGCAGAATATTTCACAATCGCAATATGTTACAATTATACATAAAGTTAAAACATGTTTTAATGAGTTATCAAGTTTTAATAACCACTTTGAGCCAGGAAAAAATCTAAAAAATAACTCTACAAATGGAGAATATCTCATTAGGCCTTACATTGTGAGCTTGCTATCTTGTGAATGACTGAGGCTAGGGACTGTTTGTGCACTGGAAGAGGAATCTAGCAGTAATCATTTGAAACTATGTTTCACCCTTTCAAATGGTAACCATGAACAGTTCATGGCTGCAGAGATTTAGTGATTTCAAGTTGGGTCCATCTTTTGAAACATCCTGTATACAGCAATTTGAGTGTGGTGGGTTTATTATCTCCCCACCACCACCACCACCACCACCACCATGTGCTTATGTCTTTCCTTTTTTATGTTTAACATTACCACTATTCAGTTTCAATCCCATTTTCAAGCAACACAAGCAGCAATGTTGTATTTCTTTCCTGATTTTCTGCAGTGGGTTATTCTATTGTTATTTTATGAAACACCGTGTCAAGCAGACACAAAGCTCCTACTTGAAAAATCACGTCACAAGCATATGATTCATGTAATAGTACACACATCAGAAACCACATTATTGTAGGAAACATAATAGAAGGAAGAAAGGCGCCCCGGGCAACTTAAAAAAAATACATTGTGCTTGGTCCAAGAGTGATAGTTAAACGTGTTGGTAGCTAGCAATTTGCTATTGAAGCTGGAAATATTCAGAATGGCATCTTGCAATTAATGTTTAATGCTATTTATTTAGTGTCATGTGAATAAGATGTTCATTTGTTTGTGCAAATACACACAGTGCATCCCAATTGTTTAATTATGTACCTGATCAATACTTTTCCTGTAAAAATTGCATGTAATCACTCTCTAGAAACAGGCTCTCAATTCATTACATTAATTGTCAGCTAATATAGTATAAAATGCAGCTCATTTTGAAACAATGTTCTGTTGAACTTACAGAAAGGAATTGCAGCAGAAAAGCAGTGGGTTTTGGTATAAAAATATAAGGCATATGATCGGTCATTCTTGATGGAAGATTCTGGGCAGATATCAGCTTTGATGCACATATTGATCTAACAGAATGGTATAACCTGTGGTGATAATGGCAATGGCAAAGGACCCTCCAGAGAATCTAAAGCCATGCCAAGCTTATGTTGGCTAGGTAGAAATGAGAGAAGAGTAGACCTAGAATTCTTTTCCTTTAGTTTCAAATGGAAATTGTTGGATCCGTATGAGCATTTTAAAAGACTACAAAGTGTAGTCTTTTAAAATCTGTAACATTCAGTTCTGATGTTACAGATTTGTAATCTAGAGAAATAGATCAGTAATTGGTCTGTATTCAATAAGACTACATAGTTTACCTGCAACTGGGTTTTCTGATCATAACATATGGAGGATGTTTCCATCCCCTTCCCACCAGCATGTGATATGGATAAAATAAAAATGGGTGGCACTGTTTCTTGCCACAACTTTGCTTATTGGTGGGAAGGGTGTGAAAACATCCCCATTTTTGCACCTTGATAAGAAGGTGAACAAAACTCCTTCATTCAGCCTAGTTGCTGGCTGTGAAGGTGGCCTGAGGGGTGAAGGACAGGGATTGATCCAGAAGACTTTACTTAGTTATATGAACATAATTAAGTAGCGCTTGTAGGATAACAGTGCATCTTTTCACAAATCTCTCATTGTTCAGTTTTCATATATATATATATATATATATATATATGAAAACTGAACAATGAGAGATTTGTGAATATATATCTTTAGCAAAATAAGAAGGAAGGAAGGTGGGTGCCATGTAGAACTCCTTTAAATGGGAATATTATAGACATATATGGGAAGCCAACAATTGAGATATGAGAACAATTGCACTTTCCCTCTAATGATAATAGGAAGTCATACTGAAAAGCTAGTATAGTGTGTTGGTTTGAATGTTGGACTAAGAGTATAGGAAAACATGGTTTAAATCTCTACTCAGCTATGGGAAGCTGTTGGCTAACCATGGGCAGGTCAAACTCTCCCAAGCCTTCTCTGAACAAATTTTGGTGAGAAAACCCTAGTATTGCAATTAATCAGAATCAACTTAAAAGCTTATAGCAATAACAACTGCCTCTGGTACTGGAGAGAATATGTATTAATTGTAACTATGAACCACAGATAGCACCATCCTTCATGAATATGTCTAATGAACCTCCTCAAGTTAGTAGTCAATTTGGCATTTTGTGGCAAGGAATAGCCAGTAGACTTTTAAAATATCCCCTATCTTTCAGATTTGAAGAAAAAAACCCTATTTGAATTGCCAAATTCCAATAAACGCAAATGGATGCATATATGCACACAAAATGTTACCGTACATTGATTTACAGTATAATAATAGAAAGATAATTCCCTTAAGGTTACTTTGTAGCGGTTTTACTTACTTTTACTTTGATATATGCTGCCTTAATGTGAGCATTGCTCTGCTCCCATGTTGCTGCAACATAACTTCCACCCATTAACTCGCAATCCGCTATCAAGTTTCATTGCCATTTGTCACACAGTCTTGCACAAGTACCTTATAGATTTGCTTGTCATTCTCTTGCTTAATCACAGAGACCTTAAACTGTCTAATACATAATTATAGATGAATATCATAAAATAGAAAGTTAATGGTAGCGCAAGTGTTTATGAGAAAATTTAAATTGGTGGCCTATATGCAACGCATATTCCGACAGGCCAGAATCCATGGACCAATGTTCCTTTTCTGTTCTTGGTGGTCCTCTCATTTTTCAATGAAAAAGTGTGGTTGAGTTTTATTTACAGTACAATCGTGTGTGTGCATATATAGGTCAGTGACCAGCAGTACCCATAAATTTACACTCTTAGTCTTACATGCACATTCCATATTACACGAAGCTGTTTAATTTATACACTGTTCAAACTTAAAAAACATGATCCATATTGGTATTCCACCTGCAACAGTTTGAAACTGAAATGGATAGATTCATTCATCCCTACTATAGGTCATTCATGCCTTAAAAAAATGACTGGCCCCACAAATAGCATCTTATGGCTTAGTGCCATAACAGATTTCTAAAAACCGCATTGAAGATGATGATAATGAGCAAACATTTGATTACCAAATGTCTTCATTAAAAGAGAGATGGAATGCATGGACAGGTAAGCAGTATGTACATGATTCAGTAGATGATGAGATTGTAGTTCATCTACGATGCCAGTGCTTTTAGATTCCCAGATGTTTTGGAACTGCTCCTAGAATCTAAGGCCCTTCCACACAGCCGTATATCCCAGAATAGCAAGGCAGAAAATCCCACAATACCTGCTTTGAACTGGGTTATCTGAAGGTGCTTCCAGACAAAAATTTATCCTGGGAACATCCGTGTTTAAAAAACACAAATGTTCACCGGGGGGGGGGGGGCATCCACACACACCCCAGAAAGTGTGTGCTTTCTGGGGTGGATGTCCAGATGTTCTCCTGGAACTTTCTGGGAGAACACCCAGACACTCTAACCTCCTCCCCAAAAGGCTTTTAAAAAACAAATTACCTGGCCTTCATTCTAGTGGTGCTGGAGCTCTCCTGACATGTAGAAAGCAGGAGGGGGGGGGAAGCAATTTTTCTCCTCCCCCCTTTCTCCTGGCTTATCATTTCTATGTGCTAGGAGAACTCCTGTACCACTCAAATGGAGGCCAGGTAAATTCTTTTGTTTTTTAAAGGGCTTTGGTGTTCTCATGGTTTTTTGGGCTCTAAAGGGCCCTCAGAGTGTTAATTGCTCATAAAGGCTAAAGCTTCTAGGTGATGAAACCTAAAACATCTGCAGGATCAAAGGCTGAGAATCACTTAACTAGAGAAATTCTGAAAAGTTGGTTCCACAGCTGAGAACATTTGTAAATGCTGCAGCAAATTTTCCTGTGAAACAGTCAACTGCCAGTACATAATCAGAAGAATGTACTATATTGTGATGAGGAAATCAATGAATGGATGCAGCTTTACAGTGTTAATATTCTTTAGTGAATCCGTTTTTGCTAGTAAATTAAAATCAAGCAAATAGTTGGCAGCTTTGTTAGAAAACCAATAAAGGGTTGGTTTGGAAGTAATTGTTTGGATCTAGAACTCATTGAGGAATATTTTAATTATGGAAACATAATTTCCCAAACCTATTTTCTTTAATTTTACTAATGAGTATGTGAGTAACTATTCATGAATGTGTGCCCTTTCTCAATGCGACCCCCTTCTACTTTCCTCTTTCCCATTCCTAAACACATTCAAAAAGGAATGCTAAAATCACTACATAATGTGCTCATGGGGGTGGAACCAATAAGTGATGCTGTTCAAGCATGCAGTTATGTTTATTATGCATACATACAGTACCCTTGGCAAAATATATGCTGAGTAAGTAAAGTAAGAAAGAGATCTGCTTGGAACTGTACGTTTTGCATTTACATTGTGTGTGGGCATGCATACATATGTGCACCTTATTTAAAGTCTATTCAAAAACCTTTCTCCAGAAGCCTACCAAGCTGTTTGGCTGGCTAAGTAATTTCTGTTCCTTTATTGCACAGTGTGATGACATTTTGGAGCCCACCGGCACAGCAAAGCAGCATTACTCTGCTGCCTTTTATAGCTTTGCATAATGTCAATTACACCACATCAGGCGGCTATTTGTGAACAAAAATCAAGATATTCAAGTGACCTGGGTTTCAACAGTCCTTTGAGAAAATGTTTTTATAATTTTAAATTTAGAAGAAAGTATACATGACAAATAGATAGATTAAAACAAGACCCCCAGTTAAGGTTGCAAGCAACTGGTCATCTGACCCACTCAATGGTGTTGGAAGGGAGGGATCATTGAGCTGCTTTGTCTATACTGATTTCTCCATAGTTTTTTAAAAAATATTTAAATTAAATATATTTACATTCAAAAGAAATTGGATACAAATACATTGAAATCCAGTCCAGAGCATTTTTGTTTTGGAACAGCCAGAGATTCTACAGAGCTGTTCATTCACATGGCTCTACATTTGAGCCATGAGAGCAGTAGGAGCGGAATACAGAACATCTAGTTGCATTTTTCAAATGTTTTAACAGCTGAAAACAGTTCATCAAATGGATTGTATTACTAGCTCTCACTTTTCTTCAGATCTGTGATTTATATTCTTGGTTAACTTTTACAAGACATTGGAAATTTCTTAGATAAACTGAACAACAAAGATAGCTGAGGAGGCCATATTACGTATGATAATTTTTATGGATTTTACTGAAGTCAGTGTTTGCAAGAACTGTAGCAAATCCCATCTATTATCTTTATTGATTTGAAAATGAGCATGGATCCAAATGAGTCTAAAGACTCCGGAGAGTTTAAGTGGTTAGCAATTGTGTCCACTGAGCTAAAATGATAAATTTACTCTGCTTGATGAATATGTTGTGCTAGAAGGTGCTTAAAAGATGAAAATTATTTCTGTTGCAGTTTTGTAAACAAACAAATTTGAGATAGAAGCATGGAGTCAGTTATTGATTTCTTCTGCGTTCCAACTTTAAATTGAAGAGCACAAATATGACACAGAAATGAATTTGGTGCATTTTCTGGAAACCTTGATGATAACAAGTAGGAAAAGTTCAGTACAATCAAGGAACTGGAGAGGTGTAGCAGGTACCTCTTGAATCTAATAAATGTATGCCTTCTGAATTAATTAGGTTTTTGTAAAAGGTCAAAAGGGTCACATGCAGGTGGAATAACTTTGAGAAGGATTTGTTCCTTGGGAAGGTACTGCATTTCAAAATATTTCCAGAACTGTTACAAGCACTGTAAATGTTCCAAGTACTGGTGTTGCATAGCTGCAAAAAATCCATATGATTACTCCTGAACTTTTAGTCATACTATGTGGTAGGGCTGTGCACTCGATAAAAAAAAATGTTTCAACAGTCATTACAAAATTAGGGGGCATCGGCATTTCATTTCTAACGTGTTTCTAAAGAGTTGTTAGTGAAATTGTCATTACTACAACAAGAGTTATTTTGCAAGTGGGAAAACTTATGGGGGGGCTTTCTCCCTCATTTTTACAATTATTGGGGTGAAACATGCTACAGTGGTAGAACACATTTACACTGTTAGCCTGTTGTAGTTCAGCCTGTGACTGTGTCTGATGCTCATGATGGTAATGGGGTTAACGGGTTTTCCATGCCCGGGTCTGTTGGCACTGGGGATGAGGGTTTTTCCTGGGCATGAATTAAGCCCAGGCAAGAGGCCTGAGGTGTCTCACAAACAAAATGTTTCTCCTGCAGATTCACAAGGTCACATTCCTGGGAGAGGCCCTCAACAGTCTTTCTCTGAGAAACAACTGAGGATTTTGTCAGATGCAGAATTTAATGAGAGTGAAGACAGTAAGCAAGACTTTTGTAAACAGAGACAAAGTTCTCAGACACAACAAAGGTCAATTCGTCTGCAGGAAAAGAGAGACAAGAAATCCTTATCTGGTTGTAAGGGCAAGAGAAATGCTTTCCTTTTGGTTCTGGGGTCAGGAAAAGCTTTATATTGACACATGGGAAAGATTTATTTATTTATTTATTTATTTATTTATTTATTTATTTGGGGCTTTTATATCCCGTCCTTTCTCGACCTCCACAGAGGGACTCAGGACAGCTAACAAAGTGGCACCCCATGGCGCCCACATCAAAACATAAATATACAATTAATAGCAATGTAATAATAACAATATAAAACAGTATAAACAGTATAAAACCGTATAAACAATATACACACAATATAAAAACAGACAACAAATAGTCAGTGGTCACCGATTTAAATCATTATCCAAGGGCAGTCCATCAGTTTTAAATAAGTCAACATGTCAGTAGGTCAGTCTATTCTCCAAAGGCATGATCCCATAGCCAGGATTTTACTTGTCTCCAGAGGGTCAAGAGGAATGCAGCAGATCTAATTTCACTCAGGAGTTCCACAGTTGGGGGGCCACCACAGAAAAGGCCCTGTCCCTTGTCCCCTCCAGACGCGATTGTGACAATGGGGGAACAATGAGCAGGGTCTCCTCAGTGATCTGAGGGCCCTAGGTGGATCGTAGCGGGAGATAAGTTCGGACAAGTAAACTGGGCCAGAACCGTTAAGGGCTTTATAGGACAAAGCCAGCACTTTGAATTGTGCTCGGAAAATGATAGGCAGCCAGTGGAGCTGGTGTAACAAGGGCATTGTGTGCTCCCTGTACCCAGCCCCAGTGAGCAGCCTGGCTGCTGAACGTTGGACTAGTTGAAGCTTCTGGGCAGTCTTCAGAGGTAACCCCACATAGAGTGCATTGCAGTAGTCTATTTGGGATGTAACAAGAGCCCAGTCTCGTCAATGTTGGAATTTCATGATGGTCTTGTTTCTAAGTGTTCCTAGTTTCATGTTCCAAGTTTTTCCAGGCTCTTGAACTGTGTATTGGAATTTCATGCTGCCTTTTCCTATGGATTTTATATCTTTATATCTTGTGTTTTACCTTTGTGCCTTGAAGCTCATGGACTATCTTTTATCTCTGGACTATACTTTTAACCATTTTTACTGCTTTGCTTATATATATTCTTCAGTAAACTGCTTGCTGATTATACCAAGCTGGTGTGTGTTTAAAGTCAGACATGTACAACATAACCCATTAAGTTTTGGAACATTTCACTTATCCATGGAGTGTTGGGGAATTTTCAAAGTTTTCATAAACAACATTTTAGAAAGGAAAACTACAAAAGCCATCTCCTTGAATTTTTATATAATGTACAAGATAACAGGACCAATCCTCCAACTTTCAGAAATATTCATACATCTGCTGATTTTAGGGATTTTTTTAAAAAAAGTTTTGACAATTGTTTTTAAAGCCACAACAGCTATCTCATTGAATGTCTCGCATATTAACCGACAGAACTTCCATTTAGGAATTTCTTCCCAGTCTAGCGCAGAGATTTACTTACTAAAAGTGTAAGTCACTCCTCCTCTGCATATTCAACAATGTGTTGGAACTCTGGCTGACTGCTGCTATGGAGGGACAAAACTCTCCTTGTCCTGATTGGGGCTTGTTTTTGTATAATTTTATTACAGTATATATTTACAGTAACACTAAAATAATGAAAAGGGGGTATAAAAAAGGATAAACAGGAACAGACAGGAGATGTGGATGGGGGAGGGCAAAAGAAAAGGGAGCAAGAGAGAAAAGGAGAGGGAGTTTATATACTTCCAATCTTCTTCATCATGGTTTACTTATTGTCTTTAAGTTCCATCTTCTTAATCTATGCTCCTCCTATTCAATCTTCCTCTTTGTAGGACAATTCTCTCTCTCTCTCTCCCCCCCCCCCCCCCCCAATTAATTGGACTATGTTATGTTCCATTGCTCTTGTTGCATATATTCTTTAAAAGGTAGCCAGTTCTTTGTTTTCTTCTATTTTCCTCCGGTTGCTTCTGGGTGCTCTTACTGCCTATTACAGGGAAAACCAACTGATCCCTAATCCATCTAAAACACAGACATGCGCCTTTCACCTTAAGAACAGACAAGCATCCCGAGCTCTGAGGATTACCTGGGAAGGAATCCCACTGGAGCATTGCAGCGCACTCAAATACCTGGGAGTCACTTTGGACTGCCTCAGGGGAGCGTGCTTGCTCCATCCATGTTCAACATCTACACAAATGACCAGCCACTGCCAGAAGGGACAGAGAGTTTCATCTATGCTGACGATCGTGCCATTACTGCTCAAGCAGGGAGCTTTGAGATGGTAGAACAGAAGCTCTCCGAAGCTCTAGGTGCTCTTACTGCCTATTACAGGGAAAACCAACTGATCCCTAATCCATCTAAAACACAGACATGCGCCTTTCACCTTAAGAACAGACAAGCATCCCGAGCTCTGAGGATTACCTGGGAAGGAATCCCACTGGAGCATTGCAGCGCACCCAAATACCTGGGAGTCACTTTGGACCGTGCTCTGACCTACAAGAAGCACTGCCTGAACATCAAACAAAAAGTGGGCGCTAGAAACAACCTCATACAAAAGCTGACTGGCACAACCTGGGGATCACAACCAGACACAGTGAAGACATCTGCCCTTGCGCTATGCTACTCTGCTGCTGAGTATGCATGCCCAGTGTGGAACACATCTCATCACACTAAAACAGTGGATGTGGCTCTTAATGAGACATGCCGCATTATCACGGGGTGTCTGCGACCCACACCACTGGAGAAATTACACTGCCTAGCCGGTATTGCACCACCTGACATCCGCCGGGAAGTAGCAGCCAATAGTGAAAGGACCAAGGCAGAGACATCTCCAGCTCATCCCCTGTTTGGGTATCAGCCAGCACGTCAACGACTTAAATCAAGACATAGTTTTCTTAGAACTACAGAGACACTCGCTGGAACACCCCAGCAAGCGAGAGTCCAAAAGTGGCAGGCCCAAACCCAGCACCTCAATTCATGGGTGATACCAGATGAGAGACTCCCCCCTGGGCACTCAGAAGACTGGGCGACTTGGAAGGCGCTGAACAGATTGCGCTCTGGCACCACGAGATGCAGAGCCAATCTTAAGAAATGGGGCTACAGGGTGGAATCCTCGGCATGCGAGTGCGGAGAAGAACAAACCACTGACCACCTGCTGCAATGCACCCTGAGCCCTGCCACATGCACAATGGAGGACCTTCTTGCGGCAACCCCAGAGGCACTCCAAGTGGCCAGATACTGGTCAAAGGACATTTAACCAAATACCAAATTTACAAAATCTGTGTGGTTTTTTTTCTTTTTCTTTTTAATCTCTGTGTTTGTTTTGCTCTGTTAGAATTGTAAAACAATGGTTGCTGATGACACGATAAATAAAATATTCTATTTTCCTTGGCATTTTCTTAGTAGTTGAGGCAATTTATCCATATTCATAAGTTCCAGTACTTATATTAACCATTGAACTGTTGAAGGTGTTTCTTTTATTCTCCAAGTTCTTGTGTTTACTATTCTAGCTGCCATTGTTAAATTGTTAATATATATCTTTATTTGTGTCCAAATCTATATCAATAATTCCCAATAAAAATATTCTGGTTTGAGTTGTATTTTCACTTTGAGTATTTTCTGAATTATTTCATGAATTTCTTTCCAATAGATTTTCTTTATAAGTGGGCAATCTCATCCAACCTAATTGTCTTCTCTGTCAAACCTCCAGAGGTGAAATCCATACTGAGGTTTTCGGATAGAATCTGTATTTATGTTTCTCCCATATTTTAATTAGAGTGGATCTTATAAAATGACCACCAAAGTTTTTTTCCCTACTTTTCTTTTCTCATACCAAACATGAATGTCAACCTATTCTTAAGTAATGCACTTCCACTGTTAGGATTTTTGCTTTGTTTAATGTTGTCCAATCTTTGATCCAAGCTAATCCACAGGCCTTGTAATATAACTGTAAGTCAGGGAGGCCAAAGCCTTCTCTTTACTTCTCATCTATCAAAAAAATTTGGAAATTTTCATCCCATACTCCTATGTCATCCTCCAATGCATTTCTCCTATTGATAAAGCACAGATTCCTTTTGGTGTCATCCCTTAAATGTCAACCCACTATCAGTTTCTGGCTCTGCTTTATATCTTCTCACCAGTCAAGGAGGTGAAGATCCTGGTGGTTATTGAGGCATAGGTGGTCCCAATTAAGAATTAGTCCTGGTTTTGCCAATCACGCATGAGGACAGTACCTCTGCATCAGGACGCGATTTGAGCTCCTCTTGAGCTGAGGGGTGGATCCTTGAATCAGATGGAACCAGTGTGGGGTAGTGGTGTGAACACTAGACTTTGACTCTGGAGAACAGGATTTGAATCCCTGCTCAGACATGAAAACTCACTGAGTAACCATAGGGAAAGTCATATGCTCTGAGCCTCAGAAAATCCTCCAATGTCACCTTGCCCTTGATGAGTAATTTTCTGCCTTTGTCTTATTTTCTCTTAGTTGTCTAGCCATTTTTAGCAGCCAGTTTGAACAACAGAGATGTCAATAAAGTTGTATCAGTTATACATTGTTGCAGGCATTGGTGACCTCTTATTCAGTGAACACAAGAATCAGAATTTTCAATTTGGAACATGGCAATAATGCTATGGGAAATCTACCTTTCAGCTACTGACTTTCTTTATGTTCACTGAATAAGAGGTCGCCGGTGCCTGCAGCAATGTATAACTGATATAACTCTATCTGCCACTAGATAAGCATCATGGACCTTTGATTGCACACATGCTTTAGGGCTTGTATAAGCATCAGTCTGATTTAAAAAAAAATAACAATGAAGAACACTTCCTCATCAGATGCAGTGTTCTCTGTGTCTTCTTCCCATTTCTCTATACTGCCGAAACGGAGTCCCACGGAGTCAATCACATGATGCAGGGCAACTTCCAGTGAAACTCCATGGGACTCCATTTTGGCATCATAGAGAAACAGAGCCCAGAGTGCCTTTTGAGGTCCTTATAATTATGGGGTCCTTATAATTCTGAATGGTATAGAACAGTGGTTCTCAACCTGGGGTCCCCAGATGTTTTTAGCCTTCAACTCCCAGAAATCCTAACAGCTGGTAAACTGGCTGGGATTTCTGGGAGTTGTAGGCCAAAAACATCTGGATTTCAATGGCTTCTCTGTGTAGTCTGACATGGTGGTTGTGAGAGTGGTCCAGCACTTCTGTGTTCTCAAATAATATGCTGTGTCCAGGTTGGTTCATCAGGTGCTCTGCTATGGCTGATTTCTCTGGTTGGAGTAGTTTGCAGTGCCTTTCATGTTCCTTGATACGTGTCTGGGCTCTGCGTGTGGTGGTCCCAGCATATTATTTGAGAACACAGAAGTGCTGGACCACTCTCACAACCACCATGTCAGACTACACAGAGAAGCCATTGAAATCCACAAGCATGTGGACAATTTCAAGAGAAAGGAAGAAACCATGAAAATGAACAAAATCTGGCAACCAGTATTAAAAAACTCAAAAATTACAACAGCAAAACAACAGAGGGGAAACAAACAGGCACATAAAATCACTCTCAACAAAAGATTCCTCCCAGGCACTTCCAAGCCATTGAATGCTAATCAAGGTGATCAGCTGAAACATTCACACCTAGCCCCAGCAAACAAAAGTCCTTTGTCTCATCCTGGTCATTCCACAGATATATAAACTCATTTTTCCTACTTCCAACAGACCTCACTACCTCTGAGGATGCTTGCCATAGATGCAGCCGAAATGTCAGGAGAAAAATTGCCTCCAGAACATGGCCATATAGCCCGGAAAAACCTACAACAACCCAGTGATTCCGGCCATGAAAGCCTTCGACAATACAGGGAATATTTATTGTTCAGCTTCTGATTTGCCAATTTGATTATTCTGAAAGAACCAATACTGTCTCCCATATTTCCCAGTTGTGTGCACTTTTGCTGATAGGGTGCATGGGATTATTTATTGTTCAGCTTCTGTCTTGCCAATTTGGTCACTTTAGCTAAGAGAGGTAATGATTATTAACTCTTCTATATCATGTCTTGCCAGAGAAGTGATTCTGCTCTCCAGCCTTGTAAAAAACAGCCCTGAATTCAGCATGAACATACCAGGTTTGGGGCTGTTCTGTGGCACATTTATACCGGGCCAAACTGCCTAGGGTAGATAAAGACATAATGTTCAAAGTAACTGATTGACATGCCTTCAAGAAATGCATCAATTCCTGCTTTTGTTGTGACTATTGGCATTATTGTTTTTTGCTGTTGTTATTGTTGTGTGCCTGTTCCTGACTTATAGCAACCTTAAGACGAGTTTGTCTTCTACCTCTGTATTTCAAAGATATGTTAAGATTGCCAAAGATATGATAAGAAGCATCTGATGAACCAACCTAGACACAGCACAAATGTTGGATCACTCTAATAACTACCATGTCAGACTACACAGAGAAGCCATTGAAATCCACAAGTATGTGGACAATTTCAACAGAAAGGAAGAAACCATGAAAATGAACAAAATCCAACTACCAGTATTAAAAAACTCTAAAATCATAACAGTAAATAAAGACAAGGGTGCTCCAGACAAGAAACAATCAGGAACAGCTAATCACCTCTCAACAAAGGATTTTCCCAGGCAGTAAGAAATCACACCTTGAAAACTGCTAGGCCATTAAATGCTAATCAAGGTGGCCAACTGAAACATTCATACCTACCTCCAACAAACAAGAAATCTTTCTCCCACCCTGGACATATAAACCCAATATTCCTACTTTCCAACAGACCTCACAGACCTCACAACCTCTGAGGATGCTTGTCATAGATGCAGGCAAAATGTCAGGAGAGAATGCTTCTGGAACATGGCCATACAGCTCAAAAACTTAAAGCAACCCAGTGATTCCGGCCATAAAAGCCCTCGACAGCACATTGTCCAAAATGCTTCTGTGGATAGTTGTTCCTCTTGCATCTGAATTGCTAGTCTCTGCTGTTTCCATCCTTATGATTCTGCTGCTGTTTGTGACTCTGTTTTCTTATTGCATTTTAGAATGTTTCTTGCATTAATGAAATATTTCAAAACAGCTTGCATCAGATAGAAAGTAAGATACTATTAATCCTTTCACAAATGAAAATAAAGCCCCTGTGTGAGATAAAGAGGATATAGATTTCTTTCTTTATAATGGTCTATGTTTGCTTTTTTTCTTTTGCTATCATGATAATAGTGTCAATGGGTATGAAGGAGAGAAGAGTGGTTTGTGAATAACATATATAGAATAAAACATACTTTGAATAACATTTTTTTTAAGTATCCAAAAACCTTCGGTTCCAAATATAGCAGTGTCCCTGGTGGATTAATTATCCTGATATTACTCATGTTGAATTCTGCACCATGGCTTTGGTGAGCAGAGCCAAACTGAGATGAAGGATTCCCAGGAGCTTCCTTTGCACTTTGTGAGAAATATTCCTGTGGCAAAAGCTGATTTATTTATAGCATCTCTAGTCCATAGTGGAGCGAGGGCAGAGCAGAGCAAACTCCTAAGGCATTAGCTGAGTGATAACATCTTCATTTCAATAACCGTGGGAATACAAAAAGGGAAGATACACTTCAGTGTCAATAGTGCATGGCTTTTCAGAGAAGATGTATCATTGAGATTGCCCCAGGCTTCCAACAGAGAGAGCTTTCTTTGCTAAGAAAACTGGAGTATTGCGGAGCCAGAAGGAGAGGGGAGTTTAACATTATTAGAAAGGGTTTACTTTTTCCTTCAAAATGTAATCGTCTAATATGATTCACCTTTGTTTGTATCAACTGAGGCCAGATGAAGCCAAATTGAAGTCATTCAAATTGGATCAATGGATGGGTTGGGGTTTTTTGGGGGGGGGGGAGCACAGCAGATAGGCAAAAAACTTTACATGATTCTGTGCCAAAGTCATGCTTCAGCAAGAATGCCTCTCAGAAAGGCGTGTGCTTTGTTAAGACCTCTCCGTGTCAGTATTTGAAAAAAAGGTGTGCGTGTGTGTTGGGAAGGGGGTACTATGTACTTCTATAGCTATGAAAGTCACAAGGCTGTTTGAAAGAACGTGGTATGAAATGTCATTGCTATAGATTGAGGTATGATTGATCAGAGTCTGTAGAAGAAATGTGAAAACAATGAATTTCATGTCTACCAAGATTTCAGAGATGAAAACTTGAGCATATGTTGCCAAGCAATATCAGAGCATGGTCAAGGTGATAAAAGCTGTTAAGAAGGAAGAACACACAAATTCTTCCTGGAAAGGCTGCAGAAGTTGGCTGTTGCCTGAGCCTATTGGGAAAAGCAAGATTTCTCCCCTCTTTTCCTCTCCCTCCTTCTGAATTAATTTTGTACTTTGAAATCAGTGTACAACATTTGAAGTAAGGCAAGAATGAAGGGGGAAGAGCAGGAGAAGGAGAGAGAAACATGGGACCCTTCCAGACAGGCCCTCTATCCCAAGATTTGATCCCGTGTTTCCTTTTTATCCCAGATTATCTGGCAGTGGGGACTCATATAATCCAGTTTAAAGCAGAAAACCTGAGAACAACAACCTTCATGAACCCTTTACATCTACCAAATTGGACATGGCTCTCAATAAATGTAAAAATGGCAAAGCAGCTGGCCTGGATGACCTACAGATGGAACAAATCAAGAACTTTGGTCCAAAAGCAAGGCGTTGGCTGCTTGAGTTGATTAACAACTGCACTGCATCCTGTCAGATCCCCAAAATCTGGAGGAAAGCAAGAGTCATCGCCATCTTGAAGCCAGGCAAAGACTGTAATGACCAAAAAAGCTATAGACCAATCTCCCTGTTGTGCCACCTCTACAAAGTTCTGGAGAGACTTATTTTGCATTGAATTACAGAAAAAATAGACCCATGTCTGATCCCACAGCAAGCTGGCTTCAGGAAAGGCAAAAGCTGCACATCACAAGTGGTAAACCTGATTCAGCACATAGAAGATGGCTTTGAAAGGCAGCAGGTCACAGGAGCTGTCTTCATAGACCTGTCCGCAGCTTATGATACTGTGAACCACCGCCTCCTCCTGAGAAAAATGTATAATATCTCAAAGGACTACCACCTCACCCGCCTCATGTGAAACCTGCTACAAAACAAGAGCTTTTTGTTGAGTTCCAGGGCCAGAGAAGCAGATGGCGGAAACAAAAGAACGGCCTGCCTCAGGGAAGCATGCTTGCTCCATCCATGTTCAACATCTACACAAATGACCAGCCACTGCCAGAAGGGACAGAGAGCTTTGAGATGGTTGAACAGAAGCTCTCCGAAGCTCTAGGTGCACTTACTGCCTACTATAGGGAAAACCAGCTGATCCCTAATCCATCTAAAACACAGACATGTGCTTTTCATCTCAAGAACAGACAAGCATCCCGAGCTCTGAGGATCACCTGGGAAGGAATCCCACTGGAGCACTGCAGCACACCCAAATACCTGGGAGTCACTTTGGACCGTGCCCTGACCTACAAGAAGTACTGCCTGAATATCAAGCAAAAAGTGGGTGCTAGAAACAATATCATATGAAAGCTTACTGACACAACCTGGGGATCACAACCAGACACAGTGAAAACACCCACCCTTGCTCTATGCTACTCTGCTGCTGAGTATGCATGCCCAGTGTGGAACACATCTCACCACACTAAAACAGTGGATGTGGCTCTTAATGAAACATGCCGCATTATCACGGGGTGTCCGCACCCTACACCACTGGAGAAATTACACTGCTTAGCCGGTATTGTACCACCTGACATCCGCCGGGAAGTAGCAGCCAATAGTGAAAGGACCAAGGCAGAGACATCTCCAACTCATCCCTTGTTTGGGCATCAGCCAGTATGTCAACAACTTAAATCAAGAAATAGTTTTCTAAGATCTACAGAGACACACTCTGGAACACCTCAGCAAGCGAGAGTCCAAAAGTAGCAGGCTCAAACCCAGAACCTCAATCAATGGCTGATACCCAATGAGAGACTCCCCCTTGGCACATAGAAAACTGGGCGACTTGGAAGGTGCTGAACAGACTGCGCTCTGGCACCACGAGATGGAGAGCCAACCTTCAGAAAGTGGGCTACAAAGTGGAATCCACAACATGCGAGTGTGGAGAAGAGCAAACTACGGACCACCTGCTGCAATGCAACCTGAGCCCTGCTACCTGCACAATGGAGGACCTTTTTGCGGCAACACCAGAAGCACTCCAAGTGGCCAGATACTGGTCAAAGGACATTTAACCAACTACCAAGTTTGCAAACTCTGTGTCTTTTGTATATTTGTTTGTTTGTTCTGTCAAAAATGTAATACAGCTGTTTGGTTGCCTGACACAATAAATAAATCCAGTAGTCGTCATCTGCTCACTCATAGAAAACCATAATTAATAAGTGCCGGCACGATAAGAGGGTTTCGTAAAACCAGCTGTGCTTGTTGCAATGGTGTACTAACGGTGAAGCTGTGGACCATATTTTTGTTCTTGTGGACCACTGGTGGTCCATGTATCTCAGGTTGGGAACCACTGTCTTAAAAACAGATGTGGATTAATTGGAGCTCCCAAATTCATTTGGCAACCTTGGATAAGTCACACTTTCTCAGTCTTAGAGGAAAGCAACTCTGAGCTGACTTGAATACATACCTTACAACAACAACAACTGCAAAAACAAGCATGTCATCTTAATACTGGCCAATCATATTCCCAGCATGATTAAAAAATAAAAAATAAAAATAGCAAAAATGAAAATAAAAACACATAACAGGCTAATAACACACACACATACACATAGTTTCCTTCTGCACTGCCATATAAAATTCAGATTTTCTCCTTTGGACTTGATTATATGGCAGTGTAGACTCCTATAATCCAAAGCAGATAATGTGGATTATCATCCTTAATAATCTGGGTTATATGGCATTGTAGAAGAGGCCATACAAACCCTCCACAGAGTAACAAGAAAAAAATGTGAAAAAGTTGGGGAAACAACAAGATCATTGCTTGGAGGTAATCAAGGTGTGGTGTAATGGTTTGAACATCAGACTAAGGCCTCTTCCACATTGCCCTATATCCCAGGATTTGATTCCGTATTATCTGCTTATCCCAGATTATCTGTCAAAGGAGACTCAAGGCCCTTCCACTCAGCCCTGTATCCCAAAATAACAAGGCAGAAAATCCCACAATGTCTGCTTTGAACTGGATTATCTGAGTCCACACTCAGATAATGTGGGATTTTCTGCCTTGATATTGGGATATAGGGCTGTGTGGAAGGGGTCTAATACTCTGGCAGCCAGGGTTTGATTCCTTGCTTGGCCATGGAGAAACTTGGACAAGTCACAAACTCTCAGAAAAATCCATGATACGGGCACCATCAGTCAGAAACTATTTGAAGACACACCTTAAATTTCACACTAAAAGCAAGAGCCAGATCCACTCTCTCCACTGTTCAAGCTTCTACTACACTATCTACTAGTCTATTTCTGTCTTTACAAAACCCCAACAATAATGGAAAATGAAGCTTATTATAAAACTGTTGATTTCCTTAAAGCAAAGAATTAAACTGTCAAAGACATAAGATTAGCTAGTTTGTTTAAAGCAAAAGAAAAAAGAAAAAAAGGGATCCTGTCATCGAGTGTCGAGTGCCTGTTTTTCTCTTGCATGCTTAGTTAATGTATTTGCCTGCTCCATTCTATCCTCCTTTGGTATATAAATCTTAGTTCTATTGACTTGTAATATATAATAGGAAGGGGAAAATATAAAGTAGAGTTATACTGCCACCCAGAGCACTGACATGCATAGGAAAAAATGAAATTCTGTTTCGATAATATATACTTCCTCTTGTCTATACTCACCCGTATTTAGGTCCAAACAAATTCTTATGCAGACAACACAATCCTCACCTCTACTAAAGGCAGAATGATTGTGGATAGGATTACAGTGAAAAACCCAAAATTTGTACTTTGTTGTTGTGTGCCTTTAAATCATTTCTGATTTATGGCTACTAGGCTTGGTTGATCAAAAAAAATGGTTCAAAACTCATTTCGGATGTAGGGAGTGCTGGTGGATCGATTCTAAAGTCTCTTCTGAATTTTTCCAAAAAAAAAAAAAAAAGTCAGAACATTTCAAAACAGCCGAAACTTCTGAATCAATTCATTAATGGCAGACATGATTGTGCGATACGTGGAAAAGAACGCTGGCACTGGGGAAACTCCAGGGCCTTCTCCCTCATTTTTACAAAATACTTGATGAAACCTGATATACTGCTACAACATATCCTCCTCTGTTAGCATACCAAATTTCAACATGCTACAACAGACAATCCACCGATTTTAAGGATTTTTTTAAAACAATTTTAGAAAAAAAAAATAAAAATAAAAATAAAAGAGCTACCTACTTGAATTTTTAAGGGAATGACAAAAGGTTATAAGGGATCGCTTCCCCTGACTTTCAGACACATTCATACTGTTGGAAATCAACATTTGTGTAGCTGAGTTCTAGCAAGGTTGGGAAATGTAGTGTCAAGTCCCCAAAACACACCCCAGAAAAAAGGGAGGGACCCCTTTAGTGGGTTTTTTTTTGTCGTGTCAGGAGCGACTTGAGCAACTGCAAGTGGCTTCTGGTGTGAGAGAATTGGCCGTCTGCAAGGACGTTGCCCAGGGGACGCCCGGATGATTTTGATGTTTCAATCATCCTTGTGGGAGGCTTCTCTCATGTCCCCGCATGAGGAGCTAGAGCTGATAGAGGGAGCTCATCCGCCTCTCACCAGATTTGAACCTGTGACCTGTCAGTCTTCAGTCCTGCCGCCACAGGGGTTTAACCCACTGCACCACCGGGGACTCCTTCCCTTTTTGCTCACTCTTTAGTGGTGAGCAAAAAAGAAGTTTCCAAACATGACTTTATTAATTTCACCCTCTCCCTGCCTCCCAAACAAACTTTTCCTTCTCTCTCTTTCTTCAATGGCTCCAAACTCTTCCTCTCTCAAATTCTTCCCTTGCTTTCCTCCGTTTTCCAAAATTCATTTCCTCTGACTCCAAACCCTTCCTCTTCCAAAACCTTCCCTTCTCCCTTGCCTTCCTTCGTTATCCAAACCTCCTTTCCTTTGGCTCCAAACCCTTTCTTCCAGCTTGGGTTTATATATAGCAATGGCTGCCAGACCCTGCAAACCCCTCCCCTCCCCAAAACGTAACCCCTACTTGGCTGGGAGGCAAGCATCTTAGGCTTCGCCTCCCAGTAGGTTTAGTTGCATTAAAAACACTTCATCGTAGTTCTGCATCCCTGAAATCAATAGCGCAAGCGTGAATCAAAACTATAGGGGATTATAGCCTCACGGAAACGTGGTGGAAGTCCCTTCGGAAGGCAAAAACATTCATTTTTTAATTTTCTAGGTGTTTTTGACTTTAATTCAGAACCCCTGAACATTGCCAATCCTGGGGATTCAGGGGCTAATGTACAAAAAGCATGTGGAGGACAAAAGATTGAAAATATCTGCTCTATAATTTCTTGTGAAAGTTTGTGTAAACTTGGAATCGATTCTACTTGCTGAAAGGACTTCATACAGCTCCTGTACCAGAGGACAGATTTGTAAATAACATATGATGCATCATTCTACAAAATAGAATTATGCAATTTAACACAACTTTAACTGCCAGAGCTCAATCGTATGAAATCATGGAAGTTGTATTATCTATATAAATAAAAATGTAATGTACATTTGTGGGATTAACATAACCCAAAAACCACTGGACGAATTGACACAAAATTTGGACACAATACACCTATCAGGCCAACGAGTGACCATCATTCATAAAAACACTGAAAAACACATAGGAAGAGACTTATAAAACCAATAAATAAATAAAAAAACATTACAACGCATGAGCAAAATTACATATATATATATGCAAACACACATATACACAAATATACACATACACAAGGCACATATACACACTGGGCCACAGCAACGAGCGGCAGGGGATGGCTAGTTAGAAATAAATTTGTAGGAAAAGCTAATTAAAGTAGGAAAATAAAATAACAAGAAAAAGTAACAGCTGTACAAAAATCCTGCTCTTAAATCTAAAAATTGCATTGGTGAATAATAGCATGTTTTGTTATCATAGTTTCTTAAATTGGTGCAGCAGCTTCCACTGTATCACCACTAGGTGGTGAAATTGACTAAGGTTTTACAGTTTTCTCAGCTCTAAAGGAAGAGCAATTTTCACCAAGGTCTCTTCTACATTGCCATACAATCCAGATTATCAATGCAGATAACCCACATTACCTGCTTTGAACTAGATTGTATGAGTCTGTCATATACTCCAGTTCAAAGCACAGAATGATTTTAAATAACTTTTCTGTACCACAAAAGCCTATTGTTGGTCTTGACTACAGTAAACCCATTGAATTAATGAGATTTCTGTGAGTGTGGCCATTCAGCAATTGGTTTAACAAGTCTCCTCGAGGACTGCTAGAATGAAAACCGAAGGGGATTCCCATACCATTAGTGGCTGTGTAGAAGAGTACATTTCAGTATACGTTGCATAAAAGCAACATCTTAAATATGTTTTTCACCCCACACATTAAAGGTATAGGGGTCCCAGGTCCAGCATTGTGTAGTGGTTTGAATTTTGGAATACAGCTCTGGAGACCAGGGTTCAAATCCCCACTCAGCCATGAAAACCTGCTGAGTGATATTGGGTGAGTTACAGTCTTGCAGCTTCAAAGAGAGGCAAAGGAAAACTCCACCCCCTTCTACATGGCCTTATATCCCAGGATCTGATCCCAGATTATCTACTTATCCCAGATTTTCTGGTAGCGTTGTCTCATAAGGGAGCCCCCGGTGGCACAGTGGGTTAAAGCCCTGAGCTGTTGAGCTTGTCGCAGGTTCAAATCCAAGGAGCGGCATAAGCTTCTGCTGTCAGCCCCAGCTTCTACCAACCTAGCAGTTCAAAAACATGCAAATGTGAGTAGATCAATATGTACTGGGAAGGTAACAGCGCTCCATGCAGTCAGGCTGGCCACATGATCTTGGGAGGTGTCTATGGACAACGCTGGCTGTTCGGCTTAAAAATAGAAACGAGCACCACACTTCAGAGTCAGACATGACTGGACTTAACATCAGGGGAAAGCGTTTACCTTAAAGTCATATTCAGTTCAAAACAGATAATCTGGGATCAGATCCTGGGATATAGGGCAGTATAAAACAGGCCTAACTCTGAACAATCAGCAGATCAGGATGACTTGGACCCAGTCCCACTGTCCAAACTGTCCCAAAACATCAGGAGACTTCAGCAACTTCTGGACTATTCTCCAGCTTTGTTCAGTTTAAACCAAAAAATCTCAACCAGAATCCCACCTCGAGTCCCTTCAGGGAGATGGTGGCAGGATAGAAATAAAGTATCATCATCATCACTGTCATCATCATCATCACCATTAGCAGCAGCAGCAGCAGCAGCAGCCAAGGCAACTGAGGCCCATTCTTCACTGCCATATAAAATCCAGATTATCTGCTTTGAATTGGATTATATTGCATTGTAGACTCAGATAATCCAGTTCAAAGACTCTATAAGCTAGGTGGCATTGCCCCCTCCCCCACCCCCACCCAATGTGTGATGGGAAGTTGCTGTCAATTGCGAGAGAAATAAGGTTGAACACTGTGAAAGCCACCCACTGTAAGGCTATTCGCTTCATCCCAGTAGACTTAAATCAAGGAAAAGTTTCATGAGAACCACTACTCCATTGAATGATCTTCTAGCAACAGCAGGAATATCCCTGTGGGCAGAGAAATCTGGCAATTTCAACTGGATGGCTCCCCATGAGGGTCTTCCTCCAGGGGCAAACCAAGAATGGGCAACTTGGAAGTCCCTGAACAGAGCCAGAAGCGGAGTTGGTAGATCAAAAGACAACCTGGCTAAATAGCACTACCTAGAAGAGCCCTCCACCTTGTGCGATTGTGGAGCAGAACAAACACCTCAGCATCTCTATGCTTGCCCACAATGCCCTGCCTCTTGCACAGAGGAAGAATTGTTTAAAGCTACAGACAATGCAGTCACTATTGCCAGTTTTTGGTCTAAAACTATCTAGCAGCTTGTGATCCCTTTATTTTTATCAGTTTTAGATAAACTATTTTATCAGTTTTAGTTAACTTATTTTATGCAATGGTTTTGTGTGTGTGTGTGTGTGTGTGTATGATAATGTGGAGTATCTGCTTTGATAGCCTGTAATATATGGCAGTATAGAAGGAGCCATATCATATTTACAGTGGACTCTGCAGAAAATGCTTCAGTTATGCCCAACAAAAGGGAAAATCACCCTATTTGATTTTTATATCTATTTTATATATACCTATATACCTGGGGTCACGTAAAAATTTCTTGGTCGGAAGTGGATCAAAGTGGAAAAAAATTTAAGAAGCTCTGCTATAAAGGATCATTACTAGTGTGAAATATTGAGCAGAGCTCTGCAAGACCAGAACCAAGAATACCATGTTTTACAGTAGAATCTTTTCTAAGCCTTATAAAAAGGAAACGACACTGAGTCCAGTGGGACTTATTTCAAGCTGTAAAAATGACAGCAACCTCAGATTTTTGAAATATAAAAACCCAAAATATATCCCACTTTACTTCATCATTGTTCATCACATTTTTATTGTTTAGATATAATGTGAGAAGTGTTTTAATTTCACCTGGGCTTAAGTATGCACAATTATGTGTAAGAAAATAAATACAGGTGAGTTCTGGTGCTAATGACAAATGCATGCAGCCTTTCATTGTTCATTTTCTGCTTCTCCTTAGACTAACTTTTTAATGACTGATGCTTTCTCTCCAAATGGAATGGAAAATGTGAACATCTAGGCATTCTAAGCACAGTGTCTCCACTGGGTGGAGAAGTTGCCTTACAAATGGTCAAAATAGAATAGGGGAAATGCCATCTTATCTACAGAAGGAATAGAACAAAATTTGATAGTAGAGATTATAGTGTTCAAATTCTCCTTGCCTGTGACTAACATAGTTTGATTTCTAGTTACGACAAAAATTGATAGATTGATTGCCTAGCTTTAAAATTACAGCCAGAATCATAGCATCACACACCTCAAATCATACCGAGTTCTTTTTAAGTCCATTGGAATTCAAATATTTTTGGTGTGTGTACTATAATGAGTGTGAGGACATTCTCAGGCTACTTTTAAAAATGGGAATAAACAGTGTACCAGAGAAAATATTTAAAGTTTTTTGTTTTGAACCTTAGTTATATGTAGATGACCTCCTCAAAAGAAACTGTTTCTTGTGTTGTCGAAGGCTTTCATGGCTGGAATCACTCAGTTCTTGTGGGTTTTTTCAGGCTATATGGCCATGTTCTAGAGGCATTTCTCCTGACGTTTTGCCTGCATCTATGGTGAGGTCCTCAGAGGTGAGATCCTCAGAGTAAAGAGAAATGCCTCTAGAACATGGCCATATAGCCCGAAAAAACCCACAAGAACTGAGAAACTGTTTCTTATTTAATTGGTAGCCAAGTTAGTTGTCCCTACTCTAGTAGACAAATTGAATAGCAGAAGATGGTTGCCTTTGAAATATGTGCTAAGCTATATGAATAGTAAAAAAAAATATCTACATGCTGTGTTCTGCTTTGAGTCCAACTCTAATTTAAACATAATAAACAACAGGAAAGGAGACTTTGGTGTGCATCAACTTTTAGCCATTAGATACCACACTGACCAAATCTATTTAAATCATCTGGTTCAGGGCTTTGAGGAGTTAATTAAGTAAATTAACCCACCCATGACTGAACTCCATATATTTCCTCATTAACACCAATTTTAATTCTACAGATAACGATTTTAAGGTTGTTAAAATTTGTTAAGGTATGAGATAACAATTGCTCTGCCCGATTCAGTATGATAGGTGGGCCTGGTTGGCTTAGTTTACTTATGAAACAAGAAAAAAATGGCACAAATAGAAGAATAGATTGTATGTATGTAGTGAGGTGATCCAGTTGTTCAAAAAGAAACCCACAGAGTGCATCTATAATGTCGTTTTAATGCAGTTTGACACCACTTTAACTGCCATCACTCAATGCTATGGGACCAAGGGAATTGTAGTTTATTTAGGTGCCAGCACTACTTGGCAGAGAAGACCGAAGACCTTGTTCAGTCACGGCAGTTAAAGTGGTGTCAAACTGCATTAATACTATGTTGTAGGTGCACCCTCAAACTATCACAACCATATCAGAATGCTTATTTATTTACAGTATTTATATACCGCTTTTCTCACCCCTAGAGGGACTCAAAGCAGTTTACTCATAGATAATGGCAAAAATTCAATGCCTTACAACTACAATAGTAAAACCACACTATAAACATAAAACATATTAAAAACAGTACATCATCAAATATCCAAACAGTTATTAAAACCATAAAACAGTCTCATCAGTTGTGTCATCATTCTAGTCCTTGTCCCACTAAATGCTGCATACATCTATTGTCCGAAGGTCTGGACCCAGAACCATTATTTTAATTTTTTTCTAAAGGTCAGGAGTGAGGGAGCAGATCTTACCTCCTTTGGGAGTGTGTTCCATAGGCAGGGGGCCACAGCAGAGAAGGCCCTGCTCCTCGTCCCCATGAGCCGCATTTGCGCTGTTGACAGGAGCAAGAGCAGGGCCTCCCTGGATGATCTTACATTGCAAGATGGGACGTAGGGGCAGATGTGTTCGGACAAGTAAGCTGGGCCAGAACCCTATAGAGCTTTATAGGTCAAAATCAGCACTTTGAATTGGGATCAGAGATGGACCAGCAGCCAGTGGAACTGACACAACAAGGGGAAGGTATACTCCCTGTATGCTGCCCCAGTTAAAGGCAGCCCCACATAGAGCGCATTGCAGTAATCTATTCGGGATGTAACCAGAGTGTGGACTACCGAGGCCAGATCAGACTTTCCAAGGTATGGGCACAGCTGGTGCACAAGTTTTAACTGCAAAAGCTCCCCTGGCCACCGCTGAGATCTGGGGTTCTAGGCTCAGCAACGAATCCAGGATCACTCCCAAGCTGTGAACCTGCTTCTTCAGGGGGAATGTAACCCCATCCAACACAGGTTGTAACCCTATGCCCTGTTTGGTCTTTCGACTGACCAGGAAGATCACTGTCTTGTCTGGATTCAATTTCAGTTTGCTAGCTGTCATCCAGTCCTACACAGCAACCAAGCACCGGTTCAAGGTCTGAACAGCCTTCTTAATGAATGGCAGGACCTTTAGGGCTAATTGCTTCCATTCTCCTCCCCCAATTTTATTAGACTATATGGAAGTTGTTGGAACCTGTCTGCATGCAGAGTGAGTGTAAGGATGAGTCTTTTCCATTCTTCTTTAATTTATACTGATTTTATTTTATACTTATATATTCATATTATTCCATATAACATGTGCGAATGCTATATTCAGGATTTTATCACACAAGGCTAGTAAAACAATATTACCATGGGATAATGATGTCTTCATCTGTTACTCAATTCACAATGGCATACCTGATATGTAGCTTACAATTCCTTGAATACCCTTTTAAATCAATAGCTCTGTTCTGCTTTGCAATAATAGTTTTATGAGTGGAAGATTTCTCCCACTACAGTTCCACTTCTCAGGCAGTCATACTGATATCGAGCAAGAATTTAGGGTCTTTGCCAGGAGGCAGAGACCGGCCAGACCCATCAAAGAGAGCCCTTTCAGCCCTGGTGAGAAAAGAAGCACCCAATAGAGCTTTTCCTGATTTTCCAATAAAAGGTCTCACCAAGTTGAAGAAAATGCCACCAAGTTGCCTTTATTTTGTCCCAGCTGATACGGATGTCAAGCTGCAATCCCTTGCCAAAAACTGACATTTTGCAAGGCAGAACGATACAGTACTGTAAGGTTCAAACCTCCCACTCCCTCTTGCTGGCTTCACGCTGATTGGTGAGTGTAATCAGCTGGAGGGGAGGCACGGCTGGCTTTGCCACACATCAGCCAATCAGGGAGCCAGTGCCGCTTTTGCCTTTCAGCCAATGAGGGATGAGGAGGTGGTCCAGATGGGAAACAAAGAACCAGGGTGAAAGAAATGAGTGGATTTAAATGGCTTAAAGGTTGTCCAATTGCTGGTGATAACTCCAAGTTCTCAAGCTAGCTTTTGTATTGTTCCAAGTGTATGAAATAAACATCTTGGTCTGGCATGGATGCCGGACTTCGGTAATCCTTAGATATGGGATCAATTGATGATATCTTTTCTCTGGTTTCGGCCAAGGGGATGAAGAAAATGGGTGAGGCAGTTGGGGCACCCAAATCCTCCCGAAGGCAGGATGTCCCCTTTGTGAAGAAGAATTATAACACCATGGGGCACATCCTTCAGGTGACCATGGTCCGAAGCCTGAAGGTGTGTGCCTATTGTATTGTCCACACAAGAGGTTTCTGTTGAGTCCTTTCAGTCATGGGGTTATCTATCCCAGGAAATTAGAAGATTTTCCTGAGATCTTTGGTGTGTTGGGGTCACGAAGAGGTGGCATTTCATTTTTTATACAGAAATATATATGGGGTTCATAAGGCATACATTCATAAAGAGGGGGAAAGAAATCATATCAACCCTCCCCACCCCCATAAAGTATGGAGAGCATAATGTTTTTCTTGGCTAACATTTGGCCTGGCTATGCAAATGTTTCTCAGCTCAAAAGGGAGTCCCTTTTGTTTGTGAGTCATTGACTGAGATGGGAAACCAATTGGAAAGCCGTTAATTCTCTAGTTCAGTTGTGTCTAAGGTGCAAAAAGTCAAAAACCTTTTGTGGCATGGTTTTCAGTAATAAATTTGTTACCTTCTGCTATATATGAAATATGGGGCATAAAACCTTGGTTAAATGTACACACTATCTGACATGGGAAGGGTCCCTGTTGTTGTTGTTGTTGTTAGTGTCTTTGCAAATTGATCAAGACCCTTATTATCCAGCCTGATGTCCTTGTCCTTAGCAAAACTATAAATTACTATCTCTTATGGGGGGTCATGTTTGACTCCACTATGATGGGAGTGGGCATGATTTTAGAGTACCACCACTCAGCCTCTTCCTTCCTTAATAACTTTATTCTTGTATCCCACCACCATCTCCCTGAAGGGACTCGGGGTGGCTTCCTTCCTCGTTTGACAAGGTACACCTGATTCCTCATGCCTCCCACAGAAGCTAGAATAGTTGTTCCTTGCAGAGGGATTTCTCTTTACAAAGAAGGACCCCCATTGCTTCTTTGTTGGGATGCACTTGGCTCCCCTGCTCTCCAGAAGCAATGTCAGTCCTTTCCTATGGGAAGAGTTCTGATTGCAAGGAAGGGTTCCCATTGCTTCTTTGGAACCCAACCCCATCCTCTCCAAAGAATAAATGACTCTTCTTCCTCATGGAGAGAGTTCTCTTGTGAAGTAAGGACCCCCATTGTATTTTTGGCAGGACAAAGACTCGCTTCACCCCCAAGAAGCAATGGGAGTCATCCTTAGGAGCAGAGCTTACTTTATCACATGCAGGCAACTGCTGCAGTAGACTTAAGTCGACAGAAGCTTATGCTGCTACTTTCTTCTCACTCAAAGGTGCTCCAAGATCCCTTTGCAGCCCATTGTAATGTGAGTGAAACAGCATCAAAATGACTGTTGTCATTTCCAATTTATCCTATCACAGATGATTGGAATTTAGCTCATAATGCCATATTGAAAGATCAAGGATTTTGACTCTGTCCAGCAGAATACGTTTAGCATAATCAACCTCACATTTTACAAAACTGATTAATTTTGCAGAGATTGCATGAAGACTGCTCTATCTGAAGCAAAAATCAGGGAAATGTGTCTGTTAACTGCATTTGTCAAGGACAATTTGACTCTTGTTAGCGAGCCTTTAAGAAAACAATACTTGGAAAGTCAATATCTCCTTCCTGTACTATATGGCCTATGAACATTGGAGTAGAAGGAAAAAGAAGGATAAAGTCCAATGCATTTTGCTGCAGCAACCTATTGAAGTAGTGAAAATAAAAATTGACATGCAAACTCTCTGCTTCAATAAAGGAGCCATGACACAACTGAGACTGCCTCAAGCAGGCATAAAAAGTCAATAGTCAAAGAAATGTATTTTGTTCAAAATTAATTTTACATTTTATATTGGCTGGTACCTAAATACACCTCACATATTCCAATGACATAAAATGACATACATTCCAGTATTTCACAGGGGAAAATTAATATATGTGTGTCCAAGCAACATCAGAGTGTAGTCAAAATGGCAAAATGTTATTAATCAGGAGAAATAGCCTAGGAGAGGCTGAAGCAGTTTACTTTTGCCTGAAACTTCTGGGAAGGGCAAAATTCTGTCCTCTCCTCTAACTCAGCACAGGGGCAGCAGAAAGAGAGGTGAACATGAGGAAGGACTCTGGCCTGTATTAATGAGACCTCACTGAATAAGCTGTGAATTTCATACCTGGACTACCAGAAAAAGGCAGCCACAGTCAAATGAGGTTTCCCATGCCCTGATCTGAATGGGAATTAACAACAATTGAACAGGAACATGAGCAGTTTTGGTAGGCTTTCCTGGGACCAGCATTATTTGAAAAGACACTCTGCTAACAGAAGAAAGCTATTTTGGAAGCAGCTCATTTAGGACACCCATAGCTTGGAAAGAGACTTTGCTGTACTACGCTTCCCAGATTTATCACGTTGACTGGGGTATTGCGGGAGTTGCAATCCAAACAGCTACTTTTTCCAAATTCTTTAAAAAAGAAACTCACGCAAAATGAATAAACTACTGTTTCAGTTGTGTATGTGTGTGTTCATGTGTGTTTGTCAACCTCTGGTGAACAACAAGAGGTCCATTTCTCAGGTAGTGGCAGACAAGCCAGAAAAGGTCACACAGAAAAGAAGCATGCTATCTCTGCTGAATCCTGTTGAGAAGCAGTGAGCACAAACCCTTCAATGCTACCCTTGCCTCTGCCTGCTTCAATATACTTATCCTTTGACAACAATTTGTTTTTTTATGCATCCAATGTCACTGTCCCTAGGGAATTAAAATTAACTACTACAATAAAATGTTCTCTTCTTAATATTCAGGTATACTCAATGTGGTTGTACACATACACAACTACAGAGAACATATTGTCTATCATGCAATTCAATCCATCACTTTTATTGGCATAGATTCCATTGACTTTTCTAAAAACTCCAACTTTCTCATAATATTATTTCTGGTGCTGTGATTACTCATGTTCATTCTCCAGGCATCATTCTGAAGTGCATATTCTTGGAAGGACTGATAAAAAATCCCCCCTGTTCTTTCTGATTTTTCAGAATGTAGGAAGAACAAAACTTTCGCCAGCTGACATTTTCCAGATGGTTTTCCAAGTGCTTTGAAAAAACACACACCAGAAACCCGCCTCAGCTTATGCTGGCTAGTAGGAGGAATGGGATGACCTATGACATTATGTAATTTCTATATTTAACTTTTATGCTTTTGCAAAATGTATTTTAAGGATTGTATTGATAAAGAATTTGAATAGCAATTCAATCATTTTTCACATTTTAGTCTCATGGCACAGATTTGACATTGAGTTGGAGTAAACTGATATTGCTGCATTGAAATTCATGGAGCAATGGATCCTTTAATCCTATTGAGGATCTGGTACAGAACATTTGGTCAAATTAGTCTTCTGAAGACAAATTTTCATTGAATTTTATTAGGTTGGTTTCAAACACAAAAGAAAATAAGAAGGATTTTGATTGTAGAAATTAAGACTTAATCAGATTTTGTCTGTTCAGGGAAACAAGAAAGGATATATACTATATTTTTTCTGTGGCAAATGTAGTTGTGCTTTGTCAATACTTTTAACATCATCGATGGCATCTGAGTAACATTTTGGAAAGATATAGCTACATCGCCAGAAAGCATATTTTCTCATTTTTTTAGTCATACCTCAATCCCAGGCATGGACAAACTTCAGCCCTCGAGGTGTTAGGAATTGTGAGAGTTGAAGTCCCAAACACCAGGAGGGTGAAAGTTTGCCCATGCCTGCTCTATCCTATATTTCTCAAAGAAAATGCATCTAATCTACCTCCTCACCTCATTCATTCACCCAATAATCAGAGTTCTCTACAGAATATGCACATCAAAATTGATGTCACAGCTAACATGAAATGTAAAGGCTCCAAACCAATTGTGAGCTTCCCTGAATGTGCTGTCGTGCTTGGGGGCTATTATTCTTAATGAAGGAGGGATGGACGTGGCATCTTTTCCCCGAGGGATTGCTTTTTGCCCTCCTATAGGAAACTGGAACTCTCAAAAACCCAAAACACTGTAAATAACTCAAAATAAGTTTTATTGATCACAAAGAGTCATTTCTTAAAGCAATGAGCTGGAAACTTCAGAGGGGTGAAGGAAAATATATGTTACAGTCTCAATTAATCCTGGGTCCAAGGTGTTTGAAGCTGAGAAGCCTCACCAAGTTTCCTCTTTCCTCAATGGCTGCGAATGCTGGAGCAAACCACAATCCCAGTTCAGATGGCCTATGTTTTGAAGACTCAGGATCTTCATTTGATGCCAAAAGAACCGGTTTGAAGGCGCTTGAGACTTCCAACGTCATTCAGGTTGGTCTGAACATGAAGCACAAGTCTCAAGAGTAAAAAACCTCAGAACTGGTGCTAAGAGGTAATTTAAATCAGGGTCTTTTAGAGTCAAGTCTCTTACTCACATCCATCTGGTACAAACTCTGATGGCAGAATGAAAAGAAAGGAAGCACTCCCCTCCTGCAGGAAGGGGTGGAGCCAAACAGTACTGATTGACAGCTATAAGTAACCAATCCATACAACTATACATAAGCAGGGGAAAAGGGGCAGGATTAAGCATGATAAAACAGTTTAAACCTTGCAACTAACAGTTCCATACATAGGTGGCGCCACTCGCGCCGTCACACTGAATCCCCTTCAGGGTGAGAAGGGCTGGATATAAAAGCAGCAAATAAACAAATAAATGGCTCTCTCTTTTTCACAACATGGTTCAGCAACCATTCTATGAAAATAATCTTGGCAGAGCTGAAAAAAAAATCTGCTAAAACAAATATGAAATTCAGATGGGATTGTATGAAATGAATGGTTTTATAAGGCACAAAGAAACAAAAAGATCTTACCAGGCATAAAGGTAGGTGTCAGCCAAGTCATTCCAGGGAAAATATTCTACAGCTGGAGGGCTTTCAACCTTGTGAGATAGGCCCCTTCCACAGAGCTGAATAAAATCCCACACTGTCTGTTTTGAACTAGAATATATGGCAGTGTGGACTCAGATAACCCATGGTCTGTCCAGATTTTACCTTTATCCCAGGAGCTCTCACAGCAAACACAGAAGCAATCACTATGAACGGCAAAAAACACGAGATTTTCAGGTGCAGGAATATCCGACTTCTGAGCTGAAAATCCACATCTTTGAAATTCTGCATGTGCCTGCACACGGAAAATATGAGATTTTTTATCTGGGATTGTTCCCAGGTTTTAGATGTCTGTTCCTGTTTGGTAAGTTCCTAAAAAGAAGGTGACAGTTGAGTAGAATGTGAAAACTTTGTCTGTGTGCCAGAAACTGTGTGGAGGGTACACTTTCTCTAGCCAGGACAAAGTTGTGGCCCCCTAGTCAACGTTGTACATCTTTTCACAATAAGAGCAATCAGAAGCAGACATGTATAACCTAAGAACAAAACCCTGTTGTTCCATGCCACAAGTATGCCATGAAACCTGTCTGCCAAGATGGCCCTGCAGCTTATTTAACCAGGAATGGAATTTATACAATACTTTGCATGTTTTCATCTTAAGATGAGAACCACTAAAATTTCTGCTGGATGTCACGTGGTGGCCATCTTGGGGGCTGCAAAATCCTGGGACAAAACAGTAAGTGTGGATGACAGAGGCAGAAATCCCAGGACCAACAGGTCTGTATGGAGACCTGCTTGCAGGTCCTGTTTTTGTTTGTTTGTTTGTTTTTTTGCCCCTGACTGAAACATGCAATTTGGCTCTGTCTGGAGCCACCCCCAGTTCAAAGAAGATATTGTGGGATTTTCTGCTTTGATATTCTGGGTTATATGACTGTGTGGAAGGATCCATAGTTTAGTTTGAGGCTGTGTCAATATGGGGCTGCTTAATCTGAGGCATTTCTGTCCTGGATCCAGTATGTAAATAAAGGGCCAGTGTCTAGACCAGGGGTCCTCGAACTTTTTAAACAGTGGGCCAGGTCACAGTCCCTCAAACTGTTGGATGGCCGGATTATAATTTGAAAAAAAAATGAATTCCTATGCACACTGCATATATTGTATTTGTAGTGCAAAAATACTTTAAAAATACAATAATTAAAATGAAGAACAATTTTAACAAATATATATAGAATCATAGAATCATAGAATCAAAGAGTTGGAAGAGACCTCATGGGCCATCCAGTCCAACCCCCTGCCAAGAAGCAGGAATATTGCATTCAAATCACCCCTGACAAATGGCCATCCAGCCTCTGCTTAAAAGCTTCCAAAGAAGGAGCCTCCACCACACTCCGGGGCAGAGAGTTCCACTGCTGAACGGCTCTCACAGTCAGGAAGTTCTTCCTAATGTTCAGATGGAATCTCCTCTCTTGTAGTTTGAAGCCATTGTTCCGCGTCCTAGTCTCCAAGGAAGCAGAAAACAAGCTTGCTCCCTCCTCCCTGTGGCTTCCTCTCACATATTTATACATGGCTATCATATCTCCTCTCAGCCTTCTCTTCTTCAGGCTAAACATGCCCAGTTCCCTAAGCCGCTCCTCATAGGGCTTGTTCTCCAGACCCTTGATCATTTTAGTCGCCCTCCTCTGGACACATTCCAGCTTGTCAATATCTCTCTTGAATATATATATTAGTATTTCAATGGGAAGTGTGGGCCTGCTTTTGGCTGATAATGTTGTTGTTATATGCATTCAAGTTGTTTCAGACTTAGGTTGACCCTGAGCAAGGGCTGGGTAAATGACCTTGGAGGGCTGTATCTGGCCCTTGGGCCTTAGTTTGAGGACCCCTGGTCTAGACAATCCAGCTAGTTCCCACGCTGGCCTGTCCTTGTGTCACCACCATTTCTCCTTGCTAGCTATGTCATTCCCTTCAAGCACTTACTGTTGCCTGTCATGGTTGCTGATAGCTAAATGGGATGTGCAAACAACAAGTAAGAGGTAGAGCAACCCACTCTTTCTTACTGGAATAGGTGCCCCATTCTAACATCAGTAAATATGACTGCGATGGCCAGCACTTGCAGGGAGATCCATGGGCAGTGGAGAATGCTTTGGTGGGATGGCTCAGCTAATGAACATGGCCAGGCAGCCTGAGGGCAAAACAGAACATCTATAGGGAGCATTTACAAGGGGTCATAGTGCCTTGGGATTGGCAGTGCCAAGGGGGCCAGCCATGGCCAAGAGCTGCAGCAAAGGAGGCAGAGGCAAGATGGTGTGGGGGAATGTATGGGCTCTCTAAGCTATGTGCCCCATTGGCCGAGGGTGGTGACAAGAAGTTCAGCTTCCTGGTGGCCGATAATGGTGACAGAGCTGGACAGGAGGGATTATAAGAAAAGCATACTCCAAACATGGGCAGAAGCACTCTCACTTGGGTGTCTGGAGCATCTGTGGGCTCTCTTGTGTGTTCTTCATTTTAAATAGTATATTGTTCTTTCAGATAATGTTTGCACTGCAAATAAGGTTTTTTTTCCAAACTATAGTCTGGCCCTCCAACAGTCTGAGAGACTGTGAACTGAACTTCTGTTGAAAAAAGTTTTAGGACTCTTGTTTAACCACTACACCAGCTTCTTTCTCAAATCTATGGTTCCACCAGATTGAAAAAGTAATTGTAATATATGTAGGGTATATATATAGCCCATCAATGAGCCAAATATGTTTTAATCATAGAGCAAACAACACTAGCAAAAGTTGGGGATTTTCATCTAGATCAAAGTTGTAGGGCCACAATGAATAAATAATTTAATCTAGGTCTATTATGATTATATTCACAGAAGGCATTAATGTATAAGACAGTGGTTCTCAACCTGAGATCCCCAGATGTTTTTGGCCTCCAACTCCCAGAAATCCTAACAGCTGGTGAAGTGGCTGGGATTTCTAGGAGTTGTAGGCCAAAAACATCTGGGGACCCCAGGTTAAGAAGCACTGGTATAAGAGGTCTTGTATATCATCAATAGAATGAGTTCTAAATTCTCATTGACTTCCCTATTCATAGTCATAGTCAAGAAATATAATCAATGCATGTAATCACATGTTATAGATATAAAACACATGTATATACTGAGCAGGTCATTTTTTCTCAACCTTAGAGGAAGACAATGGAAGCCTCTTCTGAACAAAGGTTGCCAAGAAAACTCTTTGAAATGTCCAACATAGAATGTTCAATTCTATGAATTATGAACACTTAAATTATGCTCTTCAAGTTTCATCCTGAACAGGGATATAAATGATGTTCGGCTGTAGTCACCAATGGGTGGCCCTTGACAAGTCACTATGTTTTTACTTTTAATACTTTTCATCCAGTTTTTTCATCATTTTATATTTAAAATGCCAGAAACCCTTCGTTTCTTAATTTTACCTTCTTTAATTGCATTCTGGGCCTGGGGTTTTCTCATCACCCATACTTATTCCATGTCACTGTATGCTTCAATATGTTGGGTTTTGTCTTTTTTAATGAGACAGTTTAAGGGAATGGGGGAAAAATCATTCAGTCCACATTTTAATTAGAACTGACCTAATTCACACATCCCAAGTAAAACATGCACTGAAATAAAATTGTACATTTCTTAATGCTTTTCCAAATTTTGTATTGAAATGCTCTTTTTTACAGAAATACACATATTGACAAAAATTGCATGGAAAAAGGCACATTGGAGAAAATTGCTTGCCAAAAATGCATATGTTACAGATAGTGCAAAATGTATTCATTTTATTGTTGAAGGCTTTCATGGCTGGAATCACTGGGTTGTTGTAGGTTTTTTTCGGGCTATATGGCCCTGTTCTAGAGGCATTCTCTCCTGACGTTTTGCCTGCATCTATGGCAAGCATCCTCACAACCTCTGAGGATGCTTGCCATAGATGCAGGCAAAACGTCAGGAGAGAATGCCTCTAGAATATGGCCATATAGTCTGAAAAAACCTAGAACAACCCACTGTATTCATTTTTATTATATAAATATAGTAAATATAAAATATAGTATGCTTTTAACCAATCTTAAATTGTGGATTGCCCTGACTTGTGTTGTGCCACGTGCTCCACAGTGGGCATGGTAGCCAGATTGAAGGGTGCAGGATACAATAAACACACAATTCCCTTGTTGTAAGAGCTCAATTGGCTGCCAAGCTGAGCACAATTCACTGTACTAGTTATCACCTATAGAAATCGATATGGTTCAGGAACCAGTATCTTCCCAGGTGAGTGTGTTCATGCTTTAAGAACTGTATTGGAGGAACTTCTATTCCACTGCAGGCATGGCTGATGGAAATACTGGAGAAAACCTTCCTTGTGACTGCTCCCACACTTTGGAATATTCTTGCTTCTTTATTGTCCTTGTCAGAATAACATTAACATTTTCATAGGTTCTAGGCACTCCTCTATTTAACTTCCTGCCTCTCTGATGTACCACTAGGGACAGACTGACATCATTCCAAAATCTGTACCATCAACCGCAAAACATGCATATCTATCAAAAACCAGAAGCCAAAAATATACTTATTTTGAATTTTATTTTTCCCCAGTGTATTTTTGTTAATCCTGTTTTCATAGGTTTTAAACATGTTGCAGGCCTGAAGCACTATTCTTAAAATACCTAATGGACAAGGTATCCTGGGTTCTTTCAATGATAGTTTAAGACCTTTTGTTTCTAGCAAGCTTTAAGAGACTGATTTTAACAAAACTAGAGATTTCTATGGTGCTGTTCCATTTCAAATCTTTGTTTTCAAGTAAGTTTGCAAATGGTTTTCAAACTGTTGTTGATTAATATTGCTTTAATCCCAATTTTCTGTATTTTTATTAAAATTTTCCTTCCTATTTGTAAATTTCCTTGAATTCCAATATGGGATATAAATAAAGGGATGGATGGGCAGATGGCTATTGACTCCAGGACAAAGTGTGGGGCAGGAGCACAGAGTGTTATGAATGCAGGGCAAGGTTATGTAACATCATGTATTTTTTTCTCCCAAAGTAACTAAAAGCAATTGTTTTACTGGGCCTTGGGAGATGTTGAGAGATACTTTTAAAGTGGTAACATAAGGGAAACTGACTATCCTCTCTCAAAAGGGAAACCAATTACAGTACTTTTAAAACACAACTTTATAGGCTCTGGCAAGAGCTGATAATTATCCAAGTTCCCTTTGCTTCTTTTTCAACTTGCTTTAGGCCCCAATTTATCCCTTGTTTAAATAAATCAGATCTGACTAAAAAGGTTTCAAGACAGCTGGTTGTGCAAAAAAAAATAAAAAAAAATGAAAAAGTCTTACTTCATTCCAGGTAAGGTTTGGTTTCCTGCAACTTTAAGTAGCTAATGAATGGTTTTCATATGGAGCCTGATTTTCCGATACATTCTGTCCGGAGTTCTGGCACATATGATATAGTGGAATGACATCATATCCATTAAATCTCTTTGCCTTTCTTTTAGAAACTTAAGGTTAAGAGCTCAGACACTGTTCCAAGTATCTGGTGCGAAGAGGACTATGGTGCTCTAATTCACAACGTCTTTAAAACAATGAAAGAATAACCAATAAGTAGGTCACTGAATTTGATACAAACCATGAGTGCTAACAATATCCTAATTTATATGTCACACACATATATATCTATAACTATCTCTATAGATATATCATTTCCTCCATGTTTCCAAGGAATCCAATCTGTGTTTTATTCTTTATAACATAATTTTGTTAGGGATTTTAATAAAGGCTGATTTGACAAGATATAAATTAAATTAATATTAAGTCATATCTGTTAACTAACTGACTGATGACAACTGCTGAGCTCTCAACCATTAATATTTCACCTCCAAGCAAGCCATAAAGTCGGTAGGTAGGAAATTAAAATAAAATCAGATACTAAAAAGAATAACAATGGAGAAAGAATGTTTAAGTTCAAGCCCTCAGAAAACCATTGCACATATAACTCATTATAATTCTGTGCATTCCCATCCAGGCACTATAAAATAATCTTAGCCAAAACCTTGAAACTTAACAATGTCTTCTACTGGAATGTTTCCTTCTAGCTAGCAGTAACGGTACATTTAATAAGTAGAACATTCTGAAACACGGCAATGAATTATACAAGTCTAAAGGTGGATAATTTTTTCTGTAACCTTTATATTCTTGAAGTCTATTTAAATTAATATTATTTTAAAAATTATTTTTAAAATTACTTTTATCTCATAATACAGACCTCATACATAAGGCCCAATCCAGGTAGCTGTATTTCCAAGATCTCTGGCTAGTGGGATCTTGATATTCAGAGCTTTGTTCCTTTTTTGCACAATGCAGGTATGTTATGGGCAACATATCAAGATGTACGGAGAATGAATCATTGTTCATACATGTCTCTCATGTCTCCATCCATTTCAGCCCCCTGTTCAGACAAAATGTAAGTACTGAGGAGTAGGCCTGTCGGTTTTGTATCGTTAATTCGTTTTTCGTATTTTAATCGTTATTTTTTTAAAAAACGAAGCGATATCAAAACATATTTTCAAACCCGGAAGGGTTTGAAAATATCGAAACAGCAGCCCCCATTGTTTTTATGAGCTTCAGCTCGTCTCGTTAATGGCATGGGGGCTGCTGACTGAGTGGTGCTGGAGGAGGAGGAGGAGGAGCCGGAGCCGGATGGCGCGCGGAGGCCGCTTGTGAGCGCGCGCGCGCCATCCAATCGCTCCGGCTTCTGCGCCCCCCCCCCTCCTCCTCCTCCCAGCTGTGTTGCAGGAAGTGCAGCTGGGAGGAGGAGGAGGGGGGTGCAGAAGCCGGAGCGATTGGATGGCGCGCGCGCGCTCACAAGCGGCCTCCGCGCGCCATCCGGCTCCGGCTTCTGCGCCCCCCTCCTCCTCCTCCCAGCTGCACTTCCTGCAACACAGCTGGGAGGAGGAGGAGGGGAGGGGGGCGCAGAAGCCGGAGCGATTGGATGGCGCGCGCGCGCTCACAAGCGGCCTCCGCACGCCATCCGGCTCCGGCTTCTGCGCCCCCCTCCTCCTCCTCCCAGCTGCACTTCCTGCAACACAGCTGGGAGGAGGAGGAGGGGAGGGGGGCGCAGAAGCCGGAGCGATTGGATGGCGCGCGCTCGCTCACAAGCGGCCTCCGCACGCCATCCGGCTCCGGCTTCTGCGCCCCCCTCCTCCTCCTCCCAGCTGCACTTCCTGCAACACAGCTGGGAGGAGGAGGAGGGGAGGGGGGCGCAGAAGCCGGAGCGATTGGATGGCGCGCGCGCGCTCACAAGCGGCCTCCGCACGCCATCCGGCTCCGGCTTCTGCGCCCCCCTCCTCCTCCTCCTCCACCCAGCTGTGTTGCAGGAAGTGCTAGGAGGAGGAGGAGGAGGGGGGCGCAGAAGCCGGAGCCAATTGGATGGCGCGCGCGCGCTCACCCGAGGAGGAGGAGGGCGCAGGAGCCGGAGCCAGATGGCGTGCGGAGGCCGCTTGTGTGAGTTTTCAGGGCTGTATAATATGACCATGTTCCAGAAGCATTCTCTCCTGACATTTTGCCCACATCTATGGCAGGCATCCTCAGAGGTCTGTTGGAACTAGGCAAATGGAGAGTTATATCATCTAATATTATCTATGGAATGTCCAGGGTGGGAGAAAGCCATTCATTGCTAATCAAGGTGACCATTACTGCAACATTCACACTTTGATCAAGAAAAAATTTGTTTCTAAAATGTTTTGTAAATATTTACGAAATTTCGTAAATAACAAAACATTTTTTTGGAAAAGTTTTGTAAATATTTTAAATAACGAAACAAAAAAACACCCCAATTAAGAATCGAATTTAGAAACAAATTTTTTCTTGATCAAACAGGCCTAATAGCTACAGGTGCCTCTCCTCTTAGCTGTTTGTCAATGGGTGTAAAAGAATGGGTTTAAGTGTTTTAAGTGGGGTGAACATCAGTACCCAGGGGTGGAGACATTGTTTGCCTTGTACCAATCCAAAGGGCACCATAATGGCGTATCTCACAAGCAGAAAGTCAGCAACTATCATACTAGCAACCTACAGAGGTTCAGGACCTCATCACATGGGCCTTTTTGCCTATCCTAGGATGTTTCTGAGACATAACCAGGCTGGAGTCCACTGGAACCCTTCCCATGATGCAGGGCTACTTCTGGTGAGGCTCCATCCTGGCCCCATGCACACTGCATCTTGTCAGTGTGCTAAGAAGCAGCCCTGAAAACATGGGTTCAGCACTGGACCAAATCGGGGGTAGACAGGAAATGGCGTATGATGATAAGTGAGTGATGCAGGATGCTGCCCGATGGTTTTCCCCACTGCCACATGAATTTGCCCCACTGCCTGACAGATTCCCTTACTGTCCCATGTCCATATGATGAGGTCCTTAGTCTTTGCAGAAAAAAGTGAAGAATAGTACAATCCCTGTACTTACGGAACCAGTATCAACAATTTCACTAATGTGTGTCTCACACAATATATAATCTCTAGGAACTTTCCACATCCTTTGATTGGTTCCATAGTAACAATCAATTATAGATATGCTACAATCACTACCCGTAACACTAAAACATTTTAGATTTTGATGCAAAAGCTAATGCAACAACCTGGCAAATAAAAGATTGATAATAATAGTATTCACATGGCATCCATCTGAGATAATGAATTGATGTGCTGACTTCTCCATTCATGCAGTTCTTTCTCAGACCAATCAGGAATTGGCCACAAGCAATCCTAGAGAATGTTCATTGTGTTTCAGAATAATTAATCTCATTATTCAAAATACATTAACATTGGAACCCAGTACAAAAGCAAGCAAATATTTTAAATGTTTAGGGATTTTTTTTTTAGTTTTGCATCATATAAAGTGCCTAAATGCACCCATACTTGCCATTTTTTTAAGTAAAATTTGCAAGTACCACGATTACATCATTAAAAATAGCAGCATTTGGCAAGTTTTGCAAATGGATCAATCAAACTGCAGTTTCCAAATACAGAGTCCTTTGTTCAGTGACTGACTGGGTGGTTATTCAGAAACATAATAGTGTGATTTTATGTTAGCAAGTACTAATGCATGGTATTTTACAGTTCCCATGTTGAGCTGTTGTCTAAAGGCCTTTATGTGTACATTCTAGTCTATTTATATACCAAAATGCACTCCATTTTAAACTTTTTACTGTCTCAGAAATAATAGACATACAGAGAGCTTGTCTTAAATTGCACTGCATGGGCTTTGTTCACCTTTTTCCTCTTTTGCTTCTGCCATTTGTAAGAGCTGATATTTGCAGCTGCCTAGCAGTATGTTCAAGTGCATGCTATTCATACACTTTGAAAGTATGCTTTGACACCACTTGAACTGTCATGACTCAGTGCTATGGGATCATGGGGGTTGTAATTTTATTAGGTATTTAACCTTCTCTGCTAACTACAAGTCCCATTATTCCATTGCATGAAGCCATGACAGATAAAGTTGCATTAGTTGTAGGTGTGGATGTACCCCAGGTTTTGGCGGTGGCCAGGGGAGCTTTTGCACAGTTAAAACTTGTGCACCAGTTGTGCCCGTACCTTGGGAAATCTGATTTGGCTATGCTGTCCACGCTCTGGTTACATCACAAATAGATGACTGCAACACGCTCTACATGGGGATGCTTTTGAAGAAAGTTTGGAAACTCCAACTAGTCCAACAGGCAGCAGCCAGATTACTAACGGGAGTGACATACAGGGAACATACCACCCCCCTGTTATGTCAGTTCCACTGGCTGCCGGTCCACTTCCGAGCTCAATTCAAAGCACTGGTTTTGACCTATAAAGCTCTATACAGTTCTGGCTCAGCTTACTTGTCTGAACTATCTGCCTCTACGTCCCACCTCGTAATTTAAGATCATCCGGGAAGGCCTTGCTCTCGCTCCCGCCAACCGCAAATGGGGTTGGTGGGGACGAGAGACAGGGCTTTCTTGGCTGTGGCCCCCCAGCTCTGGAACACGCTTCCAAATGAAATAAGATCGGCTACCTCCCTCCTGGATTTCAGGAATAAATTGAAGTTGTGGTTTTGGGACCAGGCCTTTGGACAACAGACATAATTCAGCACTTTGATTGGAAAATGACTGGAAAGGCACTACAGCTGATGATACTGTTTATTGTTTTAATGTTTTATGTACTGTTTTAATTATTGTTTATGCACTTTAATTATTGTGTGATCATTGTAATTATTTATATGTAGCGACATGGTATCATTACTAATTGTAAGCCGTCCTGAGTCCCCTTCAAGGGTAGAGAAGAGATAGGGTAGAAACACCCGAAATAAGTAAATAAATAAATGAATGAATAGAATAGAATAGAATACAACTCTAGATATTGTAGTAATTAAAATCAAAACCCAAATTCCTGGGTCAAATTCTCAGGCCAATGTAACTATTGAACCTTAACTCTTATATAAAAAAGGGAGCATTTTCTGCGTAGAGTGGTGAAAAGTGAGAGCTTTGTCTGTGAAGAAGCTGAAAGAATAATCAACCCACTCTACTCTTTTTACCATGACACCATTCATGAACATTTCACATGTCTATGTAGGAAACTGCAGAATGACCCTCAATTTATTCATGAGTCATGTCAAAATCCATAACTTTGGCCTTCAAGTCATACATGAGATCAATGGATACACAAGTATAAATGTTGTCTCTGAAATGGACCTCTGGTCTCAGAAATGCTTGGATTTCCGAGGATGGTGTGTTTCGACTCACAAGAAGCCACTAGAGATATAAAACCTTTGATAAAAATCCCAATAAATGCCCTCCCTACTGAATTAAGATCAGCGACCTCGCTAATGGCATTTAGGAAAAAACTAAAAACCTGGATGTTTGAGCAAGTCTTCAATTGACCTTCGTCGTGATGTTCTATCTGACCATGGATTAGCAATCAAGACAACGAATTGGATGACGATTTTAACTATGAGATGTCCCGATCTGTATTGGTGGCCCAATACTGCGTATGTTTTTTGTATGTATTCTTAATTTTTAATTTTTATATGCTCAAGTGAATTGTATTTTTTAACATTGTATATTTTAACATGTTGTAAACCGCAATGAGTCGCCGCACAGGCTGAGATATTAGCGGTATACAAGCATACCAAATAAAATAAATAAATAAATAAATAAATATTATATTCTACCTCAGTCTCAAGTTCTTTTTGTTGTCTCAGATATAAAGACATTTGTGAAATTTGGTTTAAAAAACTGGAGTGAAATTCTCGTCCCTGTAAACTTGCCAAATTCAAATGTAGAGGTAATTCAGGCTGACAGGAAAGTGATGAATCTGTTTGCTACACAATGGTTTAGGATAGAATCCACCATAATTTATCACTAAAAGTGAATTTGCACTGTAGAATGAAGGTAATTTGACAACCACAACCACTTTAACTCAATGCTGTGGAATCATGAGAGTTGTAGTTTTACAGAGTCTTTAGCCTTCTCTGCCAAAAAGCAATGGTGCCTAACTATGCTGTAATGTGGTGTCACACTGCATTAATCTTACAGTGTAGATGCATCTTAAGATGACCGAATGCATGGGAATTCAAAACCAGACTTTTAAAGCTCAACATTCTTGGTCTAGATCAGGGGTCCTCAAACTAAGGCCCGGGGGCTGGATACGGCCCTCCAAGCTCATTTACCCGGCCCTTGCTCAGGGTAAACCTAAGTCTGAAACGGTTTGAAAGCACACAACAACAACAACAGCAATCCTATCTCATCAGCCAAAAGCAGGCCCAGAATTCCCATTGAAATACTAATAAGTTTATATTTGTTAAAATTGTTATTCATTTTAACTATTGTTTTTAAGTGGTTTTTGCATTAGAAATAAGATAAGTGCAGTGTGCAAAGGAATTCATTCATGTTTTTTTTTCAAATTATAATCTGGCCCTCCAACAGTTTGAGGGACTGTGACCTGGCCCTCTGTTTAAAAAGTTTGTGGACACCTGGTCTAGATGGATAGAAGAGTCACCCTAATTTCTGTATGTTAGAGGCTGCATCAAGCAGGAATTTGTTGTTTGTGTGACTGTAGGGGAAAAAAGTAACATTTCTGTTGCCCCAGCTATTTGTCATCAATTACTGTGTTACTTCAACTTCCTAAATCTTTGGGGACTTCTCAAGTCAAGTACTTGCAGCTTTGACGCTGAGTTTTTAAAAATCTGATTATTCACAGCTTGCTAATTCGTAATTGGACTTTTGCAACTTGAAAACCTCCAGATTTCAGGGAAAACTAATTTATTTTTTTTCCTTGGGTTAATTGTGGTATTCACACTCAAAACAGTAGAGTGAGATGACTTCCACTGGGCTGCGTGCAGTGTGCTGGAACTAATAAAATATATTATTGATTGCCTAATGAAAAGCGCCATGTTCACACAAATTTACTGTGACTGGGCATAGATACAACAGCTCCTTCTGATTTTGTCAGGGCGATCACCTACCATTTTGCTTCTATTACTGCAGAGCAAGGGTGCTTTTAAATTAAGTTCAGGTTACCTACAGGGCACTACATTGGGTGGCTCAATTATGGTGCCCTTATACCTTTTCACCCAAGCAGGGCTACCCACTGGTTTTAATTTAGCTTAAGATTCTCAAAATTAATTATGATTGGAGTGTATTCAAAGTTGGAGCTGAAGACCCAGAAGTGAAATGTATTTTAACTGTTTTATGTTGCTTATGTGGGTGCCTTGCATCTTGCCCATTCTCTCTGCTTTCCTCCCACACCCATAAGTGTATTCCACCTTTTAAACCAGATGTGGGAATTGTGAAGTGTCCATATGTTGTTGGATTGCAAATCCCAGTATTATCCATCTCCTAACCCGACTACGGTTGTTGGGATTAGCATTTCCATGGGACACACGATTCCTATTCCAGATTTAGATCTCTTGGGATGCAAAAAAACAACAATTTCCTGAAGATCTGCCCTAATAGTAGGCAGAAGTAGCAGGCAACCCTAAGCAGTGGAGCCTGGCTCTCACATAAAGGCAAATAACCATCATCTTTAAAAATGTGTCTGACTGAGAGAAGGGCCTCTCCTGAAGATCTCAGGGACCAAGCAGGTTCATACAAGGGGGTGCAGTCAGCCAAATAGCCTGGACCCGAACTGTCTAGGAATTTAAACATTATAACCAGCACTTTGAATTGTGCCAGAAAACAGACTAGCAGCCAGTGGAGCTGCTGCAACAGGAGAGTTGTCTGCTCCCTATAGCCAGCCCCAATTAGCAACCTAGCTGCAGCTCTTTGGTCCAGCTGAAGTTTCTGAGCACTCTTCAGAGGCAGCCCCACCTAGAGCATGTTACAGTAATCCAGATGGGATGTAATTAATGCATGTACCACTGTGGCCAAATCTGGCTTCTAAAGGACAGTTTGCAAACAAGTTTGAATTGTGCAAAGGTCCTCCTGGCCATTGCTGACACTTAGGCCTCCAGGTTCATTGTGGAGTCCTGGAGGATCCCCAAATTGTGGACCTGTGTCTTCGGGGGGAATGTAGTCCCATCCACCACAGGCTGAATCTCCATAGTGTGATTTACCTTCCACTTTACCAGGAGTACCTCTGTCTTGTCTAGATTAAGTTTTTAAAATAATGCTGTGAATGAAGCAAAGTTTGTGTACATTGTACCATGAGAAAACAAAGGTTTCACTCTTTCAGTCTTCCATGTGTACAATTTTAGATGTCAGCATATTTTGGATTTTGGAATTTTGTATAAGGACTACTCAATCCTTGTTTAGTTGGGAATGGAGATGGAGGGGGATGCTGTTTGTGTCATGACTGCCTGCTTTAAATTCAAGTGTTAAAGGAGGAATCTAGGTTAGTGAGCCCTGCCTCATATAGATAGGTAGTACCTTTAAAATTAGATAAAAAATCAGAGTAAATTCACATCTTATTGAACAGGGAATCCTCAGTCTCTAGTGTTTTTCATCTAAGCAAAATGAATGAAGCCAGAACGCTAGCATATTTCAAACTTAAACTGGGGCCCTTCCACACAGGCCTATATTCCAGAATATCAAGGCAGGAAATCCCACATTATCTGAGTGTGGACTCAGATAACTCAGTTAAAAGTAGATATTATGGGAATTTCTGCCTTGATGTTCTGGGATATAGGCCTGTGTGGAAGGGCCCTGGGCTATCTGAATCCATACTCGGATAATGTGGGGTTTTCTGCCTTGATATTCTGGGATATAGAGCTGCGTGGAAGGGCCCTGGGTGAGAGTCCAGTAGGTCTTTTTGGATTCATGTGTGATAGCTATTGCCAAATAACATCCATAAAATGGTTTTTGAAAATGTGGAACAATGCAGTGAGGGTTGGTGTCTTGAAAAAAGAAGCAGCGGAGATTGGATGGGAGACCATTTTAAAATACAGGTGTCCCATACAATTTTTTCCAAATTTAGACCTTCAAATGATCAAGCCAATTATTTGGAAATTGTGCATTTCAGTAAATTCCTCTAGAATAATCCAACTGAGTTTAAGTGTGTCATGTAAATATTTTGGGGGTATAAAGGAATGCTGTTTAACTCCCACTTTAGAGATAATTAAATACATATTGTTCAAATATTCTACTTTCACAGTGGCAGCCCCAGCTAATCCTCTGCAATGCCACTTTCTCAACTACATTTACAATGTCCCATTTTTCCTTCTACTTTATTCAGTGCAAACTGAGCTCAAAATTCAAAAGTAGTTTTTATTTTTTTAAATTGCAATGGTATCCATCTAATACATAGAAATAAACTTACTTTATATACACCCATAAACCATTACATTTTTGCCCCCCCCTTTTCCCCCTCCCTCTCCCTCCAACTTTAGAAGAAAGCATTTTTAAGTGCAGCCAGTCCAGGAGTCTGTCCATTTTCTCCTTTATCTGTTCATTAGCTTTTCCTACTTCAACCCATTTCACATATCTTAACCAGTTCTCTTTGATTTTTTTTTATTTTTATAATCTATGGAATATCTTGTTGTATTATTCCCATAGTATCTGATTGTACTTGTTCATAAATGTATTCATTCCATCTGTCCCTAAAGTTCAAAAGTAGTTACCACACAATTAACCCAGCTGCAGGGAAAGAAGAGAAGGGGATGGAATTTTGCCTTTCCAATAGGGTGAGATAAAAGCAAACTACACCATCCTCTCTTAGCTTTGGAACAGATTTCATGCTGTGTGACTCCAAACTGCTTCTTGAGGGAAGTACTGATTTTGTAAAAGGCAACGAAAGGCAAAGCCACTCTGATGCTATTCAACCACACATGCCTCAATTTTCATTTGTGAAATGTTGGAGGATGTAGAAATAAGGTATAGATCTCATGTTCCAAAATGAAGAAAGTCTTAAACTTCCATGACACTCTTTAAAGACTTCCCTCCAGTTGTCAAACTGTTGTCAAACTGAAATAGAATCTCTTCCAAAACACTAACAAAAGCTTTCCAAACCGTGTGTGTTGACTGAAGTGTGTAAGTGTGTTGCACAAACATAACAAGAAACAACAAAAAAAATCTCAGAAATGTATGTTATCTGATAAATCATATATATATATATATATATATATATATATATATATATATATATGGTTTTCATGAAACATATTATGTCTTTATAGATTTCATTATTATAATTTATGAATGTGTCCATATCTCTTGTAAAGCATTGGTTTAACCTTTGGTTTGCTTGTAAAACTGAACTACAGTGTTGCAAAATGATACATTTCTTGAAAGTGTGTCACCAATATGAAATACTTGAAAAGCTCTGCACTAACACATTTGTGTGGAGAGAAGTGTGGACTGAGGCCAATACATATTGTTATGCATACCCAATAGTTTCAATGCAAAACTTGGAAAAGGTACTTTTGGAGAGAGGTTTCAATAGTCAGTGCTCATGTTGATGGATGCTTTGGAGAGTTGTAGTACAAAAAAGTCATTTCCCTAAGGTTGCAGTTGATCCAAAGGAGGTAGAGTCTTCCAGCCTTGATCATGCCCTGATACAATGATGATGATTTGGAAATATCAAGTGTTACAACTTCAAGGTACAACAGGATTGCTGAAAGGATTCTCTATTGGAACTTCATTGCAGAATTGTGAAGTATGTGTTTGCTCAGAATTTTAAGTTTTCAGCAGGGGTTCTGCTATTTATCTCACTACATAAGTGAATAACTGGAACAGTACTTTCTCAATTTATTCATTCATTCATTGGCGATCACCCATGTTCGAGTAGGATTGTCTTTCAAGTGTAGGGTCTTGGCAGTGGGTCCATAGGTGACTGTGGACAATAATAATAAAATAAAACTTTATTTATAGAGACCAATTCTTGTACAGTGAGGACATCGGTTTCCAGATGGAAGGCAGTCCTGGTCAAGATTGTTTTGGTGTACCCTCTTCTTGATGCGTTTCTCCCTTTCACCCACCATTCGTGCCTGTTAGAATTCCACGGCACTGTTGGTCACAGCTGACCTCCAATTAGAGTGCTCAAGCGCTTCCCGTTCTCAATTAGAGCGCTCAAGCGCTTCCTGTTCTCAGTGTCCATGCCACAGTTTTTAAGGTTGGCTTTAAGCCTATATTTAAATCACTTTTCCTGTCCACCAACCTTCCATTTTCCATTCTTCACCTGGGAGTAGAGCAACTGCTTTGGGAGATGGTGATTTGGCATTTGAACAATGTTATCGGTCCAGCGGAGTTGATAGTGAAGGATCATTGCTTCAGTGCTGGTGGACTTTGCTTCTTCCAGCATGCTGACATTTGTCTGTCCATCTTTCCAAAATATTAACAGGATATCTCAATGGCTTCATTTCAGTTGTGGAACTCTTCCCTATGAATGTTGGGAGTCTCTAACCCTACTGAGTTTCCACTGGGCAGGTAGGACTGTCTTATGTCATGTAGTCCATGGTACTTAAAACCAGTTTAGGCTTTTGAGGGGTTTGTTTTGAGTGTGTGTGTGTTTTAAAACTGTTTTAAAAGTTCTAATCAGCTTTTAATAAACATTTTATTTCTTCTGTTCATGAATTTCACAAGGCTCAATAGTCTGAAACACAATAAAACAATTCTCAATTTGTTTCCCTCTTTCTATTTGCCTCCCTCCTTTGTATGATCTTGTCACTGTTCATTGAATTCAAAACTTTGATTTCAGTTATGTGTTTTTTTGGAATTCTTCATATCAAATATATATAAGCAAGATTTATAGTGTATTATGTACATAAGATGTGGAAAAAAGTACAGCTATCATATGGGACCCGGATCTCAGATGAATACTATACAATTGAAGTCGATTCAATAAAATGTAATGATATTATTGAAAACCGGCGTTTGTAAAAGATATCTAACATTTCAGTGTCTACCTTTCTTAGTGAGTATATTGTATACAAAAATGAAATATAATCAGCCTTGTTTGTTACACCTGAAATCTTTAGAAGCCTTGGGATGTTCAAGAAATTATGAACCACTGATTAAGTGCAACTCAGGAGGCTAAACTGATCAGGGATTATTATTCCACTAAAACATGCAACTTTATCACACAGGTTATGACTGGAAAATTCCAAAATAAATCTCTTATCAATGAAATAGTCACCCTCTTTTTTTTTATAGCCAGTACTATTTTGTTTTTTAAAATGTGCTTTTAGCGAATGGGACTGAGGTATCAAAAGACTGTTGTTTTTTCTCTTGGCTACTAGGGGGCGCTAAGCACTTTGAAGAGAAATGATCAATTTAATTTATTAACACAGCCAATAAAAAGTGTTAATAAATTGGGTAGAGTACTAAATGTAGTTCCAAGCTATGATAAAATGGGAGTATTTATATATTATTTACAACCATTAGCTCAAAAATGTGTGTGCTAAATACTCTAAGACTCCACTAATGTACTTCCATGCAACAAAGGTATAGGAGGCATAAAATGAAGGAAACTAACTAGAATGTTTCCCTTACCTATTAAAATAGATCACAGATGCACACACTTTAAATTGCTAAAGGCTGACAAAACATACAGTTTTCTAAGGAAAATGAATTGAATATTGTTGTAATATGGATATAATTTAATCAATGTTTAAGGAAAGCACAGGGGAATAGGTACTAAAAGAAACATTACTAATGGCATTTACACAATATAAACTTATGCTTATATATTCCCAGTCAGCTCTCTATATAACCTGGGGTTAAGGATGCAAGATCCTTGCAACTAGTGGAAAAGTATGAATAATAAAAAACCCACTATTTTTGCTTGATAAATCACCTAGAAATCTTTAGGTTCTCCAGTCTGATTCTGTGGTCAACATCTACTGGAAATCAACCACAGAGTTGTACAGGAGAGCCTAGATATTCCTAGAGAGACTTTATTAATTAATGAGTAATTACTCTGTGAGTAATCAGAGCTGTAAAGTCAAACTCATAAATATGGAAGCCAAATGTGGAAGCCAACTGTGGTGGCCCCCAACTCTAGAACTCCCCAGAAAGATTAAGCAGCCCACCACACTGTCCTCCTTCCAAAAGGACCTAGAAACCTGGATGTTCCAGCAGGTTTTTGAGAATAATTAGTCCCTAGGCCAGGGGTCCTCAAACTATGGGCCATGGGTCAGATTCGGCCCCCCAGGGACATTTATCCAGCCCGCCCAATGTGCTGGGCTGCCATGCCCTGAAGGGCCGCCCCTCCCAAGGGCAGCAAGAAAGTTTAAACTTTTAATGGCAGGGAATGGAGGTGAGCAAAGTCAGAAGTCTGTGGGGTGCAGGAGTCAGGCGTTTCAAGTAAGTGACGCTGCCTCCTGCTTCTGCTGGGACTTTGTTTGGTTGTTGCTAGCTAGCTGGTGGCGTCGGCGTCAGGCCCGGGAGAGCGCTGGGCACCAGTGTCTGGAGGAGGAGGAGCAGGATGCTGTGGAGGAGGAAGAAGCCGAGCTGGGCTCCCCTTCTCCACTTGGCCCTCCTGGCTTTGGCTTCCAGCAGGCAGCTCACGCAGGGCCGCTCAGGCCATTCCAGTGATCGTTACACATAGTTACAAATCCATCTATTGCACTGTATTAGTTGCTGAAGGCTTGATCCCAAAGCCATATTTTCACTTTTTTTCTGTAAGTCAGGATGGAAGGAGCTGATCTAATATCGCTGGGGAAGGAGTTCCACAGCCGAGGAACCACCACTGAAAAGGGCCTATTTTTTGTCCTCACCAACCATGCCTGCGAAGGAGATAAGACCGAGAGCAGGGCCTCTCCAGATGATCTCAATCTCTGAGATGGTTCATAGAGGAAGATACATTCGGACAGGCAAGCTGGGCCAGAACTGTTTAGGTTCTTCCCATCAGCTTTCTCTCCAGCTAAATAGAGAGATTTCTCTGAAAAGGAAGACAAGCCTCTCCAGGAAATTGACTGGATAAGATTTGGTTATGCTCACGGTTATTGCGACATTCAGAATGAACAATACTGTGGTAGTGTGATTGGGTCTCATAGGACTGAAGTGCCAGAATATTTTGCATGTCCAGAGCAATGATGCCATCTGACACTGACTTCCCTGTTTCCTGTGACCTCAGCATGCAGATTTTCCTAGTAACAATACACTAGATTGTTGTGAATAATCCCATTTCTAATGCAAACTATTTTGGAACAACTTGATGTTCTGTGAGTGAACGTCTGTGTCTGCGTACATGTGCTCATAGATGTTTCAGATTTTGGTCTCTTCAAGCATTTGTAATGAGAGGATGGGTGGGGAAAGTAAACCCAACCCGCAGATTGTATCTGGGCCCTAGTTTTACAATGATTTTGAATAAGTTGATCCAGGTTTTTGGAGGCTGATTATCTAACCATCTAACCACAATTTCTAAGCCTATGCAGTATAATTGCTACTCAATTTCTGCACATAGAATGAAGAAGCAGCTCAGGTTGTTTTTTTGTTTTTTTTTTCAGGTGGCAAAATGTTTTGGACCAGCCCTGTAATACAGCTGTTATTTTTTTAAAAAATTCTCAAGGTAAACTTGACATCTCCCCCTCTTTTTCTCAAGGAGTACATGAAATCAAGATTATAGCTATGTAATTTCAAGTGTCAGGAATAAAATAAGGACAGGTAAACACTGCAAAGTGATACATATGCTGTTTTTCAACCAGCACTTCTCATGATAGAGAAGTGAAAGGGAGAATGCCCTCCCCACCATCCTTGGCTTTAGTTATCTCTAAATATGACTTTTAGAACTCAGAAGGGGGAATCATAAAGAACTTTCTTCCTCTCCTTTTTAAATAGCACCACAGAAGCTTTTTTCTTGCATTAATATTTATATATTTATAACATAAATAAAATAGTGGCATGGCCTAGGAAAATAACTATAAATAAAACAGTGGCACAGAAGGAAAGTGCCCGGTGTGATCACTTTTAATACCAGTTCTTTAATTAACACAAAAGCCTGCATGGTGCTAATAGTACTGTGAATATAAGAGGAACAAATACGTGACACCCTTGCAACCACGGTTTGCTGAGATCCAGCAAATGAATTTGACAGTTGCCCTAGTGGTAGAGCGTTTCTCTTCCCTCTTAGGAAAACAGGAGGGTTGGGCTCTGTTTTTCCTTTCCAGAAAGAATATCCACATTGTCACCAAGTTTTAAAAAGTTTTTTTCTGACTACCATTTCCAGATCTTACAGGGACTTTTCACACTACAACATTAGAATCACAGAATCATAGAGTTGGGAGAGACCTCGTAGGCCATCCAGTCCAACCCCCTGCCAAGAAGCAGGAAAATCACATTCAAAGCACCCCAACAGATGGCCATCCAGCCTCTGCTTAAAAGCTTCCAAAGAAGGAGCCTCCACCACACTCCGGGTCAGAGAGTTCCACTGCTGCACAGCTCTTACAGTCTGGAAGTTCTTCCTAATGTTCAGATGAAATCTCCTTTCTTATAGTTTGAAGACATTATTCTGCATCTCCTGGGCAGCAGAAAACAAGCTTGCTCCCTCTTCCCTATGACTTCTTCTCACATATTTATACATGGCTATCATGCCTCCTCTCAGCCTTCTCTTCTTTAGCCTAAAGATGCCCAGCTCTTTGAGCCGCTCCTCATAGGACTTGTTCTCCAGACCCTTATTATTTTAGTCACCCTCCTCTGGACACATTCCAGCTTGTCAATATCTCCCTTCAATTGTGGTGCCCAGAATTGGACACAGTATTCAAACGTGGTCTAATCAAGGCAGAATAGAGGGGTAGCATGACGTCCCTGGATCTAGACACTAGACTTCTATTGATGCAGGCCAAAATCCCATTGGCTTTTTTTGCCACCATCACATGGTTAGCTCATGTTTAACTTGTTGTCCATGAGGACTCAAATATCTTTTTCACACATACTGCTCTTGAGCCATGCATCTCCCATTCTGTATCTTTGCATTTCATTTTTTTTCTGCCTAAGTGGAGTTTCTTGCATTTGTCACTGTTAAACTTCATTTTGTTAGTTTTGGCCCATCTCTCTAATCTGTTAAGATTGTTTTGTATTCTGCTCCTGTCTTCTGGAGTATTGGCTATCCCTCCCAATTTGGTGTCATCTGCAAACTTGGTGATCATGCCTTCTAACCCTTCATCTAAGTCATTAATAAAGATGTTGAACAGGACCGGGCCCAGGACAGAACCCTGTGGCACTCTGCTCATCATTTCTTTCCAATTAAAGAGCTATGATTCCACTTTAACTGCCAGAGTGGCATCCTATGAAAACTTCAGTTTTGTAGTCTGAAGAGGCACTGAAGCTCTCCGGCTTAAATCACAAATGTCAGAATTCCATAGGCCAGAATTGTGTCCATTAAAGTGGGATCATAGCTGCATAGCAACCAGGTGGTATGGCCATTTCCAAAATCTGGGACTGCCTAGTTGACAAAAGAAGGAGAAGAAGAACTTTATTTTTCTACCCTGCCTCCATCTCCCCGAAGGGACTCGGGGCGGCTTACATGGGGCCAAGTCCAAGGCAGAATACATTTAAAAACAAAACAATAACAAAAACAGCACAAAACAGCATAAAACAACATAACAATAATAAACAAGCATCAAAAGCAGCAGCAGACTAATTTTGGAGGGGGGGGGGGGGGAGAACCACTATGCAAACTGGTCAAAGAATAAGGTGGTTCAATAAGGTGGATAGAAACGTATAATAGTGTAGGAAATAGCATGGAAACAGAGCAATTTAACAGGATCAATTCAGCCTAATATATATATACGCACACACACACACATACACACCACACACACACACACACACACACACACACACACATATATATCTTAATGTAATATAGGAATTCAGATTCAAGTCATGATTCAGGTCATGATATAGATCATTTGTCATAGGGGTCATCAGTCGAATGCACAACAAAATATCCATGTCTTTAATTTCTTACGACTTTCTTTGACTTCCTTCATAATTTACAATAAATTTGACAGTAAGAGCAGTTCAGCAATGGAAAGAATTTCTTAGGGCCCTTCCCTATAGGCCACGAAATGAAAAACCCAGATCTAATGGGATATTGGCCTTGTGAAGACTCACTCATGGGTAGTTCCAGGATTACCTGGAACTACACAGGGGTGAGTCCCCATTTTCCATATTGCTTCTTCAGACTTTCCAAAGCCCAGGGGAGCAAGATACTCCCTCCCCAACCCCCCCTCCCCCAAAAGCCATTAAAAGAAGAAAAACTTACTGGGCTACCACTAAGATACACCTTAGAATTCTCCTGGCACATAGAAATGACACACCAGAAGAGGAGGAGCAGGAGTAATTTTGCTCCTGCCTTCCCCCACCCATCTCCTGGTATTTCATTTCTATGTGCCAGGAGAAATCCAGCAGTACCTTAATGGTGACCCAGTAAGTTATTTCTTCTTTTAAGGGCTTTTTTGGGGGGGGGGGGGATACCATCTTGATAGTTACCTATGCCATTCTGATAGTTACAGGATGGCATGGGGACACCCCACCAGGAAAGCCCAGTTTTTGTTGGTGGTATGGTGGGTTTTGGTGGTGGATGTGGGTTTAACCCCTATCTGGAAGCACCTGTAGAAAGGTTGGTCTTCTCCAAAAACAGGTGAACAGCTACCTGTTGGGGAAGCTTTAGCTGGATTTTTCACTGAGCCGGGAATTGGACTCAATAGCCCATGAAACACCTTTAAGTTTTATGATTCTGTGCATGGCCATAAGAATCAAGCACTTTTGGCTTCAAGGAGGCTGGTCCTACCATTAAACAGAACATGATTGTCTGCTTAGGCAACAAATTTGGGATATCACTACAAGCGAAATAACTTTTTGTATTGAAATAAATATATAAAATAATTTAGTATAGTTTTATTTTTACTGTATGGGATGAGAAAGTGAGCTTGTGGGATTTACTGTCTCCTATGCCACAGGAAATTGGCTGTTTTCCCCAGAGAATGGGAAGTTAGTTTATAAAAAGATAATCCATTGGTTGTTGCAGTGCTGGAGAAGTACCCTGTTTCTGTTATTTGGTAGATGAATCTGTTACAGTACATGTTGCAGTGTTCATTACTTTTCTATTACTTTGTATTGCATTTTTGAGATAAAAACACTAAAACTAGAAGGAAAACATGGCACAAAATTTGAAAAAATGCTATCTCTTCTGAAAATACTATTTTGGAAGTAACTTTTCAAAAGTAATTGTAATATTGTTGTTATATCAATAAAGTAACTTGCATCATTACATTATTTTAAAATGTAACTTCATTCCGCCCTCATTCTCTTCAAAAATAAATAGTTACAAGAAGCTATAACTTGAGTCAACTACTTTCAAGCTCTCATCCCTGCATTTTTACTATTTGTTCCAACAGAATAATTTAGCACTACCCCCTTTTGTTTCTCTACCTAAGATCCCGAGCAACCATAAGCTAGAGTCTTCGGTTATTCACCAAGTATGCATCTACACTCTACACTTCTTTCAGTTTGACACCACCATAATTGCCATGACTCAATGATATGGAATCATTGAAGTTGTAGTTTTATACAATCTTTTACCTTTCCTACCAAAAAGAACTAGTGCCTCACCAAATTATGAATCCCAGGGTTGAGCCATGGCAGCTAATGCGAGTCAAACCAAATTAACTCTAGTGTAAATCTACCCCAAGAGATCTACCAGAAAATTCCTATTTATTTTCTGTCTGCTCTAGCCTTAGAGTACCTTGGCCAATCTCGAGACAATCCTAGAGAAGATTGACCAATCATATTCCTTATTATAAAGTGACTCTGTAAACCCATTCCTTAATTCTGAGGAAGCAAAAAAGCGCTTAATGCATTGTAGATGTGATAACTATAAATTAAAGAGTGGGTGACAACATTTAGGTTAAGGGACTTATAATCAATGCTTTTACAATTTAGTGCCATAATTTCATTTTGACGAAAAATGAAGTCCAAGGACATTCCTCTTCTAGTAAAAAAGAGACACACAGAGAAAAATATATCATACATTTTGTAGGCCAGCATAGTGGCAAAACATAGATCCCTTTTATTCTTCACAGTTACAGCACCATGGCCCCACTTTTATTGCCATGTCAATATTGTATGGAATATTTTGGTTGAGATTTGAAATATTGCTTCTTAAACTACAAATCCCATTATTTTGAAGTATTATGCCAGGCCAATCAAAGTGGAGCTATAGTGCTATAATTGTGTAATGTAAAAGAGCTCTGACACTTCCCTCCACATCACCTAGCATGTGTCACTGAGGGGACCATCACACTCTACCCAATAGCAAGGCTGTTGTTGATGGAAACCCTAGTATTCCTGTTGCTATCAGTAATTTGTGAGGTTTTTTTCCCCTCATTCTCCGTGATAGCCTGTTAACATGAATGACAATTCTGATATTATTTTTGCAATCGTTCATGTAGAAAGAGATTTCTATATTATTTCACCAAAGAACGAAGAAGAAGAAGAAGAAGAAGAAGAAGAAGAAGAAGAAGAAGAAACTGTCATGTTAGTGGAGATATGAAGCATATTCAGAATGTTTATCTAGAAGTCAGCATGTCTTCAGCCAACAATCCAACTTCAGTACTTTCCAGTGTGTTGCAGACAGAAAAACCTTCTATTTGAGCATTACAAGCATGCTTTTCTTTTTTTGCTTCACTCTGTTCCCAAGTTGAACATTATTCTTGATCTGACAAGAGATGACAGGTATCCACTTACAAGTCAATTGAATCACAAAATAGTGTACTTTAGAGCCATAATGATTCAAAACAATGGTCAACTTTCACCATAATTTAGTATATGAGTATACCACTATCCTCTCTGCCTTTCGGAGTTAACATGTCCTTTTATGTCCCTTGAAGGACACAGTGATGTAATGTGATAAATCGGCATTTTTCCTGGGGGGAGGGGATAGGTTTCTATGGGGGAGGAAGAATTCCCTTTATACTATAATATCTTAATAAAAGCCTGGGTACCACGAGCTTGAAATAGGTTTTACAATTATCCCTAAATTCCAATTATCACCTACCAGTTATTTTAATAAATATTGCTAATGTTGTCTTTCAAAGACATAGCCATGTTAGTCTGGTTCAGTATGTAAAGGGCTCTTGCAGCACCTTTGAGACAGAGAGAGAGAAGTGTGCAATTTGGCAAAAACCCATGCTGTTTTCAGTTTCCAGTTGCCCCCCTGTTCTATATTTAGCAAACTTCCTGAATTCAGGAGGGTTTCTGTTTTTGTGCTTGAAAGATTCTGTCCATTGGCACCATTGGGAAATTTGAGAGGCTCATTTGTCATGTTTAAGCCTACCAGCATGGGACTCACCTCACTTATAGGCCACATATTCTACTGCAATCCTGTCAGGTTTCAGAATGTTTCACTAATCCACTAATTTTTTGGAATTTTTGAAAGTTTCTACCAAAAAACCCCCCCAAAAAACCAAAAGAGGTGGTTCAGGGAAGCTCATGCTACACGAGGGGAGGAGAATGGATGGACACAGTCAGCCAGGCTTCTGATTTGCTGAGAAAGAAAGTGAGAAACACACAGAGAAAAAACTCAACTCCCATCAAGCCTCAGGAGGAAGCACAAGGCTCCTTCAATGCGGCTGGGAAAGAAATTTCCCATTTGCCTCAAGCAGCTGTGGAGGTAGGGGGGCTTTGGGAAGGGATGGAGGATCCTGCCAGGGAAGAAAGCAAAGGAGGAGCCACAGCTTTCCTGATGAGAGAGGATGCCTTGCCCACATGCCACTGCCTCCACCTCAGGTAGAATGTAGCTTGGCTCCATTGGACCCATTATTATCTCCCATTAGCCAAAAAAATCAGGCTGCTGTGATCCGTTCTGGCTAATGCTTCAGCTACCCCACACCAGGCACATTTTCATGCATTGGGAACGGAATCTTCCCAATCATTCAAATCTGGTATATAAAACCAAAATCATGCACACCCCTAGTTGCTAGCACAAGCTTTCATAGACCTAAGCCTGCTTCATCAGATGTATGGAGTGAAGCTCCTAATATCAGAACTTTATAACTAAGAATGATTTGGTTGTATGTCTGAATATAATTATTGAAATGCAATACTTGTGGGTATTGTGTTCAGGTGAGGAGTTCAGTTTTAAGGTTATTGGAGAAGAAAGGATATTGCCTAAAGTCAAGGGGAGTAGATAACTGTAAGAATGGTGAAGGGAATTATTGGAATGTAGTGTGATGCTGGTTGGGAACTAGAAAAGAGATGTAATAAACTGGCCAAGAGAGCCCCACATGAGGCTGAGATGTTAATTTGTGTTATGATAGCTGTAATAAGCCAAAATAAAATATTCTGGGAAGCTCATGCTACAAGAGGGGATTATTATTATTATTATTATTATTATTATTATTATTATTATACCCCGCCTTTCTCCCCAAGGGGAATCAGGGCTGCTAACAGCCACACACTTTGATCAATTTAAACCAAAGCAAATACATTAAAAAAAACTCAAACAGTACTGTGGTTAAAATATAATTAAATTACATTAATTAAATATAATTAAATGCATGTTAAAACACGTAATCCCCTCCAAAATTCCACCCACAATCTCCCCAGCAATTTGCCCCTTGCAGTAAGTCTTTATCAGGCAATTTGCCTGCTTGCAGCAAGTCTTTATCTGCTTGTGGAAGGCTAGCTGGGATGGTGCCATCTTGGAGGAAGTTCCACAGTCTGGGAGCAGCCACCAAAATGGCCCTCTCCCATGCTTCCACCAAATGCACTTCAGCAGGTTCATAGAAAGAGATACGGTCCTTCAGATAACCTGGACTGGAGCCATATAGGATTTTGTAGGTCAAAACCATAATTTTGAATTGTTCTTGTGGGTTTTTTCGGGCTATATGGCCATGTTCTAGAGGCATTTCTCCTGACGTTTCACCTGCATCTATGACAAGCATCCTCAGAGGTGACCTCACCTCTGAGGATGCTTGCCATAGATGCAGGCGAAACGTCAGGAGAAATGCCTCTAGAACATGGCCATATAGCCCGAAAAAAACCCACAAGAACTGAGTGATTCCAGCCATGAAAGCCTTCGACAATACATTTTGAATTGTGCTTGGAAATGTGTTGGCACCCAATGGAGTTGTTGCAAGAGAGGAATTGTTTGCTCCATTTACCAGTGGTTCCCAAACTTTGGGCCTCCAGGTGTTTTGGACTTCAACTCCCAGAAATCACAGCCAGTTTACCAGCTGTTAGGAACTGTGGGAGCCAAAGTCCAAAACACCTAGAGGACCAAAGGTTGGGAACCTAGTCCTAGTTAACAGCCTGGTTGCTGCTCTTTGAACCAATTTCTGAGCACTTCTCAAAGGCAGCCCCACACACAGAGCATTACAGTAGTTCAGCTGGAATGTAACCAAGGCATGTGCCACCATGGCCAGATCGGACTGCTCCAGAAATGGGCACAATTTGGTCACTGCTAAAACCTGGGCTTACAGGTTCAGAGTTGAATTCAAGAATACTCCCAAACTGTGAACCTGCATTTTCAAGAAGAGTGTAATCCTATCTAACACAAGCCATCTCCCAATTCCCTGATCTGTCTTATGATTGGCCAGGAGCACTTCTGTATTGTCAGTAGTAAGCTTCAATTTGTTTGCCCTCGTCCAGTCCATTAAAGCTGCCAGGCACTGGTGTAGCACAAGAACTGCTTCCATAGAATTAGGTGGAAAGGTGTAATAGAGTTAGATGTCATTCTTTCTGTGTTGATATGTGTTGTGTAAATTCCTGCACAGAAATGTTGATCTTTTCTGTTCCTGATGTGACAAGATCCACGTTTCATTCAAGGTCACAAAAGTGGAGTTGTGCATGTGTGCATTCAGCTATGCCATTCTGTAATCCACTTGTGTACTCAACCATTCATCTATGTATTAAATTGTGCATTTTGGCACATGTTCATACAATGTTGCCATTTAACTTAAGATATGCTGAGAGGAGGAGACCAATTTGCAGAAAGCCATGTGATTGGCTTTCTTTTTAGCTCTTCTTGTGATTGGTTGACAAGGGAAAAAAACAGAATGCAGTTGGTACTCTCAATAACCCCAGCCCCCTTGCCCCCTCCCACCTCAGACTATTACAGAGTATGTTACATTGAAAAAAAAAATGCAGCTGAAATTCTTCAAAACAAATCTTTTTGGAGGCTTCTGTTTTGATTCTTAATGCTTCTGAGGGGTCCCATCCAATTAGATTTGGAGATTTGTATTAACGAATCATACAAATCTTTGAATCATGAAAAGGAGCTCGGAAGGTTTGCACAGCCCTAGCAACTAACAGTTCCATCCTCTTCTGAATGACCTTCACTGCAATAGACAGAAACAAGGGTTTTCTTGCAGTCCTCCCTTTACCTGAAACTGCTTGTGTGAAGTATCAGTCATCTTCTACCTAAACATCAGGGAATGGACCCCTGCTGATCACCGTAAGTGTGTGGTAATGTGAGAACTGAGAGACTTTCACAGTCCTCATGCATTTCCTAAACTAAGAGCTACATAGTGATTGTGAATTTCACACCACCCCAATTCCAAATTATGTATTCATAACTCCCCAGTAGGTTTCTGGTCTATATTGTTAGTATGTTTATCAGGTAAAGAAACCATGTTGCTGGCCACAAGACTGCTAAATCTGTGCACCTCAGAAGGTACAAATGATTAGTTTTTCATGGACTCTGTCTCCTTAGCATGAACTTCAGCTCCACTAAGTCAAAGTAAATGTCATAAAATATTCTGTTCTGCCGCAGCCATTGGCAAATAACTGGCATCTGTTTTCTGTTGTCTTGATGCAGTTGTGCTTTTGAAAACAGAAGCTTCCATTTTCTCAATTATTTCCTTGTTGATTCAGGTCCTGTGGGGAATCAAATAAGTTCTTAAATGGAGAAAAAAAAATCCAAATGATGTTGCTGGGGAGACTATTCTAGTTACTTGTTTATATCCAACTTGTTTATATCAAGTGGTTTATTTAAGACATTACAATGCAACAATATAACAAGCCAAATTAAAAGCATACATATTTATCAAAAATGATGGACAACAAACATTGTTTACCTTTATTGTTATTGGTTATAAAGTATCTATGCATTCAGGGCTAATTCTTACAAGGCAGCTTAACACCACACCAATTAAAACAGCAACAATTGAACCATTAAAATGCAGAATTATTTAAAAAGTTCATCACTGATTTAAGGAGGTTGTTAGTTTTAAAAAGCTTTAACCATCCATTAATGGATAGAAAAAAGAGACCTGATTATTTTCTACAAGAAGTTCAGACTCTCCCATTGTCTAGGCAACATAGCTGGGATATAGTCTCCCCTCCAAGTAAACAAAAGGTTAATGATGCATTGCCTTTATTGGTACGGGCATCACAGATGAGCAATAGAGTATATGGAAAGACATTTGCCCAATGTTTGTGGGGACCAGTTTGTGAGAAGTATGAAAGCTACAGGTGCTTTCAGGCAAAAGGCACACAGAGGCCCCTTCCACACAGTTGTATAGCCCAGGATCTGATTCCGGGTTTTCTGCTTGAAACTGGATTATGAGTCTGCACTGTCAGATAATTTGGGATAACCAGAAAACCTGGGATCAGATCCTGGGATATAGGTCCTGTCTGGAATGGCCCTGGGTTATATAGCTGTGTGGAAGGACCCAGAGAGCATTACAGAGAGGCAAAAAGACCAAGGGTGCATCTACATGTAGAATTAATGCAGTTTTATACCACTTTAATGGCTCGGTTCTGAAGTCATGGATGTTGTAGTTTTACAAGATCTTTAGGCTTCTCTACCAAAGAGTGCTAGAAGCTCACCAAACTACAAATCCCAGTACTCCATAGCATTGAACCATAGTAGTTAAAGTGATGCCAAACTACAGTAATTCTACAGTGTAGAAGCCCCCTTACAGATAATTTAATTGATTTTGTCTTTATTTATTTATTTATTTATTTGTTTATTTGCACCATTTCTACCCCGCCCTTCTCACCCCCGAAGGGGGACTCAAGCGGCTAACACAGGCAATAATTCAATGCCACAATATCAATAACAACAATATAAAACCAAATACATAACAAATTAAAACAGTAATATTACTTAAAATCACATAATCACACAGTAGCAAAATCACAAAACTGTTTCCAATTGTCGTAACAGTCCTATGGTCTAGGTTCAGCATCTAAGGTGCTGCTATGCCCACTAGCCAAAGGCCTGGCTCCAGAACCACAATTTGAGTTTTTTCCCAAAAGAAAGGAGGGAGGACGCCAATCTAATTTTGCTGGGCAGCGAATTCCACAAACGGGGGACCACCACTGAGAAGTTCCTGTCCCTCATCCCCACCAGATGCGTTTGCGACGCTGGTGGGACCGAGAGCAGAGCCTCCCCAGTAGATCTTAAATTACGAGGTGGAACGTAGAGGGAGATATGGGCCGGAGCCGTTTCAGTTCCCTCTTGTTTCTTAAAGGGTTCCCTCTTGTACTAAATTAGTTACAAGAGCAAATGATGAAAATGCAGAAATTAATTCATTATTTTTGCGGCCAAGCAGATGTGCATGTCTTCTTGTCCAATTGCTAACACAACTATTTTCTAAGCAGTGTAACACAATACAACTATGCTGCTAGGACTTTTTTTTATTCTTTTTGCTCAGGTTAAACAGCCCTTTAATTGCCACAGGGAAGACCTTAAATCTCTAAGATAAAATTCAAAGATAGAGCATAATGTAATTACAGAGAATGTGCCCTTCCTTTGCCCCCAGCGAACACAAAATGAAATCCCATTAGTTAAATCAAGGTTGTAAGGGCCAAAATTCAAGCTTCCTAAAGTAGAGCAACTATATTGTGTTCTTTCCTACCAAAACTTTAAGATCACAGTATTTGCCTAGTAGATTGCCTTTATAGACTAAACTGATTGCTTCTTCAAGATGATTTTAGTTTAGGGCAAACCTGTCTTAGGATATTCTTGGCAAGATTTAGGACCTTATCTGATGGACTGGGGTAAAGCAGGAGACAGTGTGGAACAGGGGAGGGAACCATCAGGTTCTGTTCCCTCCCATTGGGGTCTGTCTTCTTTCTTCCCACATCGTTTCCCCACCTTTCCCCGCTTCCTCTTCACTCCCTCTTCCCTCATTCAGTGAGGAATCAGGTAAATACCTGACTCCTCTGGGATCTGTTTCGCAGAGGAGTCCTGCTGGAAGTAGCTCTGTGTCATGTGATGAGCCCTGTAGGATTCAGTTCCAGCAGCAGAGAGAGGTTGGGAAAAGACACTTCCCTCCCTGCATCTGATAAGGTCATGAGGAAGTTTTCCATTGCCTCACCTTTAGGCTAAGGCCCCATCTATACTACCATATAATCCACTTTCTGAATGTGCATTGTCTGCTTTAAATTGGATTATATGGCAGTGTAGACCCATATAATCCAGTTTAAAGAGGATAATCTGCATTCAAAAACTGGTTTATATGGTCAGTGTAGATGGGGCTTTAGAGAGCTTGATTTGTCCAAGGTGACTGAGTACGTTTCCAAAGCTCAGCAAGGACCTTGATCTTCCACAGTCCTAGCCCAATACATAAAACCAGGCATCCTCAAACTGTAGCTCTTCAGCTGTTTGGGCCTTGAACTTCCAGAAGCCCTAGGCAGCTTGTTCAATGGTCAGGAATTCAGGGAGTTGGAGGCCCAAACAGCTGGAGGGCCACCGTTTGAGGATGCCTGCATAAAACACTTCACTGTATTTCCTCTTGTTGCTGCTTCCAAAACTGAGCTTCAGAGTTGGCTTTGTGATTGACAGTTTCTCAGCAATCCATGAAAGTTTCATTGAAAGTAAAGATTTTTTTTTTCATTGAGCAGTCAGTTTTGGCCAGCTCACCACATTTGCTGAATGCTGACTCTGCATGTCCAGAACCTCATTTTGCATTCTGAGTTGAAGAGTGTGTGGGAGAAAGTTCTGTTCAGTTTTTTCATATACATAAACAGAGACATTCAAATTATGAAACCAGAATAACAATGCAGTAAAGGTGCAGTGGAGATTCGTAGATGTTTTAAATGTTATTGTTGTGTGCCTTCACACAACCTTTGGCAACCGTGAGGGTTTTCTGAGAGTATGTGACTTGTCCACTGGGTTTCCATGGCTGAGTGGGAATCAAAGTTATAGTCCAATACTATTTTATTTATTTATTTATTTATTTCAGTTACTTCTACCCCGCCCTTCTCACCCCCGGGGGGGAGGGGACTCAGGGCGGCTTACAAACAAAGGAACAATTCGATGCCTGAATCAATTAAACAAACAATACATAAAACAATTTAAACAATTAACAGGTTAAAACATTAATACATAATAAAATAGCAAAACAATCTCATGCTCAGTGTTCAGAGTTCCGTATATCCATTCCATTCCATTCGCCCATGTATATCGTCAGATCTTCCCTTAACTGCCAGAATGTCCAAAAGCTTGGTCCCATATCCAGGTCTTCAGTTTTTTCCTGAACGCCAAAAGGGAAGTTGCTGATCTAATCTCCCCGGGGAGTGAGTTCCACAGGTGAGGGGGCACCACTGAGAGGCCCTGCTCCTCATCCCCGCCAACCTCACTTGTGATCGTGGCGGGGTCGAGAGCAGGGCCTCCCCAGACGATCTTAAATTTTGAGATGGGATGTAGAGGGAGATCCGTTCGGACAAATACACTGGGCCGGAACCGTATAGGGTTTTGTAGGTCAAAACCAGCACTTTGAATTAGTCCAATACTAAAATCATTACAACACACTGGCTCTCAAGACAAAGATCCATCCAGAGGAAAAGAGTTCTTGCCATACATCAAGGGAACCCCTGACCGTATAGGGAAGCTGATGAGGAAACACAACATACAAACTATCTACAGACCCACCAAGAAAATCCAACAAATGCTACGTTCAGCAAAGGCCAAGAGGGATCCTCTCACTTCTGCAGGAGTCTACCATATACCATGCAGCTGTGGACAAGTCTACATAGGGACCACCAAACGCAGCATTGACCAAACACGAATCAAGGAACATGAAAGGCACCGCAGACTACTTCAACCAGAGAAGTCAGCCATAGCAGAGCACCTGATGAACCAACCTGGACACAGCATATTATTTGAGAACACAGAAATGCTGGCCCACTCTCACAACCACAATGTCAGACTACACAGAGAAGCCATTGAAATCCACAAACATGTGGACAATTTCAACAGAAAGGAGAAAATCATGAAGATGAACAAAATCTTGCTACCAGTATTAAAAAAACTCTAAAATTAAAACAGCAAAACAGCAGAGGGAAAACAATCAGGGACATCTAATCACCTCTCAACAAAAGATTGCTCCAGGCACTGCCAGGCTATCAAATGCTAATCAAGGTGATCAGTTGAAGCAGTCACACCTAGCTCCAGCAGGGAAGAGTCCTTTGTCCTATCCTGGTCTTTCCACAGATATATAAACCCATTTTCCTAGTTCCAACAAACCTCACTACCTCTGAGGATGCTTGCCATCGATGCAGGCGAAACGTCAGGAGAGAATGCCTCTAGAACATGGCCATATAGCCCGAAAAAACCTACAACAACACTGGCTCTTGTTTTTACTACTCAAAAGGGAGATAAGGTTCCCTTTTCGCTAAGGGTCTATTTTAATCTTAGTTCATTTTGTGGTCATTTCAATTGTGGTGAAGCAAGAGGTGATCTTAGAAGATCTCAATTCATTGCAATGTTTGAAAACATCAATCTGTTCAACTGGTCTGATGGGAAAAATAGGTAGTATTTCAGTGAGGGGATCCTCACAGATGCTATCCAGTTTGAAACTGCATTGAACTGCAGTATATGAGTCTACACTGGCCATATAATGCAATTTCAAACTGCATTATATGGAAGTGTAAAGGGGCCACAGTTAACCTCCCACAAACAACAGCAATGGCAAAAGACCCAACTTCTCATCTTTTAAGTTGGAGGAGTGGATAAAGAGCAGATTGGAAATTATTTGGTAATTGACAGAATAGTTGAATGATAAAACTATTGTGTTTACTAGTGTTCGTGTGATAGGGCATTGATTTGTGTTCTGGTGCTCACACCTTCCAAGTATACCAATTTGTTAGGGGAAGTCCTGATCAATCCTCTATGGGTTCACCTTTTCCAACTGCTTTTAAAATGTTCTGGTTTCTCTCATCCCCTTCTACTTTCCCTATTGTCCTTCACTTTTTACTAAGGTTGCTGCAAAATAATTCCTAAATGAACATTTTTTTCACTTGGAAGAGAAATTGGAGGACTAAACTATTCTCTGATATATACCCTCCATGTTAGGACATGCTTGACCACATATCTTATTTTTCATGTAGAGTACATAGAAATAAACACACATTTTTGGTCTGATGTACACTCAAAAATGCCTGGTTTGCTAATTCTAAATCTGTGTGCCATCACATTTTCCAGGACACTGTTTTGCACTAGGCTGCAACTAGGATGTCCGGCTGTTGGGGAAATACACAGTTGATTCTGTGACATTGTAGTCCATGTTTGTTGCTCTTGTACTTATTATGTGCTTTCAAATTGTGTTCCATGTTATGATCAAAAAGCAGATCCACCATGAAGGTTCTTTGGCAAGATATATTCAGAGGCAGTTTGCCATTGGTTTCCTCTAAGATTAAAAGACTGTGGCTTGTCCAAGGTCAAGATAAGAGGTTTCAATGGCTGACTGAAGTTTTGGACCTTGGCTTTCGAGAATCCAACACTCACACTTTGCCATACTGACTCTGAAGCTGTACACTTTCTCTACGTTGGCATTTTTACCTGTTTTTTTTTTATTTCAAACATTGATAAATGGCCTTGGACTTCTGCAATTCATTGAGACATCAGTGCCTGGGAAGTTTTTTTAAAAGAAGCAATTTGTTTTACTTTTCAGTGTTAATAATGTATGTTGTAATGCTGCAGATCCATCTAAATCCAGTTATAATGGCTTTCTTTTAATTCAACATTGCCCCAGCTCAGGCTCAAACTTTCTCAAATTAATATTGAAGCACTTTTTTGAAACCAGTCCTGAACCAATCAGTGCTCTTCTAATGTGTGTAGTTTTTTTCCCCTCGTTACATTTTATTATGTGATAAATGAAAGCTCAATTGATTAGGATTTATGTTTGTTTATGATGCAAAAAAGCCAATCCTCTCCCCTTGAAACTGATTAAAAATATATCAGAATCTCTTTCTAATGCTGAAAATCAGAAAAATTTGCTTTTATGACTGACTTCAATAATTCTTTTGGCTGAGCATGAGGCCATTAATAGTCATTAGCACACTTTCAACTGTATTGCTAGAGCAGTAATAAAATCAACACCTCCTCATTTTTTGTGAGTTGAATCCCCGCCAAAGTGCATTTGGTCTTGTCACTACATAGCAAGGCATGTGCTACTTAAGGTATTAAAAGAAACACTGAATAAAAACATAATTTCTGTATTATGCTGAGTGAGATATGTGGCAAATTTGATAAGAAACCACTTAAGAATAATTCAAATTGGTAAGCATTGTAATACAACAGAATTTAGAAGGAAAGACAGATGTTAGCCTTTTGAAAAGAAAGCTCCACTTCCAGTTTTTGAAATATTCTGCTACATTTTTTAGAGAATGACAAATCATACAGAGGAAAGGAAGATACTTGGTGGAACTGGATGGGATCCCACTTTTCCCTTTCTTCTAGTGTACTTCTTGGACTGTTGAATGGGACTAGATGTGAAACATGAGCATGAAAGGAGGGGGCAAAAGGTGTGGTTAGTTTAACTTTGGCTATTTTTTCATAACTTCTTTCTTTTAATTCTGTATCAATTCCATCTTCTATTCCTCCTCCCACCTTTGTGTCCATGCTCAGTGTGGAACACATCTCACCATGCTAAAACAGTGGATGTGGCTCTTAATGAGATATATCACATTATCATGGGGTGTCTGTGCCCTCCACCACTGGAGAAATTTCACTGCTTAGCCAGTATTGCACCACCTGACATCCACAGGGAAGTAGAACCAATAGTGAAAGAATCAAGGCAGTGACATCTCTGGCCCATGCCCTGTTTGGATATCAGTCAGCATGCTAATGACTTAAATCAAGAAATAGTTTTCTAAGATCTACACTGACACTAGCTGGAACACCTCAGCAAGCAAGAGTCCAAAAGTGGCAGGCTATAACCGCGAACCTCAATCAATGGCCTATATCAAATGAGAGACTCCTTCCTGGGCATACAGAAAACTGGGTGACTTAGAAGGTGCTGAACAGACTGCACTCTGGCACCATGAGATGCAGAGCCAAACTTAAGAAATGGGGCTACAAAGTGGAGTCCATGACATGCGAGTATGGAGAAGAGCAAATCACAGACTACCTTTTACAATGCAACCTGAGCCCTGCCACATGCACAATGGAGGACCTTCTTATAGCAACACCAGAGGCACTCCAAGTGGCTAGCTACTGGTCAAAGGACATTTAATAGAATGCCAAATTTGCAAACTTTGTGTTTTTTAAATACAATACAACTGTTTGGTTTGCTCCTAATACGATAAATAAATACCTTTGTGTCCACGTTTCACATCCAGTATCATGCGATATTGCAGAACTCAGTATTCACTAAACCAAACATTTAAACAAAAAACCTATACATAATATTATTTTTAAATCCTATATCTAGATAAAGTGCTTGGACAATAAAGTATCTCCATGTCTTATGCATGGGATCCATTCTGGGATCTTTTGTGTAATACAGTTTTTATATAGAACCTGAAACCTTATTTTTTCCCTGAAATGAGCAATTTCTTGAGTTTCCAGCAAAGGCATACCATAGAATTGCCCTAGGTGACCCAGTAATGCCTAGAGAAGTGTTCTTTCTAGGCCTCTAGCACATCTTTCATTGAATGTTGACCATGTAATTTCCCTGGAAGATTAGAAGACTGAAGGACTTGAGCAAACACATGTCGAGGCATCGCTAGGTCCTCCAGAACAAGTCTATGATATTTAAAAGTCTTTGTATATAAATAAAACCACATTTGATGAGCTCAAGTAATAAGTGGGTCTACTATATAAAGTAGTAAAATGCTAACGTTCTGCAATCAATACCTCAAATTTCACACACACACAGGCATCATCAAACTTGTCTCTATATGGAAATAGCAATAACTCAACTGAATGCATCACTGAAAAGTCATGGGAGGGACTGCTTTAAATGGAGTTGAAAGCACTGGAATTGCAGAGTTTTCAAACTATACTCTGCTTTGAAAAACACTGGGATATTGGGGACTGGGCTGGGAGGGGGGTGTTAATAGGCCATATAGATGAAATAATGTAAAGAATTGGAAATGTTGACTACCCCCTAACAGTGAGTTGAGTTCAGCAGGGGAAAATGTCTAACCAGTTATGACAATCTCACCATGACGTGTGTGGCATTAACGGGGTCACTGTAATGCTATTGCAGACCAGGAGAATGCAGTCCCATCACTGTTGACAAGTCCTCTGTCTACCAAAGATCCCTGTAGGTAAAGAGAGGAAATAATTTTTGCCCTATAAATATGTTGCAGATCATCTTTAGCATGTCAGACCTATTGCAATTCAGAGGTGTGTATATAAGTCATTTACCAAGCCAACCAACAATATCTAAATGTGACCCAAGGAGCCCTTGCTGCCTGTTAATTTAATTGAAGCTACACAAACATGTTTAAGAGTTACTGACCTTTGCTCTCTCTGACTCTTTGATTATGATCCCACATTGTTGTAGCTCTTATCAAGTGTTTGTGCCTTTGCAAACTCTGATTGCTTGATTTCTTCCCCTCTCCCTGCACCTCTTTCCCCCTGTATCTCCATTTATTATGTGACATAGCTTCTTCTGAAGTCCCTGACATTTCAAGTGAGGGTCACTGTATTTATGCAGTGCCAGTATCTTGAGAATATATTCATATGTGTTGAGTATGCTCTTCACCATTGTTCTGCAAATTAGGTGACATGAAACCAAATAGCGATAATGTGTTGTTATGATTAAGGTTAATAAGCTACTGATTATCTCCACAGAATACAATTGCAGACACATTATTTAAATGGATTTTGCTCTGTTAAACTAAATGATAAAGAAGCTGTACGTATCTGCGTTGATAAAAAAAAGATGAAGCTTACAGCATGTCCCATCAATATTAAAACATCACAAGCACAGTTTGTATTGTTTTCCTGCCAAAGTGCAGAGCATTTGACTTGATGACCCCAGAGATATTTTACAGACCCCCTGGCACCATCCACAAAACCAAACTTCATTAAAGTCATTAATAGTATAGGACAGTGCTGCAATATCAGATTGTTCTAAGATATGATCTTTGATCAAGAGGTTTTCTAAGTATTCTGTCAGTTATGGTTGGAGGTATGTTCACAAATATGTAAACAATCTTTGGCAGATAATTCATCAAGTAAACTTTCAAGCATTTCTGACACCTGCTCTTTCTGTACTGAGATTCACAAAGGATTGCTAAAGCTGGGATTTTGACAAGAAATCACCCCCAAAAACTAGGTTACAGTATATGCAGAATAGGGATCCAACACGAAATCAGAGGCAAGAAGGTTTCATCCTATTGCTCCTCTTTTGCCCAAACCAGAGAAAGGCAGCTCTCTCTCCTGCCCTTGCTTTCACATTCTTTTTTGGCCTAAACAGTGTTCAGGAGCAACATAGGGAAGTTCAAAAAATTGGGTGCCCACAGGGCATTTTGGGAACTTGAGGTGAAGCAGCAGTCACCATTTTTAATAAGGGTTTACTATATAAACTCAGAATCATAGAATCATTGAGTTGGAAGAGACCTCATGGGCCATCTATCGGGGGTGCTTTGAATGCGATTTTCCTACCAGGAAAATTGCATTCAAAGTACCCCCAACAGATGGCTATCCAGCCTCTGCTTAAAAACCTCCATAGAAGGAGCCTCCACTACACTCTGGGGCAGAGAGTTCCACTGCTGAACAGCTCTCACACTCAGTAAGTTCTTCCTAATGTTCAGGTGGAATCTCCTTTCCTGTAGTTTTAAGCCATTGTTCTGTCTCCTAGTCTCCAGGGCAAAAGAAAACAAGCTTGCTCCCTCTTCCTTATGACTTCCCCTCACATATTTATACATGGCTCTCTTGTCTCCTCTCAGCCTTCTCTTCTGAAGGCTAAACATGCCCAGCTCTTTAAGCCGCTTCTCATACGGCTTGTTTGCCAGACCCTTGATCAGTTTAGTCGCCCTCCTCTGCGCAAATTTCGGCTTGTCAACATCTCCCTTCAATTGTGGTACCCAGAATTGGGAACAGTATTCCAGGTGTGGTCTGACCAAGGCAGAATAGAAGGGTAGCATGACTTCCCTGGATCTAGACACTAGACTCCTATTTATACAGGCCAAAATCCCATTTGCTTTTTTTGCCGCCGCATGAGATTATTGGCTCATGTTTAATGTGCTAACCACAAGGACTCCAAGATCTTTTTCACACATACTGCTCTCAAGCCAGGCACCGCCCATTCTGTATATTTGTTTTCTGATTTTATTTTAAAGATGCACATGAGATCTACTTTACTTGAAAGTATTTGTCCACATCAGCTTAAATTAATCCAATATTCTCAAAATTGACTAAGAAGGATGCCATCAGTAAACACAGCTATTGTTTTTCAGTGACCAAGCAAAGGACTTATAGGGTTGAAATCAAATGAACATAAAACCTGATTCCTACATTGACCACTTAGGTCAGTATGCAGTTGGATCAGCCCTGCAGTGGCTAAATGCCCCACAGGACTTATCCAATTTAACCCAGGGCAAAACCGCCTTAATGTGGCCTTGCCCTGGGTAAGCGAAATCAGGGGAACCAAAGATCTGGGCTTTTCCCCAGACTTTAGGGCTGTCAAGACAGGTGGGCTGGTACCTAACTGGAACCAGCTGCAGGTGACTTGACTACCATCTGGGGTTCCTAGGCTCAAATGGCCTGGAGATACAGGATGGCAGTTCCCCGTTGGCCCGCCCCACATGTTGGGACTGTTCCCAACTGCAACATCTCACATAATTTGCTCTTTGGCACTCTGGCTGTCATCAGTCAGAGTGCTGGTGCATCAGTGGAGGAGGGTGAGGGGGCCTTCTTCCCTTCCCAGCTCTTTGTGGGTGCTCTGGCTGACGTGGCTACCCAGCAACACTGAACCCTATTAGACTCAGTTGGACAGTCAGGATTCCCTGCCACCTCCAAAATAGCTCAGGGAGTCCCTATGTGACCGCCATCTGGGATGCTGTATCAGCCATGCATTAGAGATCAGTGTAGAAGGGCCCTGTACTGGGTAAGATTGGTTGCAGCCAGTATATCGGGTGAATGCATATAATTATAAAATGAATTTATCAACATTTTTACCTACTGTGCATTGTACCTTTTATAGGTCATATCTTGATTTTGGATATACAATTACATTGTTATTATAGGATGTGAACATTACTTTGAAAAGAAAAGAACACAGCGGTTAAGAGAAGATGTCATAATGAGAGCACAGCATAATTGCATTTCAAATCTACTATTACAAATGGAGACAATACTGTTGGATGTGTGTGTGTGTGTGTGTGTGTGTGTGATAAAGATTTCTTGCTACCTTAATTACTTTTAAGAAATGCTGGGTACTGACTTTTAGGTTTTGTGCCATTCCTATCAATTTTAAGGTTTTTTTTTCCAAAAAAGTAACATAAATGAAATATGCAATGCAGTTACACATGTAACATAAGACACTCTGCTTATTACAGTAGTGAATTTGGAGGGGGGCTTTTGTAATGAGGTTTATAAGAAACCATTTCTTAAATAAAGAACTTATTGCATAGATAGAAAGATCAGATAGATAGGTAAACAATCAAAGTAAAGTGGGAAAAGAATCAAGCAATTAAAAATATACAAAAATGAACTTCGGAAAAAGGGCATTAATGGCTGCTGCTATGATTTTCTCTCTCTTTTTGGTTTGTTAGAGCAAATTACTATCATTGCTCCTGAAGCTGGTAAATAGTTTTGCTGGAGACTATTACATTGAGGGCGCACTGCAAAGCGTCAGAAGTGGCAACATTATCATACTGGGGAAAGATGAATGTAGTGGCACTTCTAATTTATTTAGCATTTAGAATTTTGACTTTAATTAGGATTCTTTTGTCACACCGTTCATCAAAAGCACTTGAAAGAAATGGAAATTAACACCAAAGTTTTACATTGCTTTAGGCACGCTTTTAATACTTTTGGATTTGTTGATGTTCAGTTTAGTGAAATAGTTGGTTTGCGATGCTTTACCTCATGGTGATATTTATTTATTTTATTTATTTATTTTAAAATAAGCACACAGTTTTCAGAGGTATTGTTTAGGTATGTTACTAACACCTTTTAGAACCCTTCCTGTAAAGAATTACATTTTGTCTTGATATTTTCTGACAAATATGGAAATATGGAAGATTCTTCTCAAACAGTGGACTATAAGAAGTGCCCAGTGCTTTTCTGCTTTCTTTTTTAAAATATCACCCCAAAAGAAAGGGAACAAAGTGTTTCTATTCCTTAAGAAAAAGGCAAATTACTGCTGTTGTGTTTCTATTATCAAAATTGCCAAATAAAAAGACATATTTTCTCAAGCAAAGATTAGTACATGTAGTCTTTTGAGTTACACAGAACAATTTATCAGACAGCATCAAAGCTTAATAATTCTGTCCTACAGTTTAGACTGGAATATTTATGACTAGAAATAGTTTGTCATGTTGCTTAGATAGTGGGATTTTTTTAAAAAAAACCTGCAACACTTCAAAGTCATTTTTAAAGTATACTAACAAGCAAGGGAATATGCCTTGAGCAAGAAAGAAAGAAAATTCTCCTTCGTCTACTTGCAGAATACCCTCCAGTAGTTGTGACTAACATCTGCTGTGCCAATTCATTCTTTTTCTCTCCTTTGGAAGCTTCTCGTGTACTTCATTTGGTTTGGACAGAACTCAATTAACTGTATATAGTCAAGTATGTTGAACATTTTGACCCACTCAAAATACCTACCCAACACTTAGGTCAACTAATACATGGATAAATGTGAGTATCTCTCTCCACGGCACTGCCACTTCAAGCCTTTTAGTGGGAGGGAAAATGGCAGTGGCGACTGCTCTTTGGTGCCTCCCCACTGCAATGAAAAAAGAGAGAATTGATGCTTCTTTTAGGCTGCATCTACACTGTAGAATTAATGCAGTTTGACATCACTTTAACTGCTGTGTCTCAATGTTATGGAATCATAGGAGTTGTAGTTTGGCAAGGCACTCTTTGGCAGAAGATCAATGTCGGATCCAGGAGCTACCCAGTGTACAGTAAAGAAATGGTATAAACAAGTAGTATTTTGCCCAGGTAATGATGTAGTAGTTTGAATGTTGAACTCTAACTCTAGAGACAAGGAACTTAATCCCCTCTCAGCCATGAAAACCCACCAAGAGACCTTCAGCAAGTCACATAATCTCTCCACTTCAGAAAACTCTGTGAGTTGCCATGTCAGAAATAACCTGAAGAAACACAACAATAACAAAGCATGTTCAGCTTTCCTTTCTTATTGCTTCAGTTTGAATGTATTCAAATCCCATGGTCCCATTTCTCCAGTGTCTCCTTTCATTCTTCAGACAGTAAGTAAATTCTAGATGCAGTCACTGGGACTTGATTTGGAATCTTGGACCAAGGATCAACCAAGCAGTAACTGCGTAGGCTATTTGAATATGCTTTGGTGATTGGCTCAGGACTCCATTTATGCAGAATGTAATACACTACATGCAAAACAATCAACATTTTGTTCTAATGTCACAAAAAATTGTCTTCTGTCACCACTAAAACTGAAAGATTACTCAGAATACTGTGCAATCACAAAAACATGCTTCCATAAAAATGTACCGTTGTGATAAATAAGACTAGTACCATAACACACATGCAAGCATGTAAACACCAGCACAGATATGCACATGTGCACACACACACACACCATAATGCCAAAAAACAACCTAGGCAACTGCAGCTTTGAAAATATTTTGCATGCCTTGTACTTCAGAGCTGTCAGTCAGTATTTTTGATCATTAGCCATCTGTGATTATTTTAATTTTTGCCAGCAGGAGAAGGAACTCTTTTTCCACCAGGGAGCTCTGTTATTACAATATAATTTCTATGTAAAGAGCTCATTTCATCAGTGAAAATAACTTTTTAATGTAGTTTCTTAAATGTAAAAGAAAGTTATGGCACTTTACCTACCCCCCCCCCCCCTTTTACAACATTGCTAACTTTTTATCAGTGGTGTCACTGTGGTTGACATCTTGTGGTTGACATATTAAGTGACATCTGATCATTGAATGAAATATTTTGACATACAGCATTGTTTTCCAGCCTTAGCTTCTCAGATGTCATAGGACTTCAGTTTCTAGAAGCTATAACCAAGGGCTGCTGGGGCTTTGTCTATACCATGAAATAGAAATGAACCACTGAAATAGAAATATACCAATGATTGCAATATAGCTGATTAAAGTTGAATGATAAGTACAGTGGTAAATATGCCTGGGGTTTTTGCTATTTGTTTTATTAATAAGTTCACTGTGTATGTTTTTGGTGATTTGGGTGCTAACTTTGACATATTAAGGCATGGATATTTGTCCATGGACACAGTGCATATGTTAAATCTGAGTGGGGTTTGGTGCCTGCCCCATTTTTGGTTTTCCAAATTGTTGGGGTTTTTTTCTGCTGCTGCATAGTCTGAGTGTGAATGTGTGACTTCTTGGACTGGTTTGAGTGTGAATGTGTGTGTCTCTTGGTTTCCACTGGGGATTGATTCTAGGACCTTTCTTCTCTTCTTTTCCCTTCTTCTCTTCCTCTCTGTCTTCTTCCTCTTCTTTTTCCTTCTCTTCCTCTCCTCTTTCCTCTTCTCTTCATTTCCCCCTTCATTTCTCCTCCTCCTCCTTTCTCTCCTCCTCCTCCTCCTCTTCTTCCTCTTTTCTTCTCCACTCCTCTTCCTTTCCTCCTTCTTCCATCTCTCCCCCCCCCCCCCAACTCTTCTTCCTCTTACCTGGAACCATTGCTCATGTATTGGTTCCTTCCCCCACTACATCATGACTTCTCTCTTTCCCTCTTTCTCTGTCCCTTGCCTCTCTTTGATGCCCCCCTCAAGCCTTCACTCAGCACACACACACACACACACACACACACACACACACACACACACGGTGTATTACACAATATAGGGAGAAACAGAAGAACAATACAGGAACTTGAAGGATCCCAATAAATTGGCCAAAATATGGAAGATCCCATGAAATATGCAGTGAATTGTGGTGGCGCAATGGGTTAAACCCTTGTGCTGACTGAACTGCTAACCTGAAGCTCTCATCTGCCCACTCCAGCTTCCCATCAGGGACATGAGAGAAGCCTCCCACAGGATGGTAACACATCCGAGCATGCCCTGAGCAACGGCTCTGCAGACTGTCAATTCTCTCACACTAGAAGTGGCTTGCAGTTTCTCAAGTAGCTTACGATAAAAAGAGTTGGTCACTGTATCATAGAAGCACTGTGGAGGACATAGGAAATTACTAGAGAATGAATTTTCTTGACCTCCAGCACAATTTTATGATTAACTTTTGGTGGAAACTCTGGAAGAAATTGATCATAGAATCTCCTGGGGAAAACCCTTCTCTAGATCATCCAGGGTAATTCTATGTATTCAAATTTCTTCACATATAAATGAAACAGCATTCAACAAATGTACAAAATAAATAGGTTTACTGTATCTTGTGCTAATGTGTTGTTTCTTCCCTCATATGTTTTCATCCCTGTCATGCAAGTAGTTGAGACAGAGGAGGATATATAGACATCTTAACTTTGAGGTCCATTTCCATAGTTCTCTATTTTTCTCCTGACTTTTCTAGATACTCCAAATATTTCTCATCATTTCTTTCAAAGATTTCCTGAATTCTCTGATGCTGTTTTCTTTCTTCTTTTAAGTCTTCTAATAATTTATAGAATTTTCCCAGCAAATATTTGACTTTCTAAAAGTCCTGCTGTGGCATCTGACTAATAATGTCCTTTTCATGTATGCTTGCAGGCTGCCTCTCAATTACTTTAACTAGTGTTGCTCTTTTTCACCTCTGCAGATTTAACACCACTCCATATCCATCAGATTAGCACAAACACTGTCACAAAGTACAAGGGTGAGATTGTGAACCACTTACTCAAGCCAATAAATTGTCTTTTATTCCCATCCCAGTTTTAAGCATTTGTATTACTGAATCTTCTTGTAATGTTCAGCTGTTTTGCTGTATTGTACTGCTCTTGAGGTTCATATGGTGACAGACCTGACTTATATTTTACAGTTTTAAATTACTAGCATCGATTATAAAACAGTGAACAAACTCCTTCTTGGGACTTTGCAAAATCAGTGTTGTTGGATATGATGCCTGTTAAATTCCTTGTATGTGAATCCTGGTGGAAGCTGAGCTTCGAGTCATGGTAGAAGACCTAGAGATTCCCATTTTTTAAAAAAATGTGTTTTTTTTTCACTTTTGTGGGGTTCTGTGCCCCTAATACCCACAAAAGTGGAGGGTCAATAATAATAATAATAATAATAATAATAATAATAATAATACAGTTAACAATACAGTTGGACAAAGCTTGCTAATAGAGAGGAGTGGTGAGAGAAGGGGGGTAACTATAGAGTGATGCAGATAATTAAATCAATAGTGCCTGAAATATCACTACTTCCCAGAGCCCACATGATAGTTCTATTTCATTACTTAACTTTATCAAGCACAAAGGGTTTTCATTCGCAAACACTGGTTGCCAGTCTGCTACCAAGCACAATCCAAAGTGCTAGCTTTTGCCTATAAAGCCTCTAATGGTTCTGGCCCAGCTTACTTGTCTGAACATATCTCCCTCTATGAACCACCTTGGTGGTTAAGGTCTTCTGGGGAGGCCTTGCTCTCAATCCCACCTCCTTCACAGGCTTGACTGGTGGGGATGAGAGACAGGGACTTCTTCGTGGTAACCCCTCGACTGTGTAACTCCCACAGCTGAAATTAGATCAGCTCCCTCCCTCCTGACCTTCAGAAAAAAAGTAAAAACGTGGCTGTGAGACTAAGCCTTCGGACAGAAATTTCAGTGCAGTGTGAATATGGAATAAGTGCAATTATGACTAATATGGCTCCTGGACTATGATTTTGGATAGTGTGATTTTAATAATCGGTTTTAATGTTTAGATTTTTAAAATATATATATATATATAGTTTTTAATGTATATGTTTATTTTATTTGTATGTCTGTTTAACTGGCATTAAGTTCTTGCCTACTGAATGCCGTTCTGAGTCCCCTTTGGGGTGAGAAGGGCAGGGTAAATATAGTAAATAAATAAATGGTATTCATCAAGTTTGAGCATAAAAATCTCCCTTTTACCACTCCCGTGATTTTTTCCTGATATCTTGCTGGCTACTTGAATAAAATAAAATAAAATCTTGAGTTGACATTTTGATATCACTAAGGTACCAGAACACTAATGACAAACCATCACTTCCTTATATCAGAAAGTTGGTGAATGAGACTGCATGTCAAATAACATGCTAAAATCTCTTCTAATCAGGTCTTATTGCCTGAATAGATCTTTGGTCTATATGCAGGTATCACTGGCTCAGTTTTTATGATCAATTATTGAGAGGTCAGAAGAAATCATATCACTGTTTCAAACAGCCAAAATTCTAAACTTATGGCAAGTTTTTAAGCAGTGCTATGAAGAGTTTTGCAGATATTGCTACAGGTACCTATTAAGGCTCTCTTTCCAGATCAAGGTTTTGGACAGAAATGCTTGTATTATTGATCTTGCTCAGATTCTTCCATTCATTTTTGAAAAGAACTTTGCCTCTCATCTTCACGTACGGAGTACCTGCTTCTTCAGAGCACATCCTGTGAAACAATAGCGGAGTTTTACTATATTCCACAGAATGACCCAGAGCAAAAGTACTGCTCAAACTGGCAAATGATTTTAGGCCCTGATGAGCTCAGACAAGTGTAACATTTATGTCAACGAACATAGGCACATCATATGCAAATATATGAGTGTTTGGTCTTTTTTATTAATTATTTCCTCTTTTGGGGATTATAATTATGTACCAAGCAAAGGTCTAAATTTGATATCAGGGTGGTGTACAACTGTTTTCAGTTTTAGTTAGAACTTTAAAGGAAATATTCTAGGCACTGAACACTACCTACATTTTTAATTCTCTGTGTTGGGAAACTGGTCAAGTTTTGTCTAAGACATAGAGTAGATATTTATTTGCCCCTTAACCCCTGAAATAACGAGACAGACAACAAAAGTATGGAATCGAATTGGGCAACTTTTATTGAATGTTACCTATTTAACTTTACCTGAACTAACTAAGTGTCAAGGAACTTGGTGGCAAGCTGAGGCATCGTCCCCAGCTACTGAGTGTGCGATGTCAATGTGCCCTGGATCCCCAACCGGGCAACCTGAAGGTAAAAGTCTGGAGAAGCCTGTGTCCGCTTATTGATATCAGCTTTTCTCTTTCCTGGGCCAATAGATGTCCCCTCACCCATTTGTTGACTTCTAGGTGAGTGTTTGTTGTACAGTGCCCCCCACCCGTAATGGGTGCCATGTGTATACCTCCATGTCAGTGTTTTCCTGAACTATTTATGCTGGCCTAGTTAAACCAAACCACTCCATCTAGCCCCTAATAACAGTATAGGGTAGGCGAAAAAACCCCCCAGAACATGAGAGGCAAAAAATTCCTACCCGGCTCCAACGGGCAACCCAAATTATACTGTCAATGGGCGGGAGTGGCGGGCGGAAAGTCAAGCAAGACTGAAGGACGGAGGCTGGCTCACGTGGTTAGCCAGCCCCCGCCCCTCTTCCAGGAGGTTCTAACGGAACCTCCTATTCTCTCCCTTCAGGGGGTGGGGCAAATCGCTCTCCCCACCAACTGCGTTGGTGTGGAGAGTCCCTTGCCCCTTAACCCCTGAAATAACGAGACAGACAACAAAAGTATGGAATCGAATTGGGCAACTTTTATTGAATGTTACCTATTTAACTTTACCTGAACTAACTAAGTGTCAAGGAACTTGGTGGCAAGCTGAGGCATCGTCCCCAGCTACTGAGTGTGCGATGTCAATGTGCCCTGGATCCCCAACCGGGCAACCTGAAGGTAAAAGTCTGGAGAAGCCTGTGTCCGCTTATTGATATCAGCTTCTCTCTTTACTGGGCCAATTGATGTCCCCTCACCCATTTGTTGACTTCTAGGTGAGTGTTTGTTGTACAGTGCCCCCCACCCGTAATGGGTGCCATGTGTATACCTCCATGTCAGTGTTTTCCTGAACTATTTATGCCACAGATTGGGGGCAAATGTCCATTTCGCCCCCATCCCCCACCAAGCCCCTTAACACCTCCTAAATGCCTAACTGCAAAACAGCTAAAAAAGTGTGCGTTACCCAAATCTGTCAAATGTACACCAACGGAACGGTAAAACTGTATTTTGTCATGAGTGATGTCCTTATGTGAAATGTAAAACCCCCTGCCCCGTGCTAAAGCCATGCGCATGGCCCGGTTCACACGCTTTCTAGCCTTCTCGCGCTTCCTGACATCACCACCTCCTGCCACCGAAGGCGTGGAACGATGGCCGACCAAGCGATGTGAACCCTGGGCCATGACAGCCATAACTAAAATTGCCAGCACGGTCTTGTAGATACCGGGCCCCGCTGTTAAGCAGGCCCAGAACGTTACCTCCGATATGGAGCACCGGCCCAACGAGGGCCCCGAACACCCTTCCACTCGCCCAATGCAGTGGAAGCGCACCCAGATGCTGGCCAAAGGATGAGTTCCTGGCGTATCTCTCCGCCCAGTGGACATAATTATGCCCACAACAAGGATTCTCCATCTAAGCACCAGCCTGGCAGTTCCTGCAAAAGAAACAACAGACAAACAAGCCCCGGGCGAACCTATCGCCGGTAATCGACCTATTTCCCCCCGCCCATAAACCGGAGACCCAAAACAGGAATATGAAGACCCACTAAAACCTTCGCATAGGTACGTAACTGCCCCCTTATGGGAGTACCGATCCAGCCAAACCTTCAACTGATCTAACTTAATTAGGCTGAGGCCCCTGTGCAACCGCGGCCTGTCCTGAAGGTTTTTTAACGAATTGAGTGTCCCTAGTATTACCCCTCGCAGCTCTCCCCTTGGGGCAATTTCGGGATGGGTGAGACCCATAACAAATGGCACACGAGTGCGCGAAGCGACAGTCCTTCCGTGAACAGGCTCCCTGAGCCACAAATTCCCAGCATAAAGGCTTCTGGCCCTGGGACTGCAGCTGGGGAGCCCCCTGCCGAGAGGGCTGTCCCGCCGTGTTTTGAATAGTGTGCCCACTGTCCGCCTTCAAGGCGGAGGAAGCCCTAGATGGATTCATCACTTCGATCCAAATTTGATCATCAATCAAGTCCCAACGCTTGTCCGGATGCGAAGCCGCCTCGGTTCTAAACCGCCTATCATATTCCAGCCAAGCGTTAGGAGGGCCACTCACGTACGCTTTGTTAATGATATTCTGATACTGCCACAAGGCCGTAGCCCTTTCCGGGGCAGCATCAGAAAGCAAGTTCGCATACATTGTGAAACAAGGGAGCCAATTCTCCCAATTCTGCTCAACCTTGCGCTTCTTGATCTTCTCCTTACTGTCCTCATCTAACTCCTCTTTCTCTTTTTTATCCATATCCCGAAAGTATAACGAAAAGATATCCACATATTCGTTTCTTAATATCTTTTCCATTGTTTTTAATGCCAAATGGGGACCCAAACCCGAAAGGCTAACAGTAGGTGTCGCCTGTGGAGGCCATTTTGCTGTCCCCCAAAATTTGTTTGCTTCCCCGTCCTGGCCGACTCTAAGGTGACAGTCACTGGCTTAACCACTTGAGCGTTGGCATCATCCTTATTGTCCCCTATCTTGGGGTGCACACCACCCTCAGACGGAATCCCAACAGCAACATGTGACTGCGTCCCCACCACCGATTGAGCCCGCCCCTGGCCCCATGGCCAAGTGAGTGAGGCAGAAGTAGATGCTGATGTGAGTGTGGCACATGCTGATGTGAGTGCGGTGGAAGTACCTGCTGGGACAGCCGTCCCCAACTGCTCGCGCCCTGCTACCTCGACAGCAGCAACAGTCGACCCGACCGACTGAGTGGACCCGGCCACAGCACTGGACGTAGAGGCCAATGCCGTGGGCTGACTGGGTCCGGCCACAACAGCCGCTGAGGAGCCAGATGAAGCCTGCACAGACGGATGAACTTCGGGGCTGGTGATGGTCGAAGACGCCAAAGAAGAGTCCCCAGCAGCCCCCGAAACCACCAGTTGTTCAGGAAGCCGGACCACCCTTTCAGCCCCCGCAGCTGGGGTCGATTCTATAATAGAAACCCGGGACAACAGAGATTTGAACAACTGTTTCTTACTTGCCCGGCGAGTGGAGCCCGAACCAGCCCCACCCAAACCAACCCCCCTATTTTGTTCTATTTGGTTGACACGCTGAAGAAGGGCCTCCAAATCTTCCATGGACACCCCATCCTCCTCCGACGACGACCCGTCCTGACGTAAAGGGCGCTTGTGACCCGTCTTCTCCGCGGGACCCTTCCCCTTAGGGCCCCCCTTGTTCTTCTTCGATGGCATCCTACAAAATAAGAGAGGGTAGAATGCCAATGAGAGCCCGCTCCCCACCCCGAGCGCTAACGCCCCCATGGCAACCCCACCCGTAATCCGAAAGCGCCCAAAGCACCACATAAGCATAGAATCAAAGAGTCGGAAGAGACACATTGTGCCAGTCAGCACCCCCTTATAAATGCTAGCATTCTTATTGTGGCATTCCTCAAGCCTATGGTGCCTATGGTGCCTTAGAATCATAGAATCAAAGAGTTGGAGGAGGCACCGTGTGCCATCACCCTCCCATGCTTACAACATAATAGAATCATAGAATCAAAGGGTCGGAAGAGGCACCATGCGCCAAGAGGCACCATGCGCGCCAACCGCCTCTCCTGCAAAGAGTCGGAAGAGACACATTGTGCCATTCAGCACCCCCTCATAAATGCCAGCATTCTTATTGTGGCATTCCTCAAGCCTATGGTGCCTATGGTGCCTTAGAATCATAGAATCAAAGAGTTGGAGGAGGCACCGTGTGCCATCACCCTCTCATGCTTACAACATAATAGAATCATAGAATCAAAGGGTTGGAAGAGGCACCATGCGCCAAGAGGCACCATGCGCGCCAACAGCCTCTCCTGCATACAGGATAATAGAATTATAGAATCAAAGAGTTGGAAGAGGCACCATGTGCCATCCCATCACCTGCTTACAGGATATTAGAATCATATAATCAAAGAGTTGGAAGAGGCACCATGTGCCATCACCCTCTCCTGCTTACAGGAGAATCAAAAAGTTGGAAGGGGCACCAAGTGTCATGACTATGAGCCAGCAGGAGTGCGCACTGGTTTTATGATCCACCAGAATTATGTATCCTGCAGCCACAGACTCCCAGCTGCAACATATCTTTTATTTTATGTACTCCTTTAAGTCCTTTCAGTTGGCTGTGGTATTTTAGCATCCCACTGTGATCCCCATGCGGTGAAAAAAGGGGGGGGGTTACAAATAGCTCATGTATTCACAAAACTAACCACCCCCCACGCCAAACAAAAAGCCCCTGACATGGAGAGTTCCCCAACTTCTAGGCCTTAACCGCCCGCCAAGCCTCGGCTGTTCTTATTAATTAGCGCATTAACTATTAATACCCTTATAGTGCACCCCCCCGATCACAGGCAAAGGCCTCCACCCGGCCTAGCCCAGCGCAAACTGCGTCATTAAAAAGAGAAAATGGCGTCCAAAATGGCGGGCGTTGCACTAAACGATGCCGAAACGACAGCAAACAAAATGGCGGCGACTGCCGAAAAAATGCGCTCCAAAATGGCGCCGGCAAACAAACGGACGCGCCTTCCCCCCGCGCGCCACCAAGAACGCGGCTAAGGGCTGCTTAACCAGGCCGAGCCGCTTTTAAAGACGCGGCCCGACCCACGGACTAAAGCGCGCCGCCTCTAACCCTCCGTGCGCCGCCATCGCGCATCGCTAACTAAAGCGCGACGCCCCAAACGAACTACGCGCCGCCGTCGCGCGCCACTAAGGCGCGCCTTCTCCCACGCGCCGTGCAGCCCCGATTTAAGGCTGCAGCCGGAGCGGACGCGACCGGAGCGTCCCGATCATGGGCTTCCAGCCCCAACTCCTTCCGAAGGCCAGGGAAGGAGGAATAGCCCCCTCCTTCCCCAAGTGCTCCGCACCGACCTGGAGCACAGCTGAAAGTACGTCTTGCCGCTCGGAAAGTCAAGCAAGACTGAAGGACGGAGGCTGGCTCACGTGGTTAGCCAGCCCCCGCCCCTCTTCCAGGAGGTTCTAACGGAACCTCCTAATCACTCCCTTCAGGGGGTGGGGCAAATCGCTCTCCCCACCAACTGCGTTGGTGTGGAGAGTCCCTTATACCTACTTTTCAGCATGATTCTCCCTCCCCCAGAAATGGAAGCCACCAACCACAATGGGCCTTCACTGCAGTAAATGAAAATGACAAATTAACTTATTATATGTAACGTAATTATTTCTTTTGGTTCTGCCCTTCAGGACATTTAAGTTTGCTCTAGCCAGTGCTATCTTACTTAAACCACAACATAGATGTTGACCAATACCCATGGTCACAAACATGTTACATGTGTGTGTGTTGTTTTTTTTTTTTTTAACTCTACTACAGAGACATTGTGTGAGTTTTGCAATAAGGAAACCAATTCTGTGAGTTTTGCCTGTTTTAGGAGAGAAGGGGTAGCAGCTGTCAGCACGGTTGAGAATAATTTATACATTGTCTGATTTATCCTTTTGGGATTCAAAAGTTGAGAAGCTGATATAAGGGTAAAGGAAATGAGTCCACTGAGTTTCTATTCTTCTGCTCTGTACTCGACCACAAGGAATGATAACTACTAGTGATAGATTTTGGTTTTGATTTAAAAGTTTTTTAAGGTGTTTTAGCCCTAGTGACAGTTTTAGAAGACATGTTGCTTCATTGATTATCGTGGACTGTCATTTCATATTTCATCTTCACCATAAGCATTTGCAAAATTGTGCGTGGACTGTATATTGTTCCTTTCCTCTCCTCTTCTCCCTGTTTACATAATTCACTTCCAAGAATTTTCCAAAACTTACAGATTCTGCATTTGGTGGAAATGATTATTATTTATCATGTCAGGAGCGAATCAAACAATTGTATTGTATTAAAACACACACACACACACACACAAAATTTGCAAGCTTCACGTTCTATTAAATGTCCTTTGACCAGTAGCTGGCCACTTGGAGTGCCTCTGGTGTTGCTATAAGAAGGTCTTCCATTGTGCATGTGGCAGGGCTCAGGTTGCATTGTAATAGGTGGTCTGTGGTTTTCTCTTCTCCACACTTGCATGTCATGGATTCTACTTTGTAGCCCAATTTCTTAAGGTTGGCTCTGCATCTCGTGGTGCCAGAGTGCAGTTGATGCAGTGCCTTTCAGTTTTCTGTGTGGGTGTCTCTCATTTGGTATCAGCAATTGATTGAGGTTCTGGGTTTTGGTCTGCCACTTTTGGACTCTTGCTTGCTGAGGTGTTCCAGCGAGTGTCTCTGTAGATCTTAGAAAACTATTTCTTGATTTAAGTCATTGCCATGCTGGCTGATATCCAAACAGGGGATGGGCTGGAGATGTCGCTGCCTTGGTTCTTTCACTATTGATTGCTACTTCCCGGTGGATGTCAGGTGGTGTAATACCGGCTAAACAGTGTAATTTTTTCAGTGGTGTAGGGTGAAGATACCCCGTGATAATACAGCATGTCTCTTTAAGAGCCACAACCACTGTTTTAGCATGGTGAGATGTGTTCTACACAGGGCATGCGTACTCAGCAGCAGAGTAGCAAACGCAAGGGCAGATGTCTTCACTGTGTCTGGTTGTGATCCCCAGGTTGTGCCAGTCAGCTTTTGTGTGATTTTGTTTCTAGCACCCACTTTTTGGTGGAAATGAGAGAGGTGGCTACTGTGGTGAGCAGGTAAACTATAAACTATATGACTGCATATGCAAATGCCTAAGTTTAGGCCCAAGCCTATTATTGTCATTTATTGACCTAGTTTTTTTCTTTATTTATTACTGTATATCTTAACAAACCTGTAGAGATGCAAATTAAATTAAGTGTAAATTAAGGTTTAATATTACTCTTACTGTAACATGAAGGCAATGGCACATAGCTATTTGCACACTCATTATTTTACCAGTCAATATCTGATCTGATGAGAATTAAAGTACTAAAGTAATAAAACAGTAATGTGCCATTATGGGTCCTGACCCAACAATTTCTTGATGCTCTCATGAGTTTAAAAAGATTATAATTTGAGTCTTGTTTTGTACAAAAAAAATCTGTGTATTTCATCTCTGTGCTTCGCATTCATTTGCATGATATTTGCAATTTGTAATTAATTTTGCAGTCTATTTTCTCCCCAAGAACTTCTAAGTTTATTATTCTTATTATTAAATACCGCCCGTGGAACACTGCACCCTGATTAATCGTTTTATGCTTTCTTTTCTCTCTGAAGCAGAAACTAGCGAGCATTGTGAATTTGGCACTGTGTAATGTAGCATTTTGCTTGCTGTGCAGCAGTTACAAACAACACATCAGTAATCATGCCTAGCTCTCATTTAAATGCAACCTCACAGTCACACTGCATGTTACAAATATCTGGGAGCTGTGTGATTAGTTAACATCTTGCGCATAACCCTTAAGATTCTAGCAAGTTCTCAGGAGATAATTAGCTTTCAGGGTACTGCCACCAAAATGAACTCTGGCTCTCTGATGCTTAGAGCTAGATGTTGCGACTGAGAGGAAAGGCAGTGTGCAAGTGCTTCTGAAAGGACCTTTAAAAGAAGCAAATTAAACATTGTTCAGATCATGCTCTGCCCATTATTGGTTTTGTCTGCTTCACTCCTACCAGAGGAACAGGCGGTGAAATTGTTTGTATATGTGTCAATGCTCTTTTTTTTTTTTTGTTTCACCAATATCTGAAATACTTTGACAAAGGGGCCCACTGATGGAGGAAAATATCCTTCAACTGATTAAAAAATCTTTCAATAGCATTGCTGTCACTTAAGTAGAAGTAAAACCACATTTTTATAACTATATGCCCGATCCATCAGCTGTTCTGGTGCTAGATGGACACCTTCTAGATAGCTATTCCCCTTTCATGCTGTTCTTGTCCTTGAAGCTAGAAGTGGTTTCTGTAACTTTTCAAACAGTGGGAGCAGGAAATTTCATATAAATCCACTTTTAGTCTAAGTTTTAATTTTTTAAAATTTAGTCTGAACTTTAAATGAATTAGGAATTACCTAAGGTGTTGAATATATTTTAGAAGTATATTCATGCTTTGGTTCTGTATTGTTATATTGTGTGTTGAGGCCTTGGCCTTTGTAAGCCGCATCGAGTCCTTCGGGAGATGCTAGCGGGGTACAAATAAAGTTTAATAATAATAATAATAATAATAATAATAAAAGTATGGTTCATCACCTTCAACCGCTTTCTTAAAGTTTATACTAAACCTCAAAGTGCATGTACAGCAGGCCCTCCACTTCTGTAGTGATGGAAAAACTATGAATTAAAAAAGCTTCCTTTTTTACCTCCGAGAACACTTCTTTAGGAATCTGTAGGTACTCCAGTAAGACTCTCTGTTTAATGTATTGTCGAAGGCTTTCATGGCCGGAATCACTGGGTTGTTATAGGTTTTTTCGGGCTATATGGCTATGGTCTAGAGGCATTCTCCCCTGACGTTTCGCCTGCATCTATGGCAAGCATCCTCAGAGGTAGTGGTAGCTACCTCTGAGGATGCTTGCCATAGATGCAGGTGAAACGTCAGGAGAGAATGCCTCTAGACCATAGCCATATAGCCCAAAAAAACCTACAACAACTTTCTGTTTAACTTTGACCAGAAATTGACCAGGAAACCTTAAGGCCTCCAATGTAACTTCTTTTTTTCTGGGTTCCCCCACTCTCTCCCCTTTTATTGAAATGTATTATAAAATCTTTATTTGCAAAGATCATTTCTGTGTGTTCAGCTATTGCTTGATATTTCTACACTGGTTTCTACACATTACAGAAGCCAAGGAATTACTATGGGAGGTCTGCAATAGAGAACAAGTAGATTGGGTTATTGCAGAATGCTAACCTCTGCAATAATAAAAATAAAGCCCATATAGCCCATCATCTGTATTCAGGAATTCCTCCACTACTGCCAAAAATGTGGGATATTCTACTCCCCCCCCCCCCCCGCAAAGCACATTTATAACTTGAGGGCATTCCCATAAGTTTAGGAATGTTCAGCAACCTTTGGCTTTTTCATGAAAATAGCAGGATTTGGTACTTTTTGTGTCCTATCATCCAGATTTCTACCTTATTCAAATCATCAAGGGATAGCATCAATATCAGAAAACTGGACAGAATAGCCTAACTTTCACATAAAAATATTTTGAAAAGTAGGTACAAATTATCTCGTTCACATCCAATTTAATAAAATGTACATTGTTTTGTAAATATTTCTTTGAGATACGATACAAATTTAAACTTAAACTTTTCTGCTTCTCTTTTCCTTCCCATGTTTTAACCTTGATAATCTGAGGATATTCCTATGAATTTCTCATAAAATAAATAGTTTGGTGGTTCAGAAAAGGCATCCCAAGCTCTGTTTTTTGTGATGTTTAGGGGTTCTTATTTATTAGTTTATGTGTTATCAATTCCTAGTGACACTTATGATTTCTGCAGGGTATCGTATTCACTGTGTGTGCATAAGAGAGTGTAGGAGAGAGTGAGGATGCATAGTATACCCTCTTTGCCAAAAAGTTACTATTTCTGCTGATGCAATGGAGATGTCAGTTCTGGCCCAATTATTTAGGAGATGATTCATCACAAATGTCTAATGATCACCTGCAGTGTAAGATGCAACAGCATAGCTTTGGGAAGTAGAAGAAAAGTTTGAAGATCAAGTACTCAGAATATATTTTTCTGAAACTGTTTAAGCAGGCATTGAAGACCTGGATGTTTAAGCAGGCATTTGGTTAACCCAATGCAACGAATGGTAACTGACTAAAGGACTGGCAACATGGATGACGAACTGGATCACGTTTTTAGTTAAGAGTCGAACTGGATTGGTATTGATGTATGAATTGTGTTTTTATGTTTTTTATGTTTTTTATGCTTTTAACTTTTTTACTGTTGATTGTTATATTATGTTGTAAACCGCGTTGAGTCGCCGGCTAGGCTGAGAAACGGCGGTATATAAATATAGCAAATAAATAAATATAGCAAATTATTCATTTCTTTATATTCCTCTGTGTATTCATCTGTTCATCTGAACGTCCATTTCTGTCTCTATTCTATTATTCATAGTAATTCTGACATAGGTCCCATACTTACCAAGGAATGTCCTGAGTCCTTTACATTTTCCAATTTGGACCTCAGCATTATGAGAAATGGGTCCTTTATCACTACTTTCTCAACATTGTTTGGGGGGGGGCTGTATATTAATAATCTAAGACAATTATTATTCAGTTCCCCTCTCCTGTTTTCTTTCTGTTGATCTTTTGTGTCTGTTCCCCCCCCCCCTTGTTTAATTTCTATAAATTACTGTACAGTTTCCCATAAGGTATAATTAAGCAGAATTGCTAAAGTTTTAATTATTGTGTATTATAGATGTTGAAAGCAACATTAGCACTTAGCTTTTTAAAATGTGATAGTATATTTATAAGCAAGCATTTATAAACACATTTACATATAGTTAAGATGAAAAAGGTATTTGAATTGTAGTCATTAGCATTTCTTCAAACATATGGCATACCAGCGGAGGCCATGGGCCATGCCTTCATTAACTGAACACTGTTTCATCAGGATCGCGGCTTCCTGCTGAGCCATCCTGTGGCGTCCCCTTCTGTCCCTGAGGTTTCAGTGACAAGGGACAATATGTCCCCAAGGTGAAAATCTGGGAAATAAAGCAGATTAGCCCTCAGAGGCGTTCTTATGATTATTTAATCACACTTAGAAAAGAACGACACAGTGCCACTGAAGGATTTTTTTTTGAGAGCCTGCCTATCTGAATTCTCTTTTCTGTGTTAGTTGGTTTGTTCAAAGATTCATCCATGAGTGCAACAAAAGCAGAGATTGATAGTTTTTATGTTGCACATTATAAGGCTGTTTGGAATTTGTTAGTGTAATGGCCAGAATGTTGACAGGTACTAGTAAGAGTCCATATTGTTCATTAGTTTATAATGGTTCTCCTTACCTACACTCTCAAGCAGAACCCCCACCCCACCCCCAAAATAAAACAATCAGATGAGATATTTCCATTGACTGTCTCAGGTTTCAGTTTCTGCTTCTTCATCTTTTAAAATGGGAAAAGAATAGAAAGATCATCCAATAAATGTCACTGCCATATTTTATTTGTGAATTTTTCGAGTATATAAAGAGAGCTTAATATGACAAGCAAAAGCATTTGTCTTCAAGCATTAGTCTCTTTTCGCACCCTGCCTGCCACATACATCATTGTAATATGATACCCTTTGGAATAAAACATATAGACTTGGAACCATCAGAATAAATGTAGTGCAAAAAAAAAAAAAAAAAACAACAACTAATGTCTGTGTTTCATTTTTCATGATGATATTTTGAAAAGATGTAATGTTTTTAAGAGGCACTTTCTTTCAGTATTTTCCTTCACAGCTGTTATTCGTTTGGGAACAGGTTACAAAGCAATTGAAATCTGCCAGAACATAACTCAGGGCTGTTGTGTTTGATTAGAGTGGACGCTTGCACTTCTCCAAAATTTAAGAGACACAGAGAGAAAGAGAGAGATCAGTTGCATCAGCAAAAATGAGGACGCAAGGATACACAGGTTTACAAATCATTTACATGTGCTGATTTAAATGCACTTTTAGAGGGAATTGCTTTAATTTGAATAGGAATCAAATATAGTGCCCTCATAGTGAGAAGGGTGTGATCATGAGACATGTTTGCCTTCTCAGCCTGTTGGTGCATCTTTATGGCTCTTGTTTCTTCCTTATGTCTCTTTCTTAAACTCTGTGTGTGTGTGTGTAGTTTTTATAGGGTTTTATACTTTTTAATTTTGTTGTTTTCTTTATGCTTGTATTGTTGCGCTATTTTGATTTATTAATTAATATGTGATTAATTAATATGTGATTATTGTATTTGTTCGTTTTGCTGTAAGCCACCCTGAGTCCCTCCGGGGAGAGGGGTAGGGTATAAGTAAAGATGATGATGATGATGATGATGATGATGATGATGAGTTCTGTAAAGATCCAGCCTGATCTTAAAGACTAAGCAGAGTCAGGCCTAGTTATGCTTGGATCAAAGACCGCCAGCAAATGAGAAAGACTGTGATCATGTCACATTTGTGCCTTCTCAGTTTGTTTGTGCAGCTTCATGGCCCTTGTCTCTTTTTATGTATTCAATAAAGATACCACCTGATCTTGGAAGTAGAGCCAGCCCTGATTAATACTTGTATGAAAAACTGCCAACAGATACTAGGTGCTGTATTTCAGAGGAAAGGAAAGGCAGAGAAAAGAAATGGCAAACCACCTCTGAGTATTCCTTGTCTAAGAAAACTCTATGAAATGCATGAGGTTGCCTTAGGTTAACAGGTGACTTGAAGACATGTATATACACACATACAAATTGTCAATAAAGACTGCCCTCTGCAAATAAGGTATAGATGCTGATTTCTGTAAGTCTTGCTCCTGATAGTATCAAATGACTTTCTCAAGTGCAGTGTTTTTATGGAATTGTCCAAAACCCAACTCTTCTAAGCTCTTCTCAGCCCTGAAGCTAACTGGTTGAACTTGATATTATCTCTTAGTAAAGATAACCACACCCTATCACCAGTTTTCTAATTCACTGCTTCTTAAACTGTGGGTCTCGACCCCAAATGGGATCCCTTTAGCTCAGTGTTGGGGTCCTGAAAAATTTGGCAACACTAAAGTTTTCTGAACATTACCTAATGACTGTTTTAGGCATTTGCACTTTTTTCTACAGTGTTTACAGTGGACTCTGCCAAAGATGCTTCAGCTATACTTCATTAAAAAAAAAACCCAGTCTGTTTAGCAAACTGTATAAGTGATGATTTGTTATAATTAGCACTTGATTTTTATACCTCTTTTACATACCTGTATAATCGGGGTAACATAAACGTTTCTCAGGCCAAAAAAGGCCATGCGTGGAATAGTTTAAGAAGCCCTGTCCTTGTTTGCACTCTACATCGGGGTCAAAGATGCCAAACCAAAAGACCAACAGGATTTGCAAATGGTAGCATTTGTAATGCAACTTCATGAATAATATCAATATTTATGGAGTTTTATATAGATCCTACACTTCTCTGCAATAGCATCAACAGTTTGCAATATATCAACCAGGAACAGTAGGCTAGTGCAGGCAGATATTTACTTTTGGGAATTCCCTTTGGGCATTTTTGGGGGAAGGCGGGTGGTTAAAAAGCTTGCTTTACGAACACAGAATCACAAATCCCTAGAAATGCACCATGCTTCTATTGCCAGCTGAGTTCTTCCAAGCAAAGATGACATCAGCCATCTGTCACGTTGTGCTAATCCTAGGAAGGAGAGCCAACTGTAGAGAGAATAAATACCTTTTATATCTATTAGCCAAATATTTACATTAAAAATGAAATGATTAGAATCTCACCAGACAAGCTGATGATTCCCTCTGAGTAAGCTATACAATCAGAATATATTTGTAAATGTGGTTTTAATCACTTCAAACAGCCTAAACAACTAGAATATTTTCAATACATGTCGCCCTTGATTTTTTAAACAGCAAAAGCCCTACTTCAGCTTATAAATCCACCAAATTTGATACAAGTGCACTTTAAAAATTCCCAATAGTTTTGCAGAAAAGTAAGGAATGGAGGTATCATTTCATGTCAGACAACCAAGAAGAGATGCTTGGAGATGAGTGGAATTTGGAAAAGTTACTTTTTGGTCAATTTCCACAATCCCACAGCCAACATTTCTAGTGACTGGAGGCTGAGAAAATACTAATTTTGTTATCCAAAAAGTACAGTTTCCAATTTCTGGAAAGCAGGGAGGAGTGTGGAAGTACTGTAGATGCTTTATGTGTGGAAAGGGGGATGTAGATTTTGTTCATAAGCTTTAAGATATAAAGTTTTCCCCAGAATCATAAGATCAAGAAATGAGTACTTTTAAAAAGAAAGTGGGGTTTGTTTGTTTTTTTTTAAAAAAAAAAGCTTTTGGACACTCTCATTTTTTTCTTAGAAACTGTATACACCTCATCCACTGAAATGGAAAACCGATATGCATAAACAAGATGGAGATCTCTAATTCTACAGATGTGCCATTGAACTACCCTTATGTTATCAATTCAACTTTTCCTTATGGAAAGAGTTCATGCAAGACTACATGGCTTCTCATTTCAGAACCTGTTAAAATTAATGCTGAATTCTCAGGCATCTAGTTAGTAACACTCGTTCATAGTAATTTCCTGTTTCTATAGTTTTTTGGTTTGATCCAACAGACAGGGCTCTCCTTACGTTCTTAAGAAGGTCAGTCAGTTTGCCTAAACAGATTTACAAATACAGAGGTCTTAGAAGCACTCTGACACTGATGTAATCCCTTATCAGTTCAATTTATTAATTTATTACTAATTTTTCAATAATGGTTTATCTAAGGACGGCCTCAGACTGTGATCTGATCTGTGAAATAAGTATGGTTTTTACAATCCATAAATATCAATGAGTTTTATATGCCTGTGTCTGGCTGGATTTACACTCCTGAATTAATGCCATCTGAAACCCCTTTAACTACCTTATCACATGAGGTGATTTTAACATCCTAGGACACTGTCTGGACACTTTCCCCTCAAAGCCTCATGCTGCCTATCATACAATGTACAGCAACTTCCAGCGGGACTTGGTGGAGGAAGCTTCCTGACAGGAGACTTGCCATGTTCCATTCAAAACAATGGGGACAGCATGGGAGGAAACTGTCTGAATTGCCCTGCTGTCCTGCTGATTTGCCACAGAGGCTGGCAAATTGGGTTAGGGGACCTTATCCATGTGATAAGAAAAGGGGAATCTGGCACCCCATGCCCCGCATCGGCCGGCTCCAGCTGAGAGCGATCACATGGGGGAAGCACACACGACTTCCCCTCATTGAGTCTAATGGATACACAGGAAGCCTCCTGTTTTGCCACAGCTGCAGTACACACCGGCTCCACCCTCCTTAATCCACATAGCTGTGCCAGAATCATTTGATGGGAGTCGGCCTGCTCAGTGGATGATTGGGGCTAAATCAGTGCATGCTGCCGAATTTAATCCTGTGTGAAGAGGTCCTTGGAGCAGTCATTTCATTATAACTGCATTTTTTACCAATGTGTTTGTATGTGTATGGGTTGTGTGGGGGTCCATGTGAGAGGATCTTAGAGCTGTAAGAGAAAATCACTGCACTTGAACAATTCTTAGATGCTCTTAGTTTAGCCAAAATTATCAGCTGAATTCCTACATTATCAACTCCCACAAAATTCTGACAACATCAGATTTTACCACCCTACACTTTCCTCATCCCTGGCTGATGAAAAAGAGCCATTTGGGTTCCTCTTCAATTCTCTGTCTCAAATAGAAATGTACCAGCCTATCAGTTTCATTTCCCCTCTCTATTTATTATGTTTAAAATCTCAAGGTTATTTTGTTGAATCTATGGGGGGAAAAACCCTGGGGATTTAGGAGTATTTTATTCAAAAGACAAACCAAAAGAAAGAGTCACTCATTCCTTATTATATTCAATTATCCATTAGCTCCTTCGAAATCCTTCGTTATTTCCAGTGATTCCAAGGTGGCCTGCATGGATTTTTCCTTACCGTTTTAGCAGGTCAGTGGGTAGGTCAGACCAAAAGAGTGAAGGCCCAAGATTGCCCAGTGACCTTCATGGCTCAATAAGGTCAAAAGTCTCAGTCTTCCAAATCTCAGGTCCCTTCCACACAGCAGCATTAAATCCACATTGAACTGGATTATATTGGAGTGAACACTCAGACAATCCAGTTCAAAACAGATATTGTGAATTATCTGCCTTGGTATTCTGGGTTATATAGCTATGTGGAAGGGTCCTTAATTTCTAATAACATATCTTTAATCTCAAGGAAAAGGGGAAATGGAACCACCTTGAGATTTTAAGTTGAAATAGAGGGGCTTCTTGGTTCTGATCCTGTCATTCAGAGGCGCTTCGGAACATATGAATGGCAGCTGCAAAGTGAGGCAAAAGAAAATCTTCTCCCAAATGCCATCTGTTCAGCTTTCCCAGAAAGAAACTGCTGTGAAACTCCAGTTTGAATTACAAAATAACTTGCTTTATGCCGACCCTTTTTGTCCAGATACATGAGTTTCGTGCAAACATAGTAGAAATGCTTGGAAAAGACTCAGCAGAGTGCACGTACCTTTACTTTAGAGCACAAGGCCAGTGAAGACCTTTGCACATCTTGTATACCAAAGCTTGTGAAACTATTAGGTATCAGACATAATAATGAACTATGAGGACGCCGACTAAATATAATCAGTCTTTTTAAAAAGCCTCCATGGGGGTGAGGGATGAGAGATTAGCCGAAAACTGTTTAGGATAAACACAGACATATTTATAAAACAAAGCCACATTGATACTGCTCTACAAAACCAAGTGTCAACATAGATAAAATCATATTACTGAGGAACATGGGAACTTGAACTGATATAAACTTAAATAACATTCCTAACATCCTGTGTGGACATTTCCAAAATAAAGCAGAAGACAGATCTGAATGGTTTCTTTCTTTCTTCTTCTTTTCTTTCCGTGAACAAAATGCCATCACTGCCCCCCCCCCCCCCACACACACACACTCTGATCCAAAAAGTCACATGTCATATTAGAAAACCCTTCAAATCCCATAAATTTGGTCGGTTTTTCTAATACAATGGAAACTCAGAGATTTTGCCATGACTTTGCTCTGAAATATAGTTTACAGCACGTAGTATTCTTTGCAATTCTCCCATCCAAGTCCTATCTCATTCAGTCCCTACTTTGCTTCCAAGACCAAACAGCTCTGTTACTTTCAAAGCCTACCATCAGAGTCAATAAGATCAGGTGAGCAAACAAATAAGGAAAATCTTCCAGAATTCAAATGAAGAAGCTTTAGAGAGAAGCTTGGTGAAAGTTCCGGTCTGAGTCCCCCTGCGGAGGTTGAGAAGATTGGGATATAAAAGTTTTTAATAATAATAATAATAATAATAATAATAATAATAATGTGAGGAAAATGCTAAGATTGAGTCAGTTTTATGTTCTTTGTTGAGAAATGACTCTTGAGTTGTAACTTTTAAGCATTCAAGTTGATTTCAGATCTACTAGAGCAGTTCTTCATACATCTGCATTTTGTTACATTCTCTATGTACATGGTGATTACCATCATGAATTGTCATTGGTTTCTATGGTCTAATGATAGAGGGATATAGCAGATTTGTATGTGCAACTTGATTTCATCCATTTTCACAGGATTAATTATTTCATTTATTAACTTTTATGTTCCAGTGGGCTTTTTTAGTTTTAGAAGGAATTGATCATGGAAAGACATGGCCTCTTGATAAGATTAAACAAAATAAGCACCCTCCCTTTTTTTAAAGAGATCATTAGAAAATTGACTTCCAGTGGGGAATATTTTCACAAAGAGGAAGGTTTCCAGAAATCAAAGAGTTCTGTTTGTGTGGCTTACTAATTTAAGCACAGGTGGATGGAAAGGTCTTCTTTTTCCAGAAAGATTTTCCTTGTTTATTTTTTCGCTCTAGTGCTCCTATGGGGTGGGAAAAAGAGCTATGCATCAAGCCTTATGCAGGTCCATGTTAAAACCCCAGTCAAAGAACTACATGTGACCAGGGAAATGAACTGATAAAATTTGCATCCTATTGCTTTGCTTCAAAAACGTACACACATGGCACCCAGGCTTCTTATTTATTACTATGAATGTAGACTGGGATTATGACCCACATGAAAACTAGGCAGAAAAGCATGTGACAGCAGTAAACTTTATATAATCAAATAGTCACATTGCAGCAGGGAACATGAAATGTGAAGTGATATAATTGAATGTAGGTGACAACCCAAATACCAGAACAACTCTGTTGGTGTTATTGCCTAGTAGTATAAATAGTTTCATTAAATGAGGAATGTCAGAAGTGAGACCTACAGTGTGGATACAAGAATAACATTTTGCTTGGCAGGTGAAACATATCTGATCCATGCTCCCATTGACAAGAAGCATCTGTTCTGTTTAGATGCCTTCTGTGATCTTTAACAGGTTCAACAGAGGAACATTACTTTAGAACTACACTAAGCTGTTGATTATTTTCACATTAAAAGACCATTTGAACTTTCTATTTAAGTCAATAACAGCTTGATATGCAAAATATTTAAGTTAAGCTACCTCCATTCTGCTGGTTGATTCCACTGAAGTTAATGGAAAGTAGCAGCTGGACCCTCGGCTACTGCTGCTAACTTAGCTACAATGGCAAACATGGAAGAAAGTGCTGCTGGAGTTAAATTGGTGTCATTTGTTAAACAAATTGATAGGGTTGATTGTCCCATTAGCACAGAAAAGCAGCTCTCTTGGGCAACCAATGTAGGTTATCATGAAAGGGCAGCAATTTATGAACTAATTCCTTTTTGTGTTTTCAGGTGAGAGATCCATTCCACATCTGACCGCTAAAACTAGACAGAACAATATAACTTGAAGGGGGAAAAGACCACAACTTTATTTGGTTGCAGGGTTGATCCATACTTTGGTCTGGGTCTCAGTGCCAACCAACCCACCAGTTGATCAATGAGCTCACCAATCTGGCTGAATGCTGAGTCTCAAAAGAATGGCACGATAAGTATCCTCTGGGTCACCTCAGTCTTGGTCTCTCAGTCACTAAGGGCTGTGGAAAGTGTGCCCCCCCCCCCCTGGTTGAGCAAAGCCATGAGTAGACCACATCCCCAGTCACCTAATAAGGTTCCCTACAAGACCAATGTCTGGAGTGCATTGTCAACTTATCCTAGATACAATGCCAATCACTACAAAGTTGTGATGAATATAAATTTTACATAAACCCAAATTACATAGCAAAGATAGATGGGACTACAACCTTTTCATTACAAATACTATGAGATTTGTGACTTATGTTTTGCCTCTACCATGCCACTCTTTAAATAATAATAATAATAATAATAATAATAATAATAATAATAATAATAATTTGATTCCTTGCCTGCTTCTCCTCATGGCTTGAGGTGGATTACAAAATAACTAAAACACATTAACTTTGTAAAAATACCACAAATACACATATTAAAATGTATTTTATAAAAAGATACATATTAAAATATTTCTATACAATACATATTAAAATACACAAAATAGATATTAAATACAGGATACAAGTTTTAAATTCAGGTTTAAAAACTGCTGGGTAGGCCTGCCGGAAGTGATACGTCTTTAGATGGTTTTTAATTCTGACTGCTCATAGTTCTTGGGGCTCTTCTCGCAGGTCATTCCACAGGCTGATGAAAAGGTCCTCTGGGTGTGGTTGCCAGTTGGATTCTGGCAGGCTAGAGCAGATGCCACCCAGAGGACCACAGTGTGTGGGGCAGATTGTACAGGAGAAGGTGATCCTTTAGGTAACGTGGACCCAAACCTGGATTTTAAATGACCATGCTTTGTCTTAAGTTAGGAAATTCTTTTTTTCCATGTAGGAAACCTATTACATCAGCGACAAAACAAACTAAGAAGACACTTGTCTACTATGCTGTTATCAAATACGGGAAACTATGGTTAACAATTTAGGAAGAAACCTGGCTATCAAAGCATGATCTGATGTTTACTGAATAATCTGATTTGTTCCAAAGGTGTTAGATATTGCATTTGATGAATTTGGAAACATACTTAATATAAAAGCATCCTAACTTGGTTGCTTTTTCAGTTAAAAGAAAAACAAATGAGCTCTCGGTGTAGGCAAGATAATTATTTTTATCTCAACTTATTGAGTCAAGAGATTATCATTTACATTTTCTTCCACTTTAGTGCAATATGTCTAAAGTAATGAGCATGTCAGAAAGTGCATTTTGCAGATCAGCCATTATGTAATACTTTGTTTCTTATCTGTCCAGTTCCCAAAGCAAAACAAGAATCATTTTGACATATCTGAGCTAAAGGCTTCCTTCCATCGTGTGTGCGTGCACACACACATGCACATACACATACACATTTGGTATTAATTTGCTCTCCTGAATCAAACTAAACTTTTGGGCAAAGACCCAACAATAAATACAAATGTGTTCTGCATAAGCATACTCTCAAACTTTGCAGCCAATTTTAGCTGCAATCCAAATGCCAAAAAGCTCTTTTTTGTAGTCTGAGAGAAAGAGACTGTGGTTTAATTCTGTGACATATTCCTGAAGTCACCCTCACATATCCTCCCTGCAAATGTAAACATTAGCTATTGCTATACGCTGATTTCATTTTAACCTGAACTGTATTTACTATACCTAAGGACAATTCACATAGAGCAAAGAGCCCTAATATTTGTATTTTAGAATAAATATTATGAATCTCTCCCTCTCAGGGGAAGAAAATGTTTAGATAACCTGCCTTTCACATCGGAAAGCTGGCTGTACGTTCCAGCACTGAGGCACTGCTGCATATGAAAATGCAATGCCTCCTAGCCATAGTTAAAAGATGCCCCTGTTTCTTTGCAAAGGGTAGAACGTATGGAAGCTGTAAATAAATTATGATTGCCAAAGATCTGAGGAATTTTTACACAAGACCAAAGCAGCTTAAGCTCAAGCTTTGATACAAGTCTGTTAATAATTCAGGGCAATGGTAATCATCACAACTCTAAAATTCGTAACAATTGAATTGCCCTTCAGGGGTATTAGTGGATGATTAACAATTGTTTTAAGTCTTTACTGACTGACCTCTCTGGAGGTAACATAAGGTATAGTGTATTATTTAAGAAGGAAGTAGAACATCTATCTCTGATTAAACAGGACCTGTAAATCTAAGAGCACAGACCCATGTTTTGCTGTCAACTGCCATTTGAGAACAAGACAGCGGATCAGATGTTTAGAGAAAGAGTTGTATTTTATTGAATAAGACCAAGAAGTTCATTCAGAATTTCCTGTTCACATATGGGTCTAGGCTTATTTATTTAACTTAGAGCATTTTTGTTCCCACTCTTCAAACAAAAAAAGTCTTTCAGAACAGGTTATGTTATGATAATTAAAACAGTATGATCCCTGCCTAAAGATTTACACAAGGAAAAACAGATGGGCGGGAAAGAAGAGAAGAAGTTATTATTAAGACACTGCCACTATTGTAATTTGAGTAATAATATTGCTGTGGTAGCAATAATAATAGTAAGCTTCTGTGCAGCTGTTCTTTGTGTGGTCTGAATGAATATACAATATTCAGTTACATACAGTTACATTGCTCCCATTAAGCAGATCTAGATCTGGCTAGGGAGATCACCAGCGAAGTTTATGTGTTTCATTGAATTTCATTAGTAATTTGGGCATAACATGAGATGACATGATTTATTAGTAAAAAACAGTAATGCTCAGTAAAGTTGAAGGCAGGTGTTTTGAAGCTCTCTAATTCATAGGGTCACCATAAGTCTAAGCTGACTTAGAACAACTCACTTACTCAAGCACTAGCTAGAAACTCAACAACCATTTACTAGAACAGAGCTCCTTAAACTATGGGTTAGGACCCCAAATAGGGTCACCATAACTGTACATTGGGGCTGTTTTTCTTCCTCTGTCGTGCACATCTTTCTGCTTGCCTTTTTCTCACACACATCTCTCTCTTCCTTTCTCTTTTTTTTTGCATGTACATTTGTCTCTGTGTTTCTTTCTTGTGCACTTGTGTCACTTCCCCCTTCCTTCCATCCTTTATATACTTTGGATTGCATAAAACATTTCTCAGGTAAAAAGGGGTCATGAGTTGAAAAAGGTTAGGAAGCTCTGTACACATGCCATGCCATTTTATGTGGCCCTCAAAATGCTGGATTACAACCCCTGTATTCCTAATCATTAGACATAATGACTAGAGCTGATGGGTATTATGATACCATAACATCTGGAAGGCTGTAGTTTGTTCTGTTTAGTCAGGATAGTGTGACTTAATTTAGATACAAGGCATGTAGACATAATGTCTGACCTCAAAATGTTATTTAACCTTTCTCCAACCTTAGAGCCCCAAGTGCCCATGGGTTGCCATTGCCATAGTCCCCAGACTGCCTGGTGGATACTCAAAAGTGAAGGGAGCATCTGGGGACCCCTAGATCAGTGGTTCTCTACCTGTGGGTTCCCAGATGTTTTGACCTTCAACTCCCAGAAATCCTAACAGCTAGTAAACTGGCTGAGATTTCTGGGAGTTGTAGGCCAAAACACCTGGGGACCCACAGGTTGAGAACCACTGCCCTAGATAAAAATGGATTTTGACATCTCTACACTAGAAGAATGAAAACATGTCATGGGGATAAAGACTGAAGATTTCACCAACTTATGAACAGATAGAAAGATGGAGTACAAAAATATAGACAGAATGAAGGGTATATAACTACATATGAGTGAGAGCTATATCTTTCTCAAGAGATCTTATACACATCTCTACTGCTTTTCCTGATTTTATGTTGATAGTTCCAGTGTGACCAGCAATTCCAGAATGATCCTGTCAGAACCCAGGAATCCTAGGCTGTACATTGTCTGTGAACAATGAAAGAAGAAAGAGGAACAGTTTCCCACTTATCAGGGAAAGTGAAGTAATGTGATGTTAGATAGGCCAGCAGCCTTTTGCAAGGATAAGTATTTTAACCTTATTGCCATGGCAGCATAGCAGTCTCAAAGGGAAAATGATCCTGAAGAATGGCTTCTTTTCAAACAGAGTGAGGGCAGCTTAATACTCCACTGGCTCATGACTGAAGTAGAGACATGAGATCTTCCAGGTGATAAGAGGAGGAAATCAGGTTGAATAATGCTCATGGGTTGGAATGGGCATGCTCTCACAAGGACAATATCCCAAAAACTCAAGCCTTGGACATGAAACAAATATTGGGGGTAAAAGTGGTCTAGTTGACTTGCCAGTTTCTTCTATGTGTGAGAGTCTGACCTTGTCACCTACAAAGGCTTCCAGAATTGGAACATGACATTCCAGGAAATTGTTGTTGGGAGGGGGTTCTTCGGGGACCCTGAATGGCAATTAAAAACTGGTTAATGCTCATGGCTTGTAGAGCCCCAGTCATAAACCCAGATCCTGACTAGGAACTGTGAAACAGGATCCCAGCTGCTTTGACAGGTGAAGTAACTTTTTTTTACAGCTTCTTAGAATCATAGAATCACAGAATCAAAGAGTTGGAAGAGACCTCATGGGCCATCCAGTCCAACCCCCTGCCAAGAAGCAGGAATATTGCATTCAAATCACCCCTGACAGATGGATTGGGTCTTGGAGGATGATCATCAGCTGCCAAACACCTGCAGTTTAACCCTCTTGATTTTACTGACTATGGAAAGATGATTCAGTGTCTTTCCCAAGCCCCTATTTTTCTATTGTTTGAAATGTTTTTCCAAAGCCTCTAGACGAGACTTTTTTGAAAGATTGAGGGGAAGCTGTGTATGTTTGGCAACTGACAATCTAGTTTCTGTTTTTTCTCCCAGCAAACTCCCTCTGCCCTCCCCACAACAGATCTTTAATAAAAATCCTGAAAAGAGGCTGTGCAAAGACTTTTCCATTTCCTCTTCCCACTCCTGATTTGATCCCTGAGACATCTTTTTCACAACCTCTTGTCAGTACTGGGCATTAGAGAGAGGGAAATTACAAGACAAACATAAACTAGATTGTTAGTTCACAAACATTCACAACTTCTCCCCCTCTGCAATGTCCATCCACAAATTTCCCTGTCGAATTTCACAGAAATCTTGGCTACAGGCAGCATATCTCAAACAAGAGCTGTCAAAATCCTGGCAACTTCCATCTGGTTTGACATTTATATTGTCTTTTTACAGCTGATAATTTTTGTCCAACTTTGGGAAGAAGAAGGGAGTGAAAGTTGTGGAAAAACCCATTATAGCTGGAAAAGCTGAACACTTTTCAATGAAAGCTGCGTAGTTTCCAGAGAAAACTGAGCAGCTTCCTGTCACCATGGTGGGGAAAAATTCCCATATCTCCTGAGAATGTGGAAAAATGGCTTTTTCCTGACACCAATTGGGATAAGGAAAATTTAAAATTTCAATTTCTAACATTGGTTAACTTGAGTAGCCTACAGATTATTTAGCAGGTTAATGATTGACTAGAGCAGTGTTTCTCAAACTATGCTCCTCCAGGTGTTTTGTACTTCAGCTCACAGAAATCCCAGCCAATTTAACAGCTGTTAGGAATTGTGGGAGCTGAAGTTCAAATCATCTGGAGGAGCAAAGTTTGAGAAATCCTAGACTAGATAGACTTACACTGATCTACTAATGTTCTTGAACTGGGAGGTGATAAGAAGAGAAACAATGTATTTTGCTTTTATTGTAAGTTGTAGGGAGTATTTGTATATACTTTTTTTTGTTAATATCCATATTTTTGAAATCGATTTTCCTAGAATGTTCTCTCAATTGTTAATAATGATTAGCATCACCTTAAAAAAAGTTGAAAAACACTTTTTTTTCCTTCAACATCTTGACTGTGTGGCTGCTAAATGTGTTCAAAGGATATTTATAGATAATATTTTTTCTGATCTTATGTGCTGGTAGATGTCATGTATATTTACAATACAAGGATATTCCACTATTCATTAATACAAATTTTCAACGTAATGTAAAATTTTAAAACATAAAGCAAACCAGTAATGTTCCTATCCCACCCCGCAACTCACAATCTTCTCTGGCAACCAGGAAAGAAAAATCCTTTAATAAAAGACAAAAGAGTACTTCCAGATGTGTTTTGTTTGTATTTTCCAGCTGTGCAAGTTAACAAAATCCTCAATTGAGTTATTTTCTCCCCACTATAGGTGAAACTAGAAAAAGATCCAGTGCATCCTAAAATTGTCATTATTAAGGGTAATCAATGTTACTGTATTAAAAATGCTCTTTTAATCGTGGCATCTGGTATAGGTCTTTGGAGTCCTCAGCCAAAGAAGAAATATTTTCCTCCTACTGCTCTCAAATTCTTGAGTCTCTTATTCCAGAACAGTTCAGGATAGGTTAATGAAAGATTTCTAATATTCTTGCTAGACCAGCCTTCTTAACAGAGAAGGGTCACAATAGTAATTAAATAGGTGGTCCAACCAGAAGGAAATTTTATCTTAGAATTCAAGACACACCAAGTTTGACTAATCACCCACAGTGTATTTGCAATTAAAATAACACTATATTAACCCTGACAATGTGAGGTATCAATAGTTTATGTACGGCTTGACAGTTCTAAGCGGAGCATTTGTGGTGCTCAATTGGAAGAGTTCACTTTTAAAGAACGAGTTTTGTAATCTTCTTTAAAACTGTAAACACAAAGATAGTAAGCATAAATATAAAGCAACGTTTTGAAAGAAATTGGATCTTCAAGATAGTCTCTTGACAAGAAAGGGGGATTACTGCTTTACATCTTAATTTCAGCCTGAAAAGTCACAATCTGGGATGTTTGCAGACCATGTATTTTCTTTCACCATTGTGCCAAGAGAAAAACCTTATTCAGTGCTCTTTAACACTACAATCTTATTCACACTTACTTTGGAATCCATCCCATTTAATCCAATGAGCCTGACTTCTAAATAGACATGCACTCAGAATCAATGTGAATTTTATGTTGTCTTTGGAAACTGGAACATTATCAACTACAAATTTAAAATAAGTAAATATTACTTTGATGACTATGCGAGATAATCAACCAGTCATAATCTGTTTTGGGAAGGGTGGTTATATGTCATTTCTTAAAGTGATCTACATTCAGCCAAGAAATATAGATTATCTGGTAGAATGGTTTGTTAGCATATCCAGTGCCTTAGGTTTCTCTAACATTTCTGTCTTATTTATCTAATAGGCCATCTCTATCATTGTGATGGATGGTTCTAATTCAAGTGGGATAGAACCTCCGCTAAAGGAGCTGCTCAGTGTGCTGTTCCTCATCTCTCAAATAGTTTCACTGATTTTGGCCAGTGAACCAAATTATATGGCCCTGTAGTTGTTGTAACTAACTACCATCAAGATGATTTTGACTTATGGCAACCTGATGAATGAGAGACCTCCAAGTGACTTTATCATCCCCAGCCCCACTTAGGTCTTGCAAATCCAGAGCTGAGGCTTCCTTGGTTGATTTTACCCATCACAAAGGTTTTTTTTTTTAATTAACTTCTACCTGACCAAGCATAATATTTTCTAGTGAGTTGTGCCTTTCCATGATAGCAAGCAAGCAAAGTTTATTGAATAGTCTATTGACCGCATCAACATTAAAAACAAAAACAGAAACGTGCACAGACAACAGTCACCATCCCAAGACCCCCACAACAGCGAACCAACACACATTCAAACCTGATTAGGTTAAAAGATAACTAAAAATATCATCATTAAAATGACAAGATAAAATTTCATACCACAAACATTAAAAATGAAGGTTAAAATGAAGGTTAAAATAGACCAGCTATTACACAAGCCACTTCAGATATCTGCGTCACCCCTACAGTTTACCCCAATCGCCTCCAGATACACAGTTCTCAGCTGCATTGCTTTATAAAGGGAAAAGGGCTGTTTGGTGTGTTATCTTAGCATTCTGGCCAGCCATTAAGAATGTAGTTTTGATATGGGGATCCCAGTGAGTCTTCTGTATGATGAATGGTCCGAGGTATTGATTTCTCTCTTTGTTGTACAAAATACAATTAAACAGTACATGTGTAATATCCTCTACCTCTGTCGCCCCACACATACAGAAACGTTCATTATATGGAACTTGGTTAAACCTTCCATGTTTAACCATTGTAACTGTCTGTTCTAATCGGGTTCTAGTGAATACCCTCCTTAGATGTTTAGGCATTTCTGTCTTTAGGTATTCAGCTGTTTGAAAAGTATGTTTAAAGCGACTTAACCATTTCAGTGAGCCGGCTTTACTAAGGGTGGCAATGTCTTTCTAAGCCTCTATATCCTGTATTCGTTGTGCCACCATTTTTGGATCTAATTCCTCTAGAAGATTTGGGTATAGAATTGGAAGTCCACAAGTCCTGATGTATTTTGTCAGTTGTACTAGCCAAGAGGACTGATGTTGGTTTTTGGTCTGCTCTAACAGGCACAATTTTGGTAGCCTATCATTTGCCATGGCATTTAGTTTTATCCAATATTTATATGCCCTAATTTTGGATAAGCTATCAACTGTATATACTCCTGTTTCTGCTCTCACTGCTGCAGCTGGGGTCTTTTATCCACTCCTAGAAAGTTATGTAGGTGCTGTGCTTGAGATTGCTTTAATAATGATACCTGGTTTAGGCCCCAGACTTCCGCTCCATACAGGAGCATGGGGGTAACCTTGGCCTTATATACTTTAAGAAGCGCGTCTAAGGAACCTGGTTGGCTATGGTTTGTTAATTTTAGCAGTTGGTTTGCCCATGCTCTCGCTCTGGCTGAACTTCTTTGATGATGTGGGAATCTCAGAGAAAACGACACCTAGGTATGTAAAAGTGCAAACTTACTCTATTGGTTCACCATCCAGAAGCCATCTATGTCTATTGGGTCGTTTGCCAAATACCATTATTTTTGACTTCGATTTGTTAATAATTAGGGAGTTCTCATGACAATAGGAATTAAATCTTCTCAGTAACCTACGTAGCCCGACTTGTGAATATGACAGTAATATCATGTCATCAGCATATAACAGGATGTTAATAGGGGTTTTGAACACCTGAGGCATATGTACCTCTGGGTCCTTCAACTGTTCAGGTAGGTCATTTACATATAAGCTAAATAACAGTGGTGCTAATATGCAGCCTTGTCTGACCCCCTTATGTGTCTCAACACTGTTAGTCATGGCTCCTTGCATCCCAAATCGCACTTTCAGGTGGGTGTTTGTGTAAAGTTCTTTGATCGGTGCCAGCAGTGTGGGTTCCATATTGAGATCAGTTAATTTCATCCATAACATCTCTCTATTTACAGTATCGAATGCTGCACTAAGATCTATAAAGGCAGCATACAGTTGTTTCCCTTTGTTAGCATAGTTTTCAATCATGTGTATTAACACAAAGCAATTGTCAATAGTTGATCTACTCTGCCTGAAGCCAGCCTGTTCTTCAACAAGTATGTGTTTTTCTTTTCATGATATGGCCAAAATAGGACAGTCTCAATTTAGTCTTACCCTATTGTTTTGGAGAGTCAGATATTTTTGATTCACAATATTCTTGTCCTTTTAATTGAGGAACGAGTGGGGAACGAGTGGGTCTTCAGCTGTTGTTGCAATGCAACAATCTATCATCCTCAACCATTCACAATACTGAATGAGAGTGGTGTAATACAACAATAGTTAGACAGTTATGTTGTTTTTTCAGAGCTTCCATGCTTCTTTCTCACCTTACTATAGCAGGCAAGGTCTTATTTTTTGTCTCACCCCAGGTAAGAAGGGACAATAGAGGTGAACAAGGTTAAGAGGAATAGTAGCAGTGTCATATGGTATCATTGTTATCATTTGGTACCTTTGAGGCAAACAGAGTAATGTTTGACCATGGAGGAACATGAGGTCTCATAGCTGCTTTTGCTTCCCTCAAGTCCCCACCTAAAACTGAAAAAATAGAATAGCAAATTGCACCCCCAACAAACCTACAGGAGTGAGATTTGCTATGGAGTGGGGGTGAGGGTAGGGTGTGGTCGCAATGGCCCTTTTTTAGACCCAGGTGTTCTGTTCTTGAAAATGAGAAATGACCAGGCAACTAATTTCATATGATGCAAGAGAAAACAGAAACTGCCATATGCTGAATCAAACCATTGGTCCGCCCAGCCAAGAACCATTAATTCTGACTGGCAGTGGCTCTCTAGAGTTTCAGGATGGGTTTTTTTTCCAGCCAAAACAAAAGACTCTGACATTTCTTAGTGGTCTCCCATCCAAGTATTGACCAGATCTGACCCTACCCAACTTCCAAAATCAGTTCTGATCAGGTAAGGCAATTGTGACAGTTGAAAGGAAACAGGTGATGAAGGGACTAACCTTGCACACTTTACACAGACTATAGAAACTGGGAAACTAGTAAGGTAGAAAACTTTCCATTTTAGAATTCAGAATAAAAATCCTGCATCCAACTGTTCTCATAGGTTCCTTTCTAAAGAGAAATAATTCTGCTTTGCTCTCAGTTCTGCACTCTGCTCTACCTGATTTCAGTTCAATAAAATAAAGATAGCTTAAGATGTACTGACACTTAAAGGCATAATTGAAAAATCATGAACCTGGTCAGTGAAACTCACATTTATGGAATTTTCCATTATCTTAGGAGTTGATGTATTTTTTAAAGCTAGATATAATGGGACAGTTCATAATTCAGTTCATTTTTTAATATGATGGTTTTGCTAGCTGCAAAATTTACAGTCTATTTAGAGGACCCTGAACTCATATTTAGTGATCTAGCTGGCTTAGTGAGTTGCACCATATTCCCAAGAAAGCATGTACCAAGAGTTTCACATTGCTTGTTGGTACATTGCTATCAAAACAGGGTCAAAATAGCCAACAATAAGGGAACACCCATCAAAAGAAACCAAAGGTTAGCAGTGAGGCACCTGTTGTGGATACAGAAAGTCCTTGTTTTTTTCCTAGTCACCCCCAGTTAAAGATATCCAGTAACAGATGAGGAGAAAGAAATACACTGAGACACTGAAGAACTACTATCATGTTAAAGACTGGGCTGAACACTATGTGCCCTGCAGACCACATGGAGCCTTTGAACCCCAAAGTCCTTCAGCTCCTCCCAAACATTTCCATGAAGTGTTTTTCTCGGCAATTTTTGCTTCCAGACATACACAAAAATCCCCCCAAAGATATGGAAGCCACGAAAAGAGTTGCATTCACCCCAGAACCCTGTTCAAGCAGCTAAATTTTCCTCTGCAGTCCCTCTCAAAATGTCAACAGGGTGACAAGATGTAATGTCCTGTTGCCATTTTGAGAAGACTATTGAGTAAAACAGTGGGTTTGTTTGGGGCCTATAGGATGGTCTAGAACACATTTGTCACCCCTGAGTTAAAGGACGAGAGATGGCTGCTGCCTCTGAGACTCCAAGGAACCACTGCCATGGAGTAATCCTATCCATGGTATAGCGAGTTCTGAAGACAGAGGGTCATAATAATCCTGCCAGAATGAATTCACTAAATTCATTCTGGCAAGACATGTGGAAAGGCCCAGTATGTGATCTCTTTGGGCCCTTCCACACAGCCATATTACCCAGAATATTAAGGCAGAAAATCCCACAAAATCTGCTTTGAACTGGGTTATCTGAGTCTATACTGCCATATATTCCAGTTCAAAGCAGATAATGTGAGATTTTATTCAGATGTGTGGAAGGGGCTCCTGTGTGCAAATTGAACTTACAATTCAACAGTGGCAGTCTGTGGCTTCCATGTCAGTGAAGAGACTTGTTTCCATGTTTTCATCTGAATTTTGAAGACATTAATCCTTTATCAAATTTGAGAACATCATTCACAAAAAAAGGCTTCTGACCTTGGTCAGTTCCTATGAAACTGAGGCTAAACCTTGGAAGAGCTTGAATGTTCCAGTGGCATTGAAGTAGCCCCATGCCACAGCTTTGAGTGTGCAAGACCTGAGCAGGGTTGGGGATGATAAAATGATTTCGAGTTCTCTCATTCATAGAGTTGCCATATATCAAAATCATCTTGATGGTAGTTACAACTACATGACCATCTAATTTGGTTCACTGGTCAAAGTCAGTGAAACTATTTGTAATTCATGTTTTCTAAGCTAAAACAAAATTTACAGAACTGACTTGCTGCCTGCTACTTTGGCATATAGTCTGAATTCCTTATCATCTAAATTTAATTTTAGCATAAAGTATGAATTCCTTATATCACCTTTAGAAAGGTATGGTCAACATCTAGCTTAAAATGATTTTAAGAGCAAAAAGAGGAACCATCCCAATGTCAACTGGATGTAGGAGGTAGCATTCACTTTTATTTGCTAAATATACTCGGGCAACTGAACTTCTGTAGCCAGTGCCAGGCAGGAGAGATAACATGTGCAAGCCTGGAGCTAAAAAATTCAGTGTGGGACTGTTGATGATCTGATCACACTTGAAAGTGCCTGATGAATTAGGCATAAAATCAGCATGATGAGCCAGGCTTATTAACATGAGCTCTCTCCCCAGTGTATGTAGATGTATCCATCTACATACACTTCATCCAAAGGGTAAAGGAGACCTGGGGCCCAGCCAAGCTCCTCTGCCAAGTTGGCTAGGTTGCAACAGAGCTGAGGTCTGCTTCCTCTGTGACCTTTCACTGAGTGGCAAGGGGTGGATTAGCACAGATGAAAAGACCTTGCAATCTTTTTGTAAATGGGGTTTAATTGGAAACTGAACATTGTAGCAAAGTTGGAAGCAAGCTTTCAAAAAACTGAATCAGAAGGGCTTGCTGAAAAATGACCCAGAACTTGTTCTACAAAAAGCATGCCAGCAGTGCTGTGGCCCCCTTGTCTAGTCATTGTCAGACAAGAGGAAAAAAGGGACCCATTCCTTCACATAAAAAGTACATTTGCTCATTTCCATGCACATGGACACACTTGGAAATCATTATATTATATTGATTTAAACAGAAAGGCAGTATGCCATAATAAAGAGGTCTGAGCATATGGCTTGCATTATGTCTGTTCACTCTATTGGCCAGGTACTATTGTATATACTCATATAGAAGTCTAGAAAATTTAATAAAAATATCAACCAGGAAAACTGAGTCAACGTATCTACGAGTAAGTGTAAGAACTGGATTTTAATTCTTATAAAAAAAAATAACCAATCCCTTCCCTGATTAAAGTGGGGGAAGGCAAGAACTCAGTCTTTCTCGGGAGAACCTAAAACAAACACAAGCCTCCTCTACTATCTGTGCTATTACACCACTTCTGGTTTATTAAATGTCTGGGCAGTAAAATGGCAGTGACCAGGTGTAGTTGGTCTACTGAAGCAACGCTGGTGCTTTCCCCACTCCATGGAATGATTCTTGACTTAATATCTATGGATCATATAAAAATCAATACGCTTGTACTCATAACCTGCCTTTGATTTATTCATGAGGTGTATGTGTATGTGTGTGTGTGTGATTATCTCCCCAGGTTTTGTTCTTCAGATACATCTAGGTAAAAAAATATGTACAATGTTGGAAGTATAGGATTAGACTTTAGAATATTTGAAGTTCTCAAGTGTCTAAAAAGTTATTTGCTTGCCACTGTCAATATGTTATACAAATCTGTGAATAGAAGTAATTTGCATGACAATGATATATGCCATAGGTGTATTTCTAGACAAGAAAGCTAACGAATTTCGGAAGGATAGACCAAGAAACTAGGGAGTTATGGTAAGTGAAAAACAGTTCAATACTTTTTTGCTTTTCTGCTCAATTGGCATCAAAATCACAGAATATACAACAGGCAGGTAATGAGTCTGTAGCATACAGTTGGCTGAGCTGGAAGGCTGGGCATCCAGGATTTTCCAAGCAAGCATCTCATACTACACCCTTCCAGATTCACAGACTATACAAACTCTTTTAACATAACTTCTCTGAGAAAAGAAAGCGCTAGCAGAAAGCACTGAATATTGAACTAATCCTGTAATATATTATTTCAGTGTTCCTGTTCCTTGACCAAAGTACTGGAACTGGAAAGCCCTGGCACAACCATTAACTATAATCAGGAGTTGGAGCTATCAGAGACCAAATTATACCCCATCCTCTCCATTCCGTTCATCTCCAGTCTGACATTCTCCTGATATATAAAGCCAGGGTATAAATTGTTAAATTTTTAGATGGAAAAGGTCAATGGCTTGATGGCTCTCTGAGTCCACCCTGCTAAGAAGAGTGTTCAGTATGCTTTGGATGAATCCCTCTTCAACATGGATCCTTTTCAAAACTACTTGAAACCATTTGATTAAAAATTCAGACATAGCTGTGTTAGTTTGGAATACCAGTATGCAAAGGGATCTTGTAGCAGCTTAGAGACTGAGGGAATGAAGTTGTTAGCATAATCTTTTGTAGACCTAAGCCTACTTCCTCAGACACAATTGGACTTAATTTGGGTTTCATCTGAATCCACAGCACACCTATGCTTCCCAATATCCACTCCTATTTGAGCACTAAAACAAAGTACAGATTTGTTTGATATAGTATCTTACCAGGATTCACAGAACCAATATTGCTTTACAGAACCAATAGCAGGATCAAAATATATTGAAAAGCAATTCTGCTACAGTTCTGGAACATGTTGTATTTGGATGCACTGTAATCGAGGTGTAGATAATAGCTATGGATGAGGAGAGGGCAGAATGAGCTCTTTGAGCCCCCCCCCCCCAAATTCTGCTCTCTAATAAAAATAATCATTAAATTAAAAATGTCTAGAGAGAAATACTGAAAAATGATTCACATCTAGAGCTCTTCTATTTACTGTATTCACATTCTCTTGGTGACATTGTCAGAACCTTTCCTTTGGATGCCTAAACTATTTGTGAATGCTAAACTGAAATTTTAAGTTATTATATTGCTGAAAATTTGTAGACTGAAGGCAAATTTCATTTGGGGGAAGAATTTTTGTGGAGGGGACCATGCCTTAATTTTGTACCTACTAGCTCCATTGCTGACAGCACTCAAAATTATTGCTTAGCTTGAAAAAGAGGACTCTGAAATATTCCATAACAGACAATACACAGTATTTATAAAGATCCTTCTACGGGTGTTCATTTTGGCCTTTTAATCAGTGGGGAATCCTGAAAGAAGCACAATAACTCATAGTGGATCACAAGCTTTTAAAGGCTGTTTTTGGTTATGAAAATCTCTAGCACTCACTTTGATGCAAACTTAACAATACTGACTTTGTAGAATACCTCACTGTGTGTGCTTTTTATCACTGTGACAGAATTTACATATATCCTAAGCACAAGTTTCCAAAAACTATGAAAAATTATTGCAAAATATTGCACGTATCCATTTGGCATTATGCTCATATCCGGTTTATTATATTAGCAGATTGATTTTATGGCTGTGCCATATATGGTCATTTTTTGTTATTTGACAATGACTTATTATTACAGAGCTATTTGAAAGAAAGTCTCAAATATGCAGAGGCTGTTTGAAGAAAGTGATTCTTATTACATTATAAAAGGCTAAGGTGAGGGGAATGATGAGGAACAAAAAAATCTACTCCTAATTATTGGTTTACTGTATTACTTTGATCTTTTATTCTCACTTTTTCCTGGATTGATATGGTAACAACATACAGAGATCTCTTCGGAATTAGACCAAATGTGTTATGTTGTGAGGTTATTAGTCTGTTACAAATAGCATCACAGTAAAGAATAATTGAATGTAGTTGATAGATTCATACTTGATCAAAGTATTGTAAAGTGAGAAAAATGCATGGAGGAGAAGGAACATGCTAGCATTTCACTGTTCAAAATAAAGAGCCTGAATGTTTGAAAGATGCTTCATCACCTTCCATGAGTTCCCCTCCTTATGCATTTATATTACAATTTATGGGAACTGCATTTTTTCAACAACTACCACATTTTTCTCTCTGTCTTGTCGAAGCATGGCATCTGTTGAGAGCATAATTCTGATATGAATTTATGAACTGAATTTCGATCAGTCAAAAGAACTACTCTGTTTGGTTGCATCTACTTCTAGCTAACAAAACCTAGGATTGCACTTTTAAATTAATTTTAAGGCACCTTAGTTATTTGTCAAGATTTTATTATTTGTTTTAGATGTTCTCACTTTATTATAGAGGTTTTTAACCAATATGCAAGTTTTCTTGACTATAAATTACATAAAATAATACGTAGAATATCCGATCACCTCCTTCTTTTTATTTGTCCCATCCTTTTATATTTGTTTTTTAAAAGCCTGAAAGAAATTCATCCCTCCTCCAAATCTCCTGTGAGTAGGGCTATACACTGTCCTTGGAGTGCGGCTACGAGACAATCATGATGAAAGTGTGAATTTCTAAATTTACCACTACACCTCTTTACTGTACTCTGAATCTTGACAGTGATACAAAATAAGCCCAGAATTTGAAGAAATGTACTTTTTTTTTTACTCTGAGACAGATTTCATTAAAATAAAGTCCAGCCATCTTCATATACAAGCCTGAGCTTAATACTGAGATTTTAGCAGGATACAAGAGTATTATTTTGTGTTAACTCATAAAGCACAGGTGTTAGGTGTGAATCTTCCTTCTAACTCTGCGGTTTTACAAGGAAGATATGCTCGGATCAGTTCTTGATTGTGGAATGGTTCTCTGTGCTGTGAAAGAATACTCAGCAAACTTTTCTCCAACTAACTTAGTGATCTAATTTTTCTGTGAAATGTTACTTTTTGCACTTATATCTACATAGGTTGACTTCAACTTGAGGGCACATAACAACAGCAACAAATATAGCTTTACCATGAGACCTTCTGGATTCATTTATTAAATCCTATTGATTTCAATAAGTCTATTTATTCTGTTTCACTAAATCTGGTTCTAGAGAAGGTTCAGGAATTTATACCTTATCATTTATCTGAAGATATAGCTGCCACCCACATCTCATCATATACCTGCCCTTTAGACTTGTATCCATAAATAGGCCTATCAGGCCTTGGGAGGAAACTGGCCATATTGGATGGAGAATTCTTAGCCTTATCACATGGGAGAGAATGAAACATCCTAGGACGATTCTGTCCCACTTCACCCATGCCTCCCATCATATAACACATGGCAATTTCTGGTGGGGTTCTGTGGGTGAACTGGAACAGCAGTGTGGTGGGACACTGTTCCACCAACACAGAAGCCACTACATGTTCTGTTAGCAACCATGGGGTTTCGGTGGAGTGGTAGAGCTTTCCCACGTGGTATACATTTCAAACTGTACCCTTGGTCTGCTTCCGATACAATAAAAAAAGAAAAGAAAAGCTGGCAGCCAGGGTGCATGGATTGCTCCGCTGCCACCCAGATTTGCCACGGAGGCTGGTGAATCATGATACTGTTTTTGTTGTTGTTCATTCATTCAGTCGTCTCCAACTCTTCGTGACCTCATGGACCAGCCCACGCCAGAGGTCCCTGTCGGCCATCACCACCCCCAGTCCCTTCAGGGTCAGTCCAGACACTTCAAGGATGCCATCCATCCATCTTGTTCTTGGTCGGCCCCTCTTCCTTTTACCTTCCACTTTCCCCAGCATAATTGTCTTCTCTAGGCTTTGCTGTCTCCTCATGATGTGGCCAAAGTACTTCAACTTTGTCTCTAGTATCCTTCCCTCCAATGAGCAGCAGGGCTTTATTTCCTGGTGGATGGACTGGTTGGTTCTTCTCGCAGTCCAAGGCAATCTCAAAACTTTCCTCCAACACCATAGTTCAAAAGCATCTATCTTCCTTCGCTCAGCCTTCCCTAAGGTCCAGCTCTCACATCCGTAGGTTACTACAGGGAATACCATTGCTTTGACTATGTGGATCTTTGTTGCCAGTGTGATGTCTCTACTCTTTACTATTTTATCGAGATTGGACATTGCTCTCCTCCCAAGAAGTAAGCGTCTTCTGATTTCCTGGTCACAGTCTGCATCTGCAGTAATTTTTGCACCTAGAAATACAAAGTCTGTCACGGCCTCCACATTTTCTCCCTCTATTTCCCAGTTGTCAATCACTCTTGTTGCCATAATCTTGGTTTTTTGATGTTTAGCTGCAGCCCAGCTTTTGCACTTTCTTCTTTCACCTTGATTAGAAGGCTCTTCAGCTCCTCCTCGCTTTCGGCCATCAGAGTGGTGTCATCTGCATATCTGAGGTTGTTAATGTTTCTTCCAGCAATTTTCACCCCAGCCTTGCATTCATCAAGCCCCGCACATCGCATGATGTGTTCTGCATACAAGTTAAAAAGGTTGGGTGAGAGTATGCAACCTTGCCGTACGCATTTCCCAATCTTGAACCAGTCTGTTGTTCCGTGGTCAGTTCTTACTGTTGCTACTTGGTCCTTGTACAGATTCCTCAGGAGAGAGAAAGGGTGGCTTGGTATGCCCATCCCACCAAGAACTTGCCACAATTTATTATGATCCGCACAGTCAAAGGCTGTTCATGATACTGGACCTCATAAATGTGATGAGGTCCTCTGTGAGTTGTAATCCAAAGAAATAATGTTTGCATGTTCTGAGAGATGCAGATCCTGGTGCAGATAAATGGATATCACATATTAAGTTACACTGTTGTACTATGCCTCTTTTTAATTGCAACGTTTTTACTGCTACACAATAGTCATAAACTATATTATTGAACTGCTGGCTTTATGGTGGTTTTAGTGGCTCTTAAATGGAACATGGGTAACTGTTCTCTGAAACCAAACCCTATTGCCATAAAATTCTAGTCCTACCATGGTTAGCGGTTTGTAGTTTATCCTGATGTAGCAATTCTGAATTTTCAACTAATAAAAGATCTGATCCTGTTTGTTCAATCATCACCAACACATGCGGTGGTTCATGAATGGTGGTGACCCAATGCCAACTTACATTCATATTTTGATTGTCTCATTTGACTAAGCCATAAGCTTTAGTCATTTATTCTTGGAAAAAGAAGGCTGTGGCTAGGAAAGATAGGAGGGTTAAGGAAATATTATGTTTTAAAAGGGACATGAATACACACTGTGCATACTTCTGTGGCTGCTTTTGTTGGCTGGTTTGATTGTTTTAACATGTTGATAGTGTGATCTTCCATAGGCTGGGATTCTTGCACTTGACTAATCCTTTAGGAACTGGATTCATCTGGAATCTGCTGGGCTGCCTCCATTTTTGGTCACATTTTTGCTGAATTGGCATGGGAGGAATCCTGAAAGACTGCCTGCTGAGTTGGTGCCCATATTTTTGTAGACAAATTCCTTTACATTTGTTTGTCTTGTTTGCTTTTGAGCTACTATCTGGAGCAACGAGAGTTTCATTCCAACACATCTGCAGGAAACCCAGCTGGCGATGCCTGGCACTGCTCTGTGTAACTGTATTCTTCTGTAGTTTTAATGGAGGCACTCTCCTGCAGCTATCTTGTCAAAATCATCAACATCATCCATGATTTACATTTCTATTGGCCCCTTTCCTTGAGTGATCACAAGGTAGTGTACATGACACACCATCCACCAGTTCTCTTTGTCTTTCATGGCAGAGAAAAAATAATCTGGTTCACCTAATTGGTTTTTTATTCAGTATGAACTAGAATCTAGATAGCCAAGTAATAACCTATTCTCTCACCATGACCACTACACCACATTGCTTTTCATGAGATGTTTTCTTAATTCCTTAATATTAAATGTATTCACATGAAAGTTGCATTTCCATTCCTAAAAATTCAGGCAAGAAAAGAACCAGGATTTTTAAAGGCTCAAACTGTTTATGTAATGGACTCTTCCACAAGTGGTTTGACATTCTCATTGCTAAAAGAGGCAGGCATCCAAGATTCTGCTCTGTGAGCAGTCGTGGGGGTGGAAATAAATTGCAGCAGGGTAAATGGTGGTCAATGGCAATGCTGGAAAGGAGGTTGCTTGGCAAGCAGTTTTGAGCAGAGACCAGCTGTATTGGGTGCTCTGTGGTTTACTAATGCCAGGGTATTGGATTGGACCTATGGATTAATGGTTGAATCAACTATCAATAAATGTTTCCTAATCCATTCTCCAACAATGCCATGACTCTGAACACTAAACATCATAGGCATTCAAACACCAGGAGGCTCACAATGAAGTCAGGCTACGCAATCCAGTGTAACAATGCTGGTGGAGAATTCTGCCTCATCAAAATGGAACAGGATCTTGGCCTATATTTCCTTCCTTGCTCAGATGAGGTCTCTTTGTCAGCAAGCAAAGGCCCTGTGATGAACCCATGTGGACCAAGTGTGGAGAGAGCACTAGACAAAGCCCAGCCTCTTTGCCGTGAGCACCAGCAGCCGAAAACCATGTTATGAATAGCATTTAGCTTGAATTTGCAGCAAACTGCTGCTTTTATCATAAACAATTGCCAGATGGTATAACATTATCTTTCCTCCCTTCCCCACCCCAAACGGCTTCTTTCACAAAAGCAGCATTAATTGCAGAGCAGCGCGGGGCTCCACTCGGCTCATCAGTGTGATAACACTTCATGACCCTGATTAGCCGTCAGTCTACTCAATTAAAAAGATCATTTAGACATTCACCCAATCATTTGCCTATCGAGCCACCTGGGCCTCAACCAGGGGCTCCCCGTTTTTCCACATTCTCTTGCCCTCTCGCCTCTTGCCTGGCTTTTTTACATATCTCCAAAAGACGTAATTGAATTAAATAAAGCGTCTCAGGGGCAGCTGCAACATCTGCTGTTTGTGGTATGTCAAGCCTTCAGCATTAAAAACAGTTACATATGCTCCAAATTAGCAGGTCGCAGAGATGAAACAGTCGATGATAGTGTTTTTGTGCCAGCATGAGAAGCAGCTCACAGCTGTGTGCAATTTACAATTAAAGGCTTTATCGGAGCTCGGTTGTACTAGTGAATCAAGTGGTGAGAGGTCAGTTAGTGAATTAGACCAATTAGAGCTTGTACAGTTAAATTATCTGTCTTATTACCTGCTGATAAAGAGCCATGTCAGAGGATGAAGCTGGATGTACTTTACTAAGTGATACTAGAAGTTCTCCCCCATCCCATGCCCATGTCTGCCCTGCTGTAATGGAACTATGCAGAGCAGCAATACCAAGGTCCCAATAACACAAAGAAATTGTAGGTGACGTTTTCATCAAACTCGCAGGGATGTTCTTGCATGTGTGCAGTTGCTGGCAAGTTTCACATTGCGTGAGCAAATTCAGCTGGAGGAATGCTGATGACACACACAAGATTGTGAATGTTGGCAGAAGCCCAAAAGACATTTATTTGCTCTAGGAAGTACAAACTCAGAAAGGTAAAATGGGGAAAACGTTGCACTTGTAAAGTCTATTAATTAGCAGAAATTGTGTATGTCACATTTATTTTACTCCATTGGTCCACCTAGTTTGACTTTTTGTTTAACACTGACTGAAATTCCTCTCCAGGGCTTTAGACAAGAATATTTTCCAGCTACCTCTAGAGATGCCAGGGACTGAACAATCAAAGCATGTGTTTTCTCACTGAGCAATAGCTCCTCCAAAGCCACCAGTTTAAGTTGAGCACTCCAACAATGGCTTTGCATAACTGGAGAGTGTGCAACCAGTAGAAATGGGGGTGGGGGTGGGGAAATTAAAGGTTACAAAATAGTGAGACAGAAGGGAATATGAAAGGATAACTTGGCTGTTTCTCCCTGGTATTGACCCCAATCAGCATTTACAACATTGAAAATGGAAATATAATTTTATGCCATCTTAAATGATAAGGTGCAGCTGAAAATTTGATGATGAATTGCTATTTTTTACTCTGGTCTCTGACACAAAGCTGACAATGTATCTCCACAAGTTTACAATTAGTGCCTCTCTCAGTTTCAACACAGTTTTGGCATAATAACACTTAATTATTCACACAAAGCTTTACAAATAAACGGATGACACATCAGGCTCAGTGCCATATTATGCCATTCATTAACTTGGTGTGTGATTTGCACGCTATTCTATCATGCAGTGTAAAGTGTTCCAATGTACCTTTTCAAATGTAAAGTCTAAAGTAAAACGGAAGACATACATTATCACGGGGCACAAAAGCCATGCACAAATTTCTTTATATGTGTGTTCATGATGTGCATTAATGCAAGACAAAATAAGATGGGTACAATGCAACATCCCTGCCTAAGAAAGGAGCACTTAAATAGTGCTAAATTGCTAGTTGGATCCAAAGTCATAAAAATAATGGTGAGTCTGAGGAGAATGTGCACACTTGTACTGATTGGTGTAGACTAGAAGACCATATTGGACAGACCAGACCAGACTAAGTGGTGGCTGGTGCTTAACGTGGCCAAATAACTCAAAGACTGCATTTTGAAAAATGAAGAGGTCTTGGTATTAGAATGAGGTTGTATCTTCCAACAGAAGATGTCTTCAAACAGTAATCCTTTGTTATCAGTTGGATCAGGGAGACTTTTCCATGGTCCTCCATTATTGCTTCAAAGAATAAGTGAATAGCCACTGAAGCAGGCCTGTGATGGGTTTACTCTAGGACTGTCATAAATAGAAACAAAGACACAGATATCAATAGCAAACTGCTAATCCAAGATCTCCTTAAGATGGAACCATGTCAGTTAATGTGGCATTAGAACACTATTGTAGTGTACTGTGAACAGGCCTCAGAATGTCAATTTCCGCTCTTAGTGGAATTGAAAATGTGGTTATGTGGTCTTTCAACTCTCAGCTCCTTTCCACCCTTGAAACAGAGGATCATCCTTTGTAAAGTAAGACACATGGTCACCTTACATCTTTTGGCACCAGAAGAGTATATTTCAAAGCTTCTGAAATGTTGTCATAATGGTGAACGTCAGCCCCTCTTGTGATGGATTTTGGCCTTCATGAAAGCATGTAGGAAATGTTTAGTAGTTGGTACCCACAGGGACGTAGATGGAAGCACCAAATGGCCCCTCCACAGTGAGGTCGTCCACAATGGAACTGTCATCTATATGATTGTAACGGATTGAAAGAAGGTAGAAACCTTCTCTATGAGTTAATATTAATATTTAAATGTGGTAGAATACTATTTTGCTTCATTTCCTTATTTTTCTATGATTCACTAAGAGTGTTGTCTTTTCTTTCCTGTCTCTTTACTAATTTACATAAACACAGTTGTTTCTTTGTGGTATGCACATCTCCTGAGTTGCATACAGCTCATGAAAAATTAATCCCAGATCCATTATTATTTGCACACCATGTTAATAATGGATTAGATATGCATACTACATTGCTGTGGATGGAATAGGTGGGCACACTTTGGTTAGACCAGTCAAAGGTGTTACTAAGGTTACTCTTATATCATGAGAGATGCTAACATTTATCCGTTTCTTCTTTTAAGACTTGGTGTATAGAACAGTTTTAAATGATTTGCTGCATAGAGCCATTGCATCCAAGGGATGCTCATCAAATGTGTTAGTGGGGTTTTATTTTCAGTATTGATCAAAACACACTCCCCTGGTGCATGGATGATTAATTCACTATTAACTCCTAAACTATGAAGAATATATTTTAATAAGTGCCAGTACTTCCTCTAAAGTGCAGGCTGTAATATAATGCTCAATATCAGTCAAGTTACTCTAGCTTTGAGTATTTATATGATCTATGTACATGGACAAGTAGCGCATCATAATATTTAGGCCATTTTCTTTTTTTTTAATCTCCACTTAAAAGTCCTTCTTCTGATTTATTTTTTATAATATCTGATTTGTGAATTCCACAATATGGCATAGCAGCTAGAATTGATTAACCAAAATGTGACATTCAGTCCTTGCCCTGTCAGCACACAACCTGTTGCTACATCTCCTACAACTCTTCCACCTCATAGAATAATTTGTTAATTTTTCTCTTTCTCCAATAATTCCCATTATATACAATATTCTCTCCACTAACTTCCTGCTCTGGTGGATAATAAAGGTGGTTTGATGGAGAAAGGGAGAAAAAGTGAACAAATCAAGAGGTGGCTATCCATGACAAGGGGAAACTTTTTTTGTAAGGAGCAGACTTCAGAAATAGTACAAAATAATCTGCTTATTTATGGCCACTTTGACTGTCAGATATAAGTGAGGGCACTGGAGAATTTTGTCTAATGTTGTTGTGTGCCTTTAAGTAGTTGTAGGGCACACACATTCACATGAACTGATATAATTTAGATTTCCCAGATAATGAAAAAAGGTAAAAGGTAAAGGTTGTCCCCTGAAACACAATTATTATTTGGGTTCCTCCACATTTTGCAGTGCCATTTTCTGCTCAACTATTAGGTATTTTGGATTATTTAGGAAAATGCAAATGCATCTAATGGCATCGAAAGAATAACTATTAGATAAAAAATTTGAACAACATGGTGGAAAGCAATGGATGTTCCTAGTCAATTCTCTAAACTAATTATATTTTATAATAATGTTCTTCAATAATGATACACCACATTGTTTTAAAATTTTATATAAAATTACCTTCAGGCTATGTATATAGGATGTATATGCAGCACAAACAAATTTGGTGTTTACACTTAGGTCCCATATCAAAGATATCTCATATCAAAGATATCTCATTATGTACACATAATTCCAAAATCGGGTTATCCAAAGGCCAAAATAGTTCTGGCCCCAAGCATTTCAGATAAGAGATTACAAATCTATAGGAACATAATATCCTTGTGGTTGAATCCTTAAAATGCTTAGTGACTAGGTCCCCTGAATAACTACCTGTCTCTGCAAGTACCAACCAGAAACATGAAATGTTCTTATCTGACTGATGCTACAAATTAGGTATAACGCATTATTACAAGAGAGGTTTTCCCTGGAGGCCCATGAATTGTGAAATGCTTTTAGAAGTTCAGGTAAAATTGTCTGGTCTCATCAAAGTACCAGGTAAAGTCCTTTATATTTTACCAGGTTCTTCAATTTGTCTGATGTTGTTGTGTGCCTTTAAGTAGTTGTAGGGCACACACATTCACGAACTGATATAATTTAGATTTGTCCACCTCCGAGCACAATTCAAAGTGCTGGTCTTGGCCTATAAAACCCTTTACGGCTCAGGCCCAGATTACTTATCCGAATGTATCTCTCTCTACGTTTCACCTCGTAATTTAAGATCTACTGGGGAGGCCCTGCTTTCGGTCCCACCGGCGTCACAAAGGTGGGACAGGGCCTTCTCAGTTGTGGCCCCTTGCTTGTGGAATTCGCTCCCGAATGAAATTAGATCAGCGTCCTCCCTCCTCACTTTTAGGAAAAAACTAAAGTTGTGGTTTTGGAGTCAGGCTTTCGGCTAGTGGACTTAGCAGCACTTAGACACTGAACTGGACCACAGGATTATGACAATAGGAAACGGATATGTGATTTTGATTAGGTGACTATGTTAGTATATAAATATGTCATTTTAATTAATGTTATTGTTAATTTTCTATGTATTTGATTTTATGTTGTTGTATTGATATTGTGGCATTGAATTGTTGCCCATGTAAGCCGCCCTGAGTTCCCCCTCGGGGGTGAGAAGGGCGGGGTAGAAGCAATGTAAATTAATAAATAAATAAATAAACAAATAAATTTGTCTTTAATTCTGACTGTATGTATCTACATATGCTGCTTTATTATTTTGATTATTAAGTTATTTAAATAATTACTGTATATACTCGAGTATAAGCCTAGTTTTTCAGCCCCCTTTTTAGGCTGAAAAAGTTCCCCTCGGCTTATACTCGAGTCAAGGTTATTTATTACTTTACTTTGTTATTAGTATCATTTTAATTATTTTAATATATGAATTATTATTATCATATTTACATTATTTTACTCTACAGTATTATTATTTTATTACATTTATTATTTTACTCTATTTATTAGTATTATTATTTATTTTTATTATTACATTTATTATTTTACTTTATTTTTATTGTTACTGCATTTATAATTTTACTCTGTTATTACTGTTATTACATTTCCATTATTTTACTCTATTATTATTATTATTATTATTATTATTATTATTATTATTATTATTATCCTGACACAAAAACACAGTATGACACAGCAAATGAGGTATATATGCTGGATTTCATCATCATCATCATCATCATCATTATTATTATTATTATTTTACTCTCTTTATTATTATTGGAGGGATACATAAGCACATTTACACTGAAGATTAGAATAATGATTTAATCAGAGCTGGACAGTCTTATTTTAAATTACAGTTTTATGGAAATATTCAAAAACATTTAACCTACTGATGCCTCAATTAATGTAATTTTATTGATATCTATTTTTATTTTGAAATTTACCAGTAACTGCTGCATTTCCCACCCTCGGCTTATACTCAAGTCAATAAGTTTTCCTAATTTTTTGTGGTAAAATTAGGTGCCTCGGCTTATATTCGGGTTGGCTTATACTCGAGTATATACGGTAAATGATTTTTCTTCAGCATGGTTTAAGTGAACTGAAAACAATCTTCAAGAAACTGCTTTTGTATTGTATTTTCTAAATAAGGGGATGCCTGGATGCTAAGCACAGAATTATCACTCTTAGAAATTAATTAAACCAACAGATTTATGAGTTGATCTCTCATTATCTTCAGTAAACCATATACTTCTCTTGAGCTAATGAGGCATCAAGTGGCCTTAATAATTCCCCCTCTATGGTTTTACAAGGCACTCCACTTTGAAACTGAAAAGTAAATGTTATGTATGTTACCAGAAGGTCAGACTGATGTGAGTTTGGGGATAAATGTCACCAGAATATTCACATTATTAGAGTTGAAGAAGGATAAGGCTTGTTATTTCTCTTCCCTGAAGTAAATATGTTGGATCATTTCAACCCAAGCTCTATTCAGACATTTAAGTTGTATGGATGTGGACAACAAGTGCAAGTAAAGAGGTGTGATGGGTCTGATGGGACCTGTCTTCTTCTGTGCCAGCATACCAGCAGTAAAATTATTGAATTGGTGCAATTGCATGAATGTAGAGAGGTGTGATATCAAAGGTGCTCAACCCAATACATATTTGTTATCAATGATGGTACGACAGTACTGGAATAGTGAGCCCATTTAATCAAGTCTTTATTTTCAATTTTAAAAAACCTCAAAGCAAACCTTGCACATACATTGGGTTCATCAGAATGAAGTAGCTTTTTAGAAAGAGCTCTTTTTCTTGAATCTGCATACTGCTGAACACTTTCACATGACACAGGCAAATAAGCATAACATCCGGAGCATCATTTTTGGTAACAGTCTCTGTCTGACCACACCATGTATATGCATCAGCTCAGAATGGAAGTTCTACAAAAGAGCTCTTTTCATAAAAGTCTGTCCAATAGTCTCCTTAAGCAAAGCAAACTACAACATTATTAGGAACAATTACCCTACCATTATTTCTTTAAATTAAAACCCTTTTCTTCTTTGGCCTTACCCTGTGCACTCATCGAACATTTAGCAATTGACCCCTACCTGCCTCTTACCATGTTTTATACAGGTTACTGAAAAGAATGAGTCAGAGCAACATGACTCTAAAGATTTAGCAGAAGCCAGATTTTTAAAAGTAGTAAATGCAGAAATCACAGGATTGCAAAAGTCTAGAAGATCACAATAAAACTTCCTTTTTTACAAATATAATGATTGTGAAATCTTTGACAATATTTCCACATAAAATAGAGAAAGGTTAAGAACTGTGGACTTTGAAATAACCAACCCAGCTGATTGTTTTGATTAGAGTGGAGTGACTGAAGGAAAGGGAAGCAAAATGCTTAGATGATTCAACTGAGTGCAGTTGCTGAACCAAAAACATACAGTAGTAGTAGTAACGACAACAACAACAACAGCAATTTATTTATAGGCCACCCTATCTCCCCAAGGGGACTCAGGGTGACTATTTCAAGGCCATCTGGAGCAAAGCATAGGACAAACCAAATGTTTGGGGGTAATCTGGGAATACCATTAATGCTTGAGGCCCCTTCCACACTGTACTTTAGACCAGGATATGATCCCAGGATATCTGCTTTAAACCAGATTATATGAGTCTCCATTGCCAGATAATCTGGGATAAGATGACCATCTGGGATCAGATCCTGGGATATACGGCCAGTGTGGAAGGGGCCTTAAACTACTACTTCTCAATTTTTCTTTCTGATGTGGTGGGCTGAGATCCCCCTCCCAATGTGCTGGGAACTGATACCATATTTATTATATTTACATGGTTTCCTAGAAATCCGCTAGAGACTGGCAATACTCCATAGACACATATTCAGTGTACCAGAATCCAGGAATAATAGATCATTATATTAACGACCTCATCAGATGGACTAAATTTGGCAGCATATGACAGTCCTACTTCACTTGCACCACAGAGCTCACCGGCTCCCATCCCATGACATCAAACTACTTCCATCAGGGCTCCATGGTAAAAGTGAAGAGGGAGCCCAGTATGCACCATGGTGGCAACCCAGGAGGCTTCCTGTGTTGCATTAGCAACAATGAGGAAAGTCAGATGACAGACACTTCCCTCTTTGAGATGTGGTAAGAGGGGAGCCGGGTGATGCAGAGCAGGGGCCGACAGGTTCCCCCCGCTGGGCCCCACCAGATTGGAGCAGAGCAACTGTTTTGGGAGATGATGGTCGGGCATCCGGACAATGTGGCCGGTCCAGCGGAGTTGATGGTAGAGAACCATTGCTTCAATGCTGGTGGTCTTTGCTTCTTCCAGCACGCTGACATTTGTCCACTTGTCTACCCAAGAGATTTGCAGGATTTTCTGGAGGCAGCGCTGATGGTGTCATTCCAGGAGTTGCATGTGATGTCTGTAGACAGTCCACGTTTTGCAGGCGAATAGCAGGGTTGGGAGGACAATAGCTTTATAAACAAGCACCTTGGTATTCCTACGGATGTTCCGGTCCTCCAACACTCTCTGCTTGATTTGGAAAAATCATAGAATCAAACAGTTGGAAGAGACCTCATGGGCCATCTAGTCCAACCCCCTGCCAAGTAGCAGGAATATTTTTTTCAAATCACCCCTGACAAATGGCCATCCAGCCTCTGCTTAAAAGCTTCCAAAGAAGGAGCCTCTACCACACTCCGGGGCAGAGAGTTCCACTGCTGAACGGCTCTCACAGTCAGGAAGTTCTTCCTAATGTTCAGATGGAATCTCCTCTCTTGTAGTTTGAAGCCATTGTTCCGCGTCCTAGTCTCCAAGGAAGCAGAAAACAAGCTTGCTCCCTCCTCCCTGTGGCTTCCTCTCACATATTTATACATGGCTATCATATCTCCTCTCAGCCTTCTCTTCTTCAGGCTAAACATGCCCAGTTCCCCAAGCCGCTCCTCATAGGGCTTGTTCTCCAGACCCTTGATCATTTTAGTCGCCCTCCTTTGGACACATTCCAGCTTGTCAATATCTCTCTTGAATTGTGGTGCCCAGAATTGGACACAATATTCCAGATGTGGTCTAACCAAAGCAGAATAGAGGGGTAGCATTACTTCCTTAGATCTAGACACTATGCTCCTATTGATGCAGGCCAAAATCCCATTGGCTTTTTTTGCCGCCACATCACATTGTTGGCTCATGTTTAACTTGTTGTCCACGAGGACTCCAAGATCTTTTTCACACGTACTGCTCTCGAGCCAGGCGTCACCCATTCTGTATCTTTGCATTTCATTTTTTGCTGCACTCGCAGAGCTCAGGTGGTGTTATATTTTGGTGTCAATGTTGATTTTTGTAGAGAGGTGGCTGCCAAGGTAGTGGAAATGGTCTCTGGACCATCCTCCAAAAAATCAGGTGCCCTAACAAATTTGTGAACATCCTGCGGCTCCTCCATGATGACATGATGGCAGCAGTCTTCGACAGCAATGGCTCCCAAAGCGACCCATTTAAGGTGGAATCGGGTGTCAAACAGGGATGTGTTATTGCCCCAACTTTATTTTCCATCTTCATCGCTATGATATTTCATCTTGTTGATGGGAAGCTTCCCACTGGAGTGGAAATCATCTATTGGACAGAGGGCAATCTATATAACCTCAGCAGACTGAAAGCCAAAACCAAGATTACAACAACATCTGTTATAGAACTCCAGTATGCTGATGACAAAGTTATCTGTGCGCATTCAGAAGAAGACCTACAAGCCACTCTAAACACCTTTGCAGAAGCATACAAGAAGCTCGGCCTGTCATTGAACATTGAAAAAACCAAGGGGCTCTTCCAGCAGTCACCAGCCAATTCCTCTCCAATGCCAGAAATACAGCTTTATGGTGTAACATTAGAAATACCTTCCAAACATTTTTATAAACGGCAGTTGAAATAACAGCTGGAAAAAATGAAATAACTAGCTTGTCAAAAAATTTTTAGATGTTCTGTTTGAATTTCGGGAAAATTATTGCTTTCCTCAAAATGGAAGTGCATTTTCATCACTTAGTAGAATACAGCCTTTCAGAGGTGGAAAATGTTTTTCCTTCCAGAGGTAATTGAAATACAACTCCCATTGTCCCAGACAACATGCTGAAGGATGATGGGGGTGGAATTACAACAGCATCTGTAGAACAACATGTCTTCCATTCCTTTTTTACAAGAACAACCAGTTTTGTCTAGTCAATGATACTCAGATCTTCTAGAATTCTAAAATGTATGACTAGTAGTCACAATCACACAAGTGCATCATATCTCATTTATCAAGCTATTAAAATGTTTCCTTGTCACTTGTTTATCAGAATTTCTCCTTTACAAATCAAGAGCATGCTCTTTCTTGAAGAATGAACAGAATCTCATTTTGTCACTTTAGTTCAGCATGCATTTCACTGGGAGGTGCAATGTTGGAAATGACCGTGAGTTAAAGTCTGATCCCTCCATTAAACTGAGCAGCTGGAATTCCAAAGAATATTGCACTCCTTCCACTTTACAATTGATCCCTGAATCTTGGTGTGGACAAACTGAAAGAAGTAAGCAGAACTTAGAATCATTTAATTACAAACAATAAATCAATTCCTCTGGAGAAATGAAAAAGAGTTCCTTTTTACTTTTCTAAAAATGATGGCAACAAACTACATTTTAAGCCTTGGAATTATCACAGGTAGTGCATTTTAAATGTCACTTTCCACTAACTTGTTGTGAGATGAACTGTGAACAATGGCTGACATTCTGTATTGCAATTACAGATTCATGACCCAGAGTTATGAATCCAAAACTACTCTGTATTTAGCAAAACTATAAACTATTGCTGTAAAAATATGGAAATGCCCCCCATCTTAACAGCCAGCAGTCAAATCAAGCAATGGATATGTATTCTACTACTTCCTTGGGGTGCAAGGAAGATGGTGTTTCAGGCCCCTCTACAAGCATGCAAGTTGGAGACAATCAGAAGTAGAATCCTTTTCATAGTTTCTCCTGATATTCAAATGTTCCTAAATGTTGTAGAAAAATTGTTCTACAAAGAAAAACTATATTTTTCTTTGCATAAAACCTACTGCTTTCTGCTTAGAAAAACCATGTGTTATTTTTTGTTGTTGTTGTTGTTGGGGGGTGGTATTTGCAGGATAGTTCTTACTCATACACTGAAATATTTGAATATATGGAAAATACTATGAAGAAAGGTTGACTTTTTTCCCACATCAGAGAGAAAACTATTACAATTATATGTTCGTCTATGTGAGAATGAAATAGTCAAGGATTGGCATGCCCAGTGTCTGCTTTAAAATGTGTATGGCTAAAACATAAACAGTTTTTTTTAAAAAAAGAACACAAAATGTTTTAGTCAAAGGGAGAAGCTTTTTATGTCCTTTAAAAAATTGCATATGTTTTAGCCAGGTAAAGATATAAATAAATATGTAAGCTATGAAAATGCAATAAAACATGAAAGAAGTAAGCAGACCTTAAAATCAATTAATTACAAACAATGAATGAGCTCCCTGGATGTCATTGTTAAGTTGGATCTGTCCTGGGACACTCATACAGCAGTGTTGGTGAAGAGGGTGCAGCAGAGATTGTACTACCTGAGACTTCTAAGGAACCAATAACTGAAAGACAAAATGCTGGTGACTTTCTACCGCAGTGATATAGAGCGTGGCCTAACCTGCTGCATCTCTTCATAGTTTGGTAACTGCAGAGTGGCAGATTGTTAGGCACTCCAAAGGATCGCTATGACTGCACAGAGAATCATTGATTGCTCTCTCCCCTCTTTGGAAGATCTTTATAGGTCCCACAGCCTCAAGAAAGCTCAGAGCATTCTTCGGGATCCATTTCACCCAGAATATTCATTTTTTAATAATTGCCGTCTTGCAGATGGTACAGGGTAACAAAGATGAGGACAAACAGACTGAGAGATAGCTTTTATCCTAGAGCTGTAGCTATATTGAACTTCATGGTTTCACACTGATGTGGCATTGGGAGCTGTGTGGCAGCAGTTGAGGTGTGAAGGGATGGGTGTGTTGTTTTGTGGTATGTGCTGGGGAAAGGATTTAATTTAATTATGCAATAGCATAATGATAATAAAGTTATTCTAGTCAATTAAAGAGAGGGAAAAAAGAATTGCTTTTTCTGTTCTGTGGAATTCCACAACAACCAAGAATCATCACTTGATACCAAAAAAGGATAGGAAGAAAACATTAATAGTATTTGGAGAAAGGCACTGAAATTGAGAGACCATTATGTTCACGTCCTTGATGTCTAACTAATATATGAAATGACATTCCAAGAGATGCATACCTCCAATATTCTCCACATATCAGCCAATATCTATTTGCAGGCATTCCACCCTTTAAAAACTGTTTAATTGTTTAATAACTTTCTTGGGTTGTAATGTTTAATATTTTGTTCATTTGTTCGCAGTTTCTTTGATTTTCAGCCACTTTAATTTGATTAATACTGAAAAGCCTTCTACAACACTGGGATTTTTAGATCCTCTTGGAAGTTATATATCTATGATAGAAAATGTATTACTTTGATATTTTGAAAATCAATGATTTCCGTGGTATAGATAGTTCCTCTACCCACCACTGACAACTGCATCACTCCCAATGGGCTGAATCCTATTCCAAGTCTCATTTAAAGTAAACTTATACACAAAAATGTAAGATAATGATTTACTTATGTATTGACTTAACATCCAACAATCGAATCAATGGGACTTCTTTAATTGAGGACCAGCCAAACAGATTCAGACCACTGTGTTAATGTGTCCACAATTGCTGTGACTTACACATCAATCATCTGATGATGATGAGCTGTTTGGTAACATGTCTTTCTGTACTTTCCAAGGCTGATCTTTGAAACATCCAAATACGCATATACACACAGAGAGAATGTATTTTCATGTTTGAAATTTTAGACAGAAACCTTAGCTAGGTTTTCATATCAATGTGAAATAAAAGGATTATTCCTTCCCATTCACTTTGGGAAACAGGATGAGGAACCTTTAACCACCTTTTCTCGAGTCAGAAGGTGGATGCAGAGAAGATATGCCCTTGTGCTGCAACAAATGGGAGAGAAGAAGAAAGCTAACTAAGTAAATGACACCTAGAGAGTTTTTGCATGTTGTAGCAACCAATCCATGAATCTTTGCAAGTTATGGCAAGCTGCTGCACTTCTAACCAAGCTAGAGATTCACACACAGCCCTTTCCTCTTACCGTGAACTGAGCCCACCAAAACAAGAATGCACATTTCCATCTCCTGCCTTGAGATCACCCATGGAAACTGGAGACTCAGGACCAGGATCTGAGATCTAGCAACATGTTAAAGCCTTTCCTGGAGAACGTCTTCCTTCCTGAACACAAATGCAACTTTAACATTCTCAGAACTAAAATGTATTATGTGCTGGCTTTCTGAAAAGTTCTTCCTTCATACTTTTCACTCTCTGTCCCTCTCCCATTCCTTGAAAAACAAGTTTGGCATCTTGCCAAGAGAGGGCACCAGTCAAGCTATGACAAATCCACATAGATCATTTTTGTGGCTTCTAATGAGTTAGAAGGACACATAGAAACCCTCATCTGCTTTTATGGATATGACTGTGTAATTGCAATGTAATTATGGCAAACAACAGCTCCAGAAAATTATCTTTGAAGAAAACAGCTGGTTCCCTTTAACAAACTGAGATGAAATCTTGTCATCTAAAATAAAATAAAACTCAAATGGAGGAAAAATACTAAAATACATATACTACTTATAAACAAGCAAAAAAGAAAAGGCAACATAACATTTTTTAAAAGAAGGAAAGCAAACTATGGCAGTCTATGCAGTAAACTACAAACTATCGAGTCATTATCTTAAGGTTTTATTTTGCAAAAACTTAAATTCTAAGTTCAAAAGCTTGGTTGCACTTATGGGTCATTTAGTTTAAAAGCAAAAGATCTGAGTCAATAACCTACGGATTTTATTGTCCAAACCAGCGCCTTATATTTAGACCACAGGTTATTTTTCATTTAAAAAAAATGTAGCTCAGTTCTACTTTAATAGAGCCCTTCTACACTGGACAAAATTAGACATGAATTGGCATTTGACAAATCAGATTTATTCCAGATTGACACGTTTGGACTCCTCAGGCTAATCAATTTCTTATGTCAAATTATGTGGTAGTATAGATGGGGTCTCAGTGATGGTTGAATCATTGAATACAGAATCCATGGATACAGAGGGCTGACTGTATAAGATGCCTGAAAAGATGCTAAAACTCAATGAAAACATTGTATCAAATGTTTATGGCATTGTATGTTTGTCAGTTGAACTTTGTTTTCTTGTGCATAGCCCCCCCAGATGTGTTGTAGTTATAGTGCCTGATTCTGGGATTCTGCGAATTGTAACTGAATATATCTGGAGGTCATTGGATTGGAGAGGGCTTTATTTTGGAGAGGTGAGAGACATCTCAAACCCAGAATCTCAAGATGGTTGATATTATCAAATGCTCATAGAAGAAATATGGAAAGTCAGCTCTGGAAATTTAAGATCCCGGGGAATGGTTTACTTGCATCCATTTCTTCTGCACAAGGTATATTTCTCCCCCTTTCCATCATGTAAGCAAGAGGTATTGTGTAGATGCAGTTCTGTCGGTTCTCTAGTGATGAGAATGTCAACATCCTACAGCTTGTTGTCAGTAACCTGACTTCATCTATTCTCCCAGACTGTAATGTTCAGTTAAAGATCGTGAGTGAATGTTTTCCCCACACCCACCCTGCAATAAAATCCTATTTTATTTCTACTTGTCTACAGTAACTTGTCAGCTGTATAACTGCTCCCTTCATCCATATATATTTCAAGGTCAAGCATTTTATGCAGTGTATTGAGCAACAATGAAGATGTAAAACATTCAGCTCTTTCAAGTTTAGATTCAGATAAATATTTAGTGGACCTTCATAAAAGGTCAAACTGGTGAGTTTTAGGAATGAATTTAGCATATCTGTACTTCTTTTGAAGTTCACAAAAGTAATTTGCTTTTAGAAATGTGAATCAAACCTAAACCCTGCTTTAGACACTAGTTCAAATAACACTACTGTTTACTGCTGATTATTAGCTTTGCTAATGAAAGATCATTACCATCCCATAGCTGTGCTCGAAATTATTGTCTTGGCCTTTGGACTTTTCAATGAAGTCTAATGAGGACCTCAGAGGTCATTGTATGAGTCATTCAATGAAGTCATTTTCCAATTAGCCTTCTGACAAATACATTATATGTATAAGAAATTAAGGATTCATCTGAAGTAAAAGTAGAATTCACAGTTAGTGAAGGAAACAGGTAGTTAATTGCTGTCCATGGTATTATGAAATAATGTAGGAAGTCTATCCCATGGATTCATTGTTTTCTATTCCAGATTAAATATGTTTTTATTACAAGAAGTACTTGGTTTACCATATATACCTCAGTCTATATCCACAACTTGTTTCCAGATCAATTAATCCATACAATAAAGTCTACACTGATAGTGTTGCCTTAAATGTTATGAGACAATCCTGTGTCCTCCAATTCTGTCCTATAGTGTAATAAAAATGAAATAGCTGGTGTTGCTTACTATGTCATCTATATATATTTATTCTGATGTGAGTTACATGGGTCTCACTTCCTCTTTAGGTTATAATTTTCTACACCTGTTTGGAAACAGGTTTAAGATGTTATCCCACGAGGCTCCTTAGCTGCGTTGGAGGCTCCCCAGTCGCAAATGAAAACACCACTTCATGATAATAATGTTTAATGTTTTATCAGTGGAGGGTCAATTTTGATGTTTTATACTTTTTTTATCAATAGCATTGAATTGTTGCCAACACTGTGCACCATGCCGAGACCCTGCAAAGCCAAAGGTGCAACTCCAAAGTTGCACCAAGCCACTCATATGCATTTCCCTACTTAAATATTTCCTTTTCTTGCAAGGTAAGTTCATTTTACAGAACTTCCCACTCAAGTATAGTTTTGTGTTACTAAAAAAGATTTCAAAGTCAAAACCACACTTCCCTCTTGCAGAAAAATGCAATAGAAAAAGGCTTTTAATTGCAAAATGCACATATATGTTTACTATTTTAAGTGTTATGGACAGTGCTTCAGTACTTTGAAAACCCAGTATCTTGAAAACCCAAAAGTACAGAGGTGTGTGGAGCCCCTGTTGGCGCAGTGGGTTAAAGCACTGAGCTGCTGAGCTTGTTGATCGAAAGGTCACAGGTTCGATTCCGGGGAGCGGCGTGAGCTTCTGCTGTCAGCCCTAGCTTCTGCCAACCTAGCAGTTTGAAAACATGCAAATGTGAGCAGATCAATAGGTACCGCTCTGACGGGAAGGTAACGGTGCTCCATGCAGTCATGCCGGCCACATGACCTTGGAGGTGTCTACGGACAACGCTGGCTCTTCGGCTTAGAAATGGAGATGAGCACCATACCCCAGAGTCAGACATGACTGGACTTAATGTCAGGGGACTACCTTTTTCTTACAGAGGTGTGCAGGTTTGAATCTTTGACCTCTCAGAGTTGCACAATTTTCAGAGAAAAATACAAACAAACAAAGAGGGCTTGTTCAAAGACAACGTATATGTGCACTGGGATGAGTAACACCCTTGCAGCTGCGGCAAGCTAAACATACTTAGAGTTGTCTCAAGGCACTTTTGATATGGCTTGCTGCAATAAATGTAGCCAAGGAGGCATATTCCATCTTCAAGCAAGATGAGTTAGCAACAGTAGAATCCATATTGGGAACTTCATGTGATAACATCCTTATGCATTCATTCCATTCAAAGTAGCTTACTTCTGATTAGAACAGTGTCAGACTGTTCCCTTATAGTGCATATCATATTTATGTATATTCAGAGGTGGATCCCACTACACTCAATGGGACTTCTTCCTGTGGTTGTATGACTTCAAATTAATTCCAGTTTATGATGAACCTATTTTGAGGCTTTTTTGAAAATATTCCAGAGGAAGTTTTCCTTTGCTTTCCTCTGAGACTGACTTGCCCAAGTAACTCAGAGGTCGTAGTTCAGCACTTAGAAGGAATCCATCACACTGGCTCTTGATGGGGCTTAATCCCAAATAAAAATATATAAGATTTTGTTTTTAGTATATTTGGAATGGGAGCCTTAAAGATTGCATGTTAATATCACTAGCTGATATTGCCAGATTGACTTTTTGCCCTCTAATGCACTCCTTCAAGAGAACATTGCCACTAAGCAATCACAGAAAAGACACTGTGAGTATAATGAAGCAGTGTTGGCAGGACAATGAACTGTAGCCAGAACCTACAAAACTGCTCATATATAATAAGTGATTTGTACTCAACACATTCAATCAAGAGTTTGCACAAAGATTTTACAAACAAAGAAAAATGTACTCATTGGGGGATAATTTATTCACTATGAATTATTCACCCATCTCTAATTGCACGGAAGCCGCATCAAAATTAAGCATTATTCTGAGAGACCCTGTGCAATCTGCAAAGCTGTGCACTGCAATACAACTGAAACTGTTCTGAAAGTAAAAACATTCCAGCAAGAAAGTTTTGTGATTTCTTGTACTTTTATATAATGTTTCTTAATGATCTAATGGGTATCTACGCTATTTAAGGGTTGAATCTGACTCCTAGGTTTCCTTGAGAAACCACAACTGCTGCATAGGAGATCCATCTTCCTATTGTTATTTCCATGGTGTTACGGTATGATTTTTCAAAGCTGCCAGGGCTAAACACTATTATTAGAGAGAGAGAAAGGTAGTCACTTGAGGCAAAAGAAGCCGGGGGCAGTGGTAGCAGCCCCCTGAAGGCATTCCTCTATATTGGCTAATAGAGCTGTATGTGGGTCACACAATCTGACCTACGTTTGTTGTTTGTTGTTATTTCTTACCCGCCTCTCCTTGTGGCTCGAGGCAAGTTACAACTTCGCTAAAATACATAATCATCTAAAATATTTTATGAAATACATACATTAAAACGTATTTCTACTAGATTAAATTACACAGAACAAGGATTAAAACACAGGACACGAGTTTAAAATACATGATTAAAACTGATTGGCTAGGCCTGCCAGTAGAGATAGGTCTTTAGATGGGTTATATATTCTGACCTCTCATTTAGCTGTTAGATCACCTCCAGCAAGTTGTTCCACAGTCTTGGAGTGGCCAATGAAAAGGTCCTCTGGGTGATGGCTGTAATTCGGGTTCTGCCAGGCTGGAGTAGTCATCCCCCAGAGGACCCAAGTGTTCAGGGCAGATTGTATAGGAGAAGACAATTCTGTAGGCAACCTGGACCCAGACTATGTGTAGGAATTTAAAGATCAAAACCAACACATTGTACTTTGCCCAGATACTATTTGACAGCCAGTGGAGTAACTTTAGTATGGGTGTAATATGTTCACTCCTGGATGTTCCTGTAACCAATCTGGCTGCTGTATTTTGTAACATCTGGAGTTTCTGAACTTGGTACAAAGGTAGCCCAATGTAAAGTGCATTGCAGAAGTCCATGCTTGAGTTTACCAGTGCATGCACTACCATCTTTAGGTCCTCTAGCTCCAGGAACGGGCACAGCTGGCATATCAGCTGAAGCTGATAATAAGCACTCCTGACCATCGCTTCTACCTGGGTTTACATTTAGAGAGATGGATTGAGAAACACTCACAAGCTGTGAACACAGTCTTTCAGTGGGAGTGTAACCCCATCCAGGACTGGTTGACACACCTCCATCCCCAGATTAGACCCCTTGATGACATGCACTTCTGTTTTGTTCAGCTCCCCCCCCCCCAATCCATCCCATTACCTCCTCCAAGCATTCATTCAAAGGAGACACTCTATCCTTAGCTGAAGCTGTTTTTGAAGGCATGGAGAAATATATTTGGGTGTCATCAGCATCTGGAACCTGCCTGAGAGGTATGACTGTAACCACTGCAACACATTGCCTCCAGTTTCCAGTTCTTTCAGGTCTTCCAGAAGGATACCATGGTCAATGGTATTGAATGCTGCTGAGAGGTCTAAAAGCACCAGCAGGGACACCCTTCCTTTGTCAGTGTTAAGATGGAGATCATCCACTAAGGTGGACATAGCAGTCTCAACTTCGTATCCTGCTCTGAAGCTGGTTTGGAATGGGTCAAGGAAGTGTGTGTCTTCCAAGGCTGCCTGAAGTTGGAGGACAACTGTCTTCCCTTGCCCCCAAAAAAGGAAGTTTAGACATTAATATGTAGTTATTAAGGTCCAGGGAATTCGGGATGAGCTTTTTCAGCAGCTGTCTAACTACTGCTTCTTTGAAACAGGAAAGAAAATTCCCCTCCCTGAGAGATGCATTGATGATTTGTTGTATTTGAAATCAAATTGCATCTCTTCCCTGGTCAGGAGGGGCAGGAATCAAGAAAGCAGGTTTTCCTAACTTGTTCATTACAGTGGCTCATTCCCACAGCTGTGCTTTAGGGCTTTCAGAGAAAGAACTGGAAAACCCACTTCTGAGTATTCTTTGCCTAAGAAAACCATGAAATTCATGGATTTGCCAAAAGTTGACAACATCTGGAAGTGCTGGGATGTTAGTCAGTAAAACATTGTAGTATAGTAGTTATATTATCTGATTAGCTGATTGATCTTGGACCAGTTGCTAACTCTCTGACTATTCTGCTTTACATGATTGAATTGGGATGACCATGTATGCCTAAAGTACTTGGTATTTGTTGATAGTTTCCCATCCAGGTACTAACCAGGGCTAACCCTGCCTTACAAGATAAGTTGGGATCTAGTGCCTTTAGGGAATTTAGACCTTACTTACTTAACTGTTTGGAGAAAAAGGTGGGATATGAAATTAATAAATATCAGACACATAATAGAGGACATGTTTAATATTTGAATGCTCTTATATGTCATCCTTCTTGATGAAGAAGGAATATAGTGTTCTTAACACTGCAAACTGTCCCCTTTCTAGATTTGAGATTTTAAATGCACCTTCTATGATATTATTCCCTAACATAAGTTACTTTTACTGGGTCCAGATACATCTTTAACAGATACAGGAATCTCCTTGAGACAATGAGCTGGGCAAAATAATGAGCTGGAACACTCTTACTGTGGAACGTGTGTTATATGATTCTAAGAGGGAGATAATATTCAATGATCTCATCTTGAAGGTTACTAAATAAATGAGTGTAAATGGCTAGTTGGTTCCCTTTATTTCAACATGCGGTGTAGACACTTCCTTCCTATACCTCTATCCAGTATATTGCATCACATTAAGCTTGACAGTAAGAATTGACTTAGAGGCTTTCAGCTCAGTGTAGTAATTCTGATCCTTTCTTTCCATGCTTAAGTGATTAATGTAGGTAGGTTGCAGGTCTCCTAGCACACACTTTCTTCTGAGTAAATTCCACTGTACTGAATAGGTCTTACTTCTGGGTCAACATTTCCCTGTTAATAATAATACTTGCCTGTCATAGTTTCACATCTAACATATTTAGACAATGTTTTATAATACCACTTCTGCAACAGCAGTTTACCAGTCATTTTAAAATATCCATTTACAACAGCTGATTTTATCTCCTTTTTGAGCAATATTCCTGTAAAGGTGGAATAGCACTGCTGAAAGAATGCAATAAATGCCATTGGTGCACTGACAAAGGTAGGCATTTTGAATTCTTTGCTTGCCTTAAGACAGGAATGCAACAAAGCAAGACTGATGCAAATGCTCCCCTGTGTAAAATAAAAGGACATGAAAGGAAGTGAACATGAAGTGCTGTTCCAACAGCTTCCAATCAATGCTTAGAAAGGATGCCAAGGAGGGATGGTTCAGAATTTGTGAATACTGTTGTGCATAATTATTGATTGATTTGCCTGATTTATTATCTATCACTAAGGTCTTGGTTCAGATTTGTGAAGGGCTGAGTATCAAAGCCATTTAGCCAGCAAACATATAGGTGCATACAGAGCTCTGTAAAGGTGGGAATGCCAAATATTTCCAAAGCCCTGTAAGTAATGGACTGGGAATAAATCCCCACCCCAAATCAGAGGTGTCTATTTATTTATTTATTTATTTATTTCATTTACTTATACCCCGCCCTTCTCACCCCGAGGGGGACTCAGGGCGGCTTACAGTGGGGGCACAATTAGATGCCCAAGGCAATTCACAAGCAATACAAATACAAACAATTCAACAATTAATTAAAAACATCAGTACATAATAAAACAATCTCATGCTCAGGGTTCAGAGTCCATATATCCATTCCATTCCATTTGTCCTTGTCTATCATCAGATCCTTCAGTTAGCTGTCAGAATGACCAAAGGCTTGATCCCAGATCCAGGTCTTCAGTTTTTTCCTAAACGCCAAAAGGGAAGATGATGATCTAATCTCCCCGGGGAGTGAGTTCCACAGGTGGGGGGCCACCACTGAGAAGGCCCTGCTCCTCGTCCCCACCAGCCTCACTTGTGACAGTGGCGGGGTCGAGAGCAGGGCCTCCCCAGAAGATCTTAAGCTTCGAGATGGGACGTAGAGGGAGATCCGTTCGGACAAATACACTGGGCCGGAACCGTATAGGGTTTTGTAGGTCAAAACCAGCACTTTGAATTGTGCTCGGAATTGGATCGACAGCCAGTGGAGCTGACGCAACAGGGGGGTTGTATGCTCCCTGTACGTCGCTCCGGTGAGCAATCTGGCTGCTTCTCGCTGGACTAGTTGTAGTTTCCGAGCAGTCTTCAAAGGCAACCCCACGTAGAGTGCGTTGCAGTAATCCAGCCGGGATGTGACAAGAGCGTGGACCACCGTGGCCAGATCTGGCTTCTCAAGGTACGGGCGCAGCTGGCGCACAAGTTTTAATTGTGCGAAAGCTCTCCCGGCCACCGCTGAGACCTGGCTATTCCATACCTCTGATCCTGCCTACTTCACTTTCCAATATTTGTGAGGTCTTAAATCTCAGAAAAAGAGCTTTAGCCTTCCACAGAATCCATCTTTCATATCTTTCACAAGGCTCCTGAGATGCCTTCTCGGGAGCCACATAATTGAGTGGTTAAGCCACTCAAATCAAGAAAAGCCAACACCACTTCTTATTATGTATGTTACCACTTTGACCATAATCAGCATCACTTGGGGAACACCTGTGATGTAGGGTCTTGGTCACTGATGATAATAACATTTGGAATCCCATTGATGTCTTATCCATGTGTAAGTTCCTCTACAAAAGCATTTTTGTCCAATGCTGAATGTTCACGTTTATTTCAAGCTTGGAGAACCAGAGCTGCTCATGTGATGACCTTCTGCAAAGACGGGCATTGCATAAGGAGTCAGATGACCATTTGGCTGCACATTTGGGGTCTTGATTGAGTTATGCAAATGTTGCTGTTCAACACTTAGGTTGCATTTGACATTGTATATGTTTACATATGGAGGTTTTCTGCTATCCCAATGTGGGATCACTGCAATACTTTTGTATCCAATCATTGGTGCCAACTAAGGTTTATTGTTGCTGCTGTTGTTGGCTGCTGTTGTTTACCACATTCTGCTTGAGGGATAAAGTGGATGCATGGCTGAGCAGATATAATAGATGTGTAGGTTAGGATGAAACAGGATTATTGGAGGGATATTGGATAACAAATTATGAATTTATCAATAAACTAAAATACAAGATTGGGAAAGAGTGAAATACTTTGTTTATTATTTATTTAAAGCATTTATATTCCGCCCTTTTCACCCTGAGGGGGACTCAGGGCGCAGGACAATATATATACAGCAAACATTCAATACCAGAACATAAACAAACAATAAATATCCAAAAACATTAAAAACAGTTATATCCATTTTAAAATCAGTTGTTAAAACCATCTCAAGACAGCCATATCAAATCCAGTCCATACGGTAGGATTCCTATTACCTTATTGCATTGACCCAAAGGCTTGGTCTCATAGCCAAGTTTTTACCATCTTTCTGAAGGACAGAAGAGAGGGAGCTGATCTGATCTCACCAGGGAAGAAGTTTCATAGTCGAGGGCCAATTACTGAGAAGGCCCTCTCTCTCGTCTCCACCAATTACAGTGCTGGAAGCAAGAGCAAGGCCTCCCCAGAGGATCTTAGTCTCTGTGGTGGTTCATAGAGGGAGATGCGGTTGGACAGGATGGGGCCATTTAGGGCTTTATAGGCCAAAGTCAGAGCCAGCATTTTGAATTGTGTTGGCATGTTATTTTTGTCAAATTCTTCATAATCACATACTCTGTGATCCTCGGCTTTTTATTATTTTATTACAATGATCTTCCTCCAATTTGTTAATGGTAAAACATTCACTTCTAAAAATCGGTTGACCTAAGTGGGGTTTAGCTATTTCTTCAAATGTATCTTTTTTTCTGCTTCCGATTTAATTAAAGAGCTGCTATAGACATAAGAAAAATCATTAGATCCTGCTTATTTCCCACATTTTTAATAGCACAGTGAATCAATTTAGGGTTTATATTATTAATATTGATTTCACTTCAGTATCCAAAAATATCAATGGGTGAGAACAATGCAATGGTGTTGATACATTAAGGGATTTAAATCCATGTTATGAAGATATTTCAATCTTATTCAGAATTGTTTCAGCTTAAGTGGACTGATAATCAATACAGTGATAACAAAAAGGAGATGTTCTTTGGAGAAATAAAACTGAAACTCAATATATAGTCTTTAACCGAAAAATTACTTTCAGTTCATTTGGCTTTTGTGCATGGAACATGAAGGGGTGCCATTTTGTTCTTTGTTATAGGCAGTAATGTACTAAACCAGCTCACCCGAATGTTTTCTTCCTTGGCCACAATTTATGCACAGAGCGTCATTTTCTGTTAAATTCATGATTCCACTTTTAGAAAACATACTGTCCAACATTTCACAAATAAAAACTGGGGCACATGTGATCAGGCAGTATTTGAGTGTGGTGGAGATGGCAATAGCTATTATTGGCCAAAAAGAGAGAGAGAGAGAGAACAAACCAGGAAAGGCTGCAACTGTTTGTTTTTTCCTGAAGCTACAGGGAAGCCTCCTCTTGTCTTCTCACCTTGTTGAAAATTGAGTGCAAACTACCTTTGCACTCTGAACTCAATTTGCAACAACTGAAGTAAGGACCCTCCCCTATATCCCAGGATATCAAGGCAGAAAATCCCACAATATCTGCTTTAAACTGGGATATCTGAGTCCACACTCAGATAATGTGGGATTTCCTGCCTTGATATTCTGGAATATAGGGCTGTGTGGAAGGGTCAATTCAAAATAGAAACTAAGAGCAGAGAGAAACTGGAACATTTTAAAAATGACTGAAACGTGAGATGAGAGAGGAATAATTCAGACTATCCTTACCAGTAGATGCACATCTATGTGGACTTTTTATTCCAAAGTTTGGTGGGAGGGGGGATCAATTCCATCATAGCTGGATGACACATGGAGCTGATTCAGGTTAATGTGGGTGAAGACTGCTTAATGTGGCCTTGAACCACATTAAAAGGAATTGATTGCTCTGAATTTTCCTCAGGAATCTGAAGCAAACTGCAACTTTTGCACATGTAAACAGTTGGACTGCTTCTAAGGTGGAATCAGCTGCACCTGTTTACATGGCCAGACAGTATTTTCTAGGTTCAGGCAGTCTGGGGACATAGGATGGCACTTACTGCTCCGCTCCTTTTCTCCTTGTAGTGACTACAAGTGGTCATTACTCATTGTCTGGAGCACCATCAGTTGTGGAACAAGGACAACGGGGGGGGGGGGGGATTTCTCTATTCTCCCCTCCCTTCTCCCTTGTCAATGTCACTCCAGTCAATGAACAATGGCCGCCAGTCATTTCACACCTTCTGGTTGCTATGATGAGAACAGGAGGAGGAAGCAAGGTTGGCTGCCCTGCAGTGCCAAACAAGATTTGGAGCTGCTGGATAATCAGGACTCTTCCCACCTCTGCAGTGGCCCAGGGGCTGGCAATGAAAAAACACCCAAAGGACCCACCTAGATTTCATCACTCTGGATCAGTTCTGGGATAAAGTGTCTGTGAAGAAGCACCCCATATAAGAGTTCTATCTCTCCAATATTCTCTGGAGTTTTTTAAAGTCCAATTACCCAGATTCTGAAATAGTGAATATTGACTGACAAGGGATTCTGGGAGCTGTATTCATGAAAAACTGTTTTCCAACCTTGCAGTTACCCAACAATCTCTTCTTGAAGGCATGTTCCTTTCCCATTCAACTGGGGAAAAAGAAGAGAAAAGGATATAAGATGAGGTGGGTGCGATATAAAGCATTTCAAAGCAATCGTCTTTGGATCATCATGAGGCAAGCATATTCTTCCACTTCCAAAGGGGTGATTGGCGGGGGGGGGGGGGGTGTGTAAAACGCACTGCCACCTGTACACTAGACCAATATTTACAAAAAGCCTGCAAGTCATTTGCAAGACCTTTTGATTTGCTATAGTTATCGTGCACCATTAAAAAATGCACATGCATTATTGTAAAGTTTCCTTTCTCTCAAGAATAGAGCTATCACTGGACCCTGTTATCTCATCACCCCAAGGTACAATATGATAATGATACCACTTAACATCAGCACATAGAGAGAGAAAACACTGGAGATGCTGCAAGCATCACAACTATAAAGAAAATCAAATTAAAATATTAATTTGCTGATTAATATAACATTAGGTGACCCATTTCTCTAGCTTGTTAAACAACAAAGACTTGTGAAGCTAAATAACTGCCTCAGAGATAAGTGTTTTTAGAATTCCCATGGAGATGTTTAGCTCCTTTTTAAACATCATTAAAGATACACTGTGCATATAACAGGCAGCTTTATTTTCTGCTGCACTGACAAGTCCTGTTTGTGTTTATTAATACACACTTTAAAAGGGGGTCAGAAGGAGTTATAGAGTTTTTCAATTACAGAGTTTGAGCAAGTAGGGTGACTTTTGAAGTGCTAGAAATTCAGCATCGCATGTATTAGTATAAAAAGAGTGATGCCGCATGGAAAGGAAAGTTTTGTCATTAAAAGCCTACTCTGTGACACCAAACAACCTAATTTAGCTCTTCTTTCAGATAGAGAAATAAAGGCGTGTAAAACTCATAGAAGTCTTTGAGTGCTTAATTCTTAAAATGTCTGTGGATTTGAACAAGTTGGGCTGAATTAGGGTTATTACCATTTTTTGACAGCGAGAGATTTAACACCTATGGCAGGCAGATAAAACATAGCCCTCTCAGTTTTAAAATAGCTGCATCTATTTAATTGAGGTAGTACAAATGTCAGAGAATTTCAGTTCAGTTCATTTTTTTTAGAATTTACCAAAATGTGCAAATATTTTCTTATGTGTGATATAAACAATTTGGGATTTTAAAAGGTGGAATGCTTGCAGCAATCAAACTATCAGATGTCCATATCCCTAGTCCAAAAAGCCTGTTGTTGGCTAGTAATTTTATCTCTGTTCCTTCAGGCATCCAATTCTTTCTGATAACATCACATTTTGTGTATTGAATGAGATTGGAATTTTGCATCAACATTAATTCGGTCTCTGACAGCCTTTCTAGGTGGACATCTCTATTAAGAGGATTGGTTCTACTTCTGGTTCCACTAGCACTTGAAAAGGTTTCTTTTTTGGAATAAGGTTTCTTTTTTGGAATAGAACTCCTAGAATCCCCAAATTACATCTTGGAGCAGCATTGTTGGTCAGGCTGGGGAATTGTGGGAGTTAATCCAAACTCAGTGTCAATCATTCTGGGAATATGGCTGAAGATAGTTTAAGAAGACCTACTTACAAACAAGCAAATAAACTTCCCTCCAAGAAAACTCTTTATTTCTCCTTGGTGGGAATGCCAGTTTTCCCCTAGACATCCTGTAATTGTTATACCAAATTATGACATCCACTAAAATAGACACTTTTCAAGGGCCTTGGGAACACCACTACTTGGATTGCCACCTTTTCGAAACCATTCCAAAGTCAACTTTCTTGTCCTTGGGCAAGAAGAAGCTGGTAGACATGATTGCTTTATGAACACAACTGAGCTGTTGAACTGTGTTCACACTAAACTCTTGCAAAGTCCTCAAGCTTTTGAGAGTACACACCTGAAAGATTCACAAAAGCTTTTCAAAGTCTTTCAACCACTGAATGCTTGTACACCTCTAGGAAGAACTTTCAGTAGATCAACCCCAGTGTTATGGGGTTGTTGGAATAGAGTTACAAAAAGACACACCTGCTGTGCATACTTTCAAGGCACTGACAGCTATCAAACAGAGCTGGAATTGAAAAAGAACAGCTGGCTTTTATTTTAAATGAGGTAAAAATGACAGAAAGGGAAAGGAAAAGATAGCACAAGCAAGATACCACAGATTCCTCTATAGCAAGATAGGCAAAATGTAGTCCATCATCCTTCATCTTAAGGTCTTCTACACAGACCTTAAAACCAGGAAAACAGGGAGGGGGATAGATGATGCATGCCCAAAAATGCATGCTGAATCGCATAATTGACTGCAAAACTTGGTTAAAAGGGTGCACTTAAAATCTGAGGTAGGCCAAAAACAAAGTGCATATTCACATCACTGTATATCCCTGACCTCAAGAATGGGACTTCACTGTGATACACTGGTGTGGAATGCTCCAGTGCATGTGCACATTTTAAAATCCTGAAACAGCTGATGAGGGCTGTAAACAGATGGAGCCGCAGACACAGAGGTAACTAAATGGAAGCACAAATGGAAAGCAAGTCCCATGAGAAATCTCTGCAACCATTCCTTGGTTTTCATATTTATGAAATTTAGCAGAGCTTGGGTACCAGCATGGCATGGCCAAAGGGAAGTGTGGTTCAAGAGAGCAATTGTAAAAGCCATAGGAGGGTGAGGGGAGATGATAATAATTCTGCTTGTGTACATATTCATATATCCGCTCCAGTGCTTATGAGGTCAAATGCATCTCGGAGAATCAATTAAAAAAATTAAAAAGAAAACTTCCAGCGTATGTCATGCGTCTATCTTGTGGATATCTAAAATCCACTACAAACAAACCTGTTAGATGCTGGGCAGGCCCGTAGCCAGGATTTTGATTCAGGGGGAGCTGAGTTTGATTCGGGGTGGGAGGGGGCTGAGTCTGAGTGAAAGAGGGTCTACCCTAGCAAACCTTTTGTATCATTACCCCAATACCCCCATGCATATGGGATATATTGAGCATAGTGATCAGATCATCATATGAATAAACATAACAGTTTAAATAATGTACCAGTAAGGCCGCCTCACAGACCTCCATGAGAATTTCGGGGGGGGGGGCTGAAGCCTCAACCCCCCCCCCCCGGCTACATGCCTGATGCTGGGGAACTATTTGCTGGGGCTCTCAACTGCGTGTTTGGACTTGCATTCTGGTACCATGTTTTTTAAACCCACTTCTTTGTCCCACATTATGAGGCTATCTGGAAGGACCCTTAGACTACATTAACAGTGACTGGTGTGAGTTAAAGTCCAACAATAGCTGGAGAGTCACATGTTCACAATCCTTTCTAATCTATTATGAAAGAGAAATTAGAAGAACATTTTCGAAAGAATTTGATACTACACTTCTAAGCATCCAAAGATGACTAATCTTATAGAACTACCAAACCAATCAAGAATTACTGACGTTTTAACTAGGACAGATGTAAGAGAAGGAACAAATTCTGAAGAAACTGATAAATCAAATCATTTCATTATTCCATTTGCCAATCTAAATATTGAAATGGAATAAATTTCTAACTTCAACTGCAGGTAAAAAAATTGGCACATCCTGAAAAGTCTGGTGTCTTACATCTTCATAAGTAGACATATATCTATGGGAATTAGAATTGGGCAGTTCTGTAAAGTCTTGTACAGGGCTGCTGTTAAGTAGCAGAGCCAAGAAGAATATGCAATCAAACTGATACACAGTGGGATGCACATCACAGTCCTTGTGCACATCAACCACCAATGTACATTAGATACTCTTGTTGGTGTCCTGTTACAGGTCATATTAGATTCCAGCAACACGTTTTCAGGGAAAGGACAACAAAAACAGATATTCCTAAATGTATAGAATCCATCTTAAAATGTGGGGAGGAGACAATTAAACACAAATAAAGATGTTTTGGTGATAAAAAAAGATATATATACACACTGAAATTCATGGGGGAAAACAATACATTACAACCCCCTTTATCCACAAATTTGATATCCATAATTTGACTAACCCATTTTCAAAAACCCATTTTCAAAAACCCCCCATGCTATTCTATGGCCAAAAAATAGTCAAACCACAAGATTTGCTATTGTTCATAGTTTCAGGTATCCATGGGGAGTGTCGTGGAACATATCCCTGCAGATATAGGAATTATAAATTACTTTTAGATTTATATGTGCATGCACTAGAACAAGCATGCATGTTTGTTCTAGTTCAAGTCTACACACAATGCTTTTTTTTTTTTACCAAACAATGTTCCACTGCTCTTTATGCCACTATGGTTAGCCATCTGGAAGAGTAAGACAATATGAATTCTTCACTAAAAATTCATCCATATTAATATACGATGGAACTCTGACTAACCATTTTATCACACTGGGGCATTTTGCCCCTTTGCAGTACTTTGGGTAAGGGGCATCATGATGCTCGGCAGGCCCCATCCCATTTACTCTCCAATTGCTGAGGAAGCATTGCAGGATGCTTCCTTGGCAACTAGGAAAAGGTAAGTGGGTTTTAGATAGCTTCAATGGATGTGATGGGGGGAAAAGCAATGTGACAATGCACGTTGCGGCCCTTTCTCCCATATGATGGGAACAGGGCATCTGATGGGGAATGGAGGGACGGAATGTGGTTCTTAGTCAATTACATTTAAATAGCTCTTAATTGTTTGTCATGATTCAATTCTTCCACTTAGTTCACTCACAGTCTGGATACTACCCATGAAATGCACAAATATTTGTTGGAAATCTACATGTTCTACTACGCAGTGAAATCTTTTTGGAAATTCCAGTGTTCTGAAATGCTCCATCTTATGCTGTACCATACAACACATCAACAAAATGTAAGGAAAAGGTTCCAGAATTATCAATCTCTTGTTCTTGGCTGCCTCTTTTGTATGCTGCAATGCACTCAATGGCACAAAAGGCTCATTTGGACTGGTATGAAATTGTAGCAACAAGCCGATAAAAGCTAACAATTTAGAATCAATGGGCAGGCATGTGCTACTGCCAAAACTTTCCATTTGCCATTGGTGCTGTTAGTCTCAAATGGTAGGTGTCAGTTACTAAATTGAACACAAGGATATGTACAATCTAATGTATAAAACCAACAACATAAATAAGAGGCTAAGAATTAAAGATAAAAGACCTACATTTTAATATTTTAACACATGTGGGTGAATTTCTTGCTGTCCAAAGTTATTTATTCGTGTTTAGAATGCATATAAACATCTCAGTCCCCTTCTACACTATCCTTATATCCCAGAATCTGATTCCAGGTTATCTCTGCTTTGAACTGTATTATATGAGTCTCCACTGCTATATAATCTGGGATAAACAGATTAAGCATACAACTCCCCTGTTAGGCCAGCTCCACTGTCTGCCAACTTGCTATCGAACACAATTCAAAGTGCTGGCTTTAGCCTATAAAGCCCTAAACAGTTCTGGCCCAGCTTACTTATCTGAACGTATCTCCCTCTATGAATCATCAAGGAGGTTAAGATCATCCGGGGAGTCCCTGCTCTCGGTCCCACCTCCTTCGCAAATGTGACTGGTGGGGACGAGAAACAGGGCCTTCCCAGTGGTGACCCATCACCTGTGGAACTCCCTCCCTACTGAAATTAGATCAGCGCCCTTCTTTTAGGTCTTCAGAAAGAAAGTAAAGACATGGATATGGGACCAATCCTTTGGGCAGTAAGCAATGCAAAAAAAGTACAGGTATATGTGCAATTGACTCTTGGAAAAGGCTCGAACTTCGGCTTCTGGATTATGTGATTTTAATGTGTTATATTAATATGTTTTAAATCCATGTTTACATGTCTAGATGATGTTGTTTCTCTTTTTAATATAGTTTAATTTAATTTATAGTTATATGTTACAGTTGCTTTTATACTAGGTTTTTTATATGTTGTTAGGCATTGAATTTTTGCCGTGAATTTGTTGGAAACTACTTTGAGTTTCCCCTGGGGAGAAAAGTGGTACATAAATGAAGTAAATAAATAGAAAAACAGATAATCTGGGATCCGATCTTGGGATACAGGGCAGTGTAGAAGGGGCCTCTGGTGTTCAGCAAGATACATTATTTTATTACTTCAAACCATTTCAGATCTATGTCAACATTAAGACAAAGTTTTCTTAGTAAAATCCGTTTGGATAAAGTTTGCTTATTAGTTTGGGAAGAAGGTTGGCTTATTTTGAAATGAGTCAAAAAGGTCCTGGATATTCATTCCCTGAGATTGGAGGTGAAATTAAACCACATTTGTCCTTTTTCCTTTCTGAGAAATCAACAACAGCAGCAATGTCCAATTCCTCCCTATCCCCAAAGAAAATACAGTCTACCTGTGAAAGAAAAACGATCTATCAAGTCTGATAAGCAGTAGTGCATAATTTATCACTGTTAATAGCCTTTGAGGCATTTCTGAAGGAATTAATCTAAACAGTCAAACAATTTATCACATCATAATACGTAAAATGCACTTTTAATTAATAAATGGAAATTCTATTGCTTTTACAGCTCCAGCAGATCAATCCATTTTTAAAAAAACAAAAACCAATCCTTCTCACTATAGTTTGGGTTTCTTTAATGGGTTTTAATGGGTTCTTCTCCCTGATTTCTGCTCTCTCTCTCTGCTTTTATTTCCTGGAAGACTTTCTGTACTTTGTGGCATAATCTCACAACCTCTTAGGAAAATGTCCACCAAGATATTGCCACACAAACAATCACTTACTGTTAGTGTAAGGCTCATTCATTACTCTTGAGCTGACCTTTCTGGCCCAGCTCTATAAAGTAATAATGTTACTGTCATATAAAGAAGTTCTCATCAATAGATGATGTTTGGGGCTTCTTATTTAAAACCATTTGACTTGTTCAAATAATGTATATACCTTGGCTATGGAGTATTACATCAGCTCTTAAACACAGTACAGTTATCCATAAATTTCAAGGCAGTTTACCATACACAAAATGTTTTGATGTCTTATTCCCATGATTAGTTTGTGATAAAGATGCATTTGCAGTTAATGTAAGACTCTAATGTTATATTGAGTAATATTTTATTAGATGAGCTCTAGGCATTCTTTTTGAAAAAGTTGCTTGCTCTAATATAAATTTCTTGAACAATCATCCTCAGCCAACAGTAACACTCAAAGCACTTCAGCAATAATCCACTGGGTTCCAGTGGGATTTCAGCATATAACACAATTGGCCATCTAATAAATTTATTTTAAAACATCACCAAATTTTTCAATAAAAATACTCACAAGAACAGACTTGTTCTAACCAAAGGTAGTCAGCACAAACAATGAAAATGGCAGTGCTGACTTGCCTTTGAAATGAGTAAGGCTTAATGGGTTGTCGTAGGTTTTTCAGGCTGTATAGTCATGTTCTAGAAGCATTCTCTCCTGATGTTTTGCCTGCATCTGTGGCAAGCATCCTCAGAGGTTGTGAGATTTGTTGGAAACTAGGAAAATTGGGTTTATATATCTGTGGAAGGTCCAGGGTGGGAGAAAGAACTCTTGTTCTTAATGCTTCACTAAAAGTTGGTTGTTGCACTGATTTCTACCATTGATTTCCATTTATTGCTTTTTATTTATTTATAACAAAATCAATGCCATTGATTATGGAGGGTGAGCATGAATCATGCAACCTTCTGGTTGTTGTTATACTACAACATCCACTATTCATCATCGTTAAGAATGCTAGCTAGGGTTGCTGGGTGATGCAACCCAATATTTAGAGGGTCACATGATTTTGATGTTTCAGGAGTAACACCTGAGTCCTGATTTCCAGTTTAGTGGATTATACTTTGGGCCCTTCTACACTGTCATATAGTCCACATTATCCACTTTATCGGCTTCTGAGCTGGATTATATGACTCAACACTGCCATATAATCCAGTTCAAAGCAGATAATCTGGATTTTATATGGCGGTGTACAAAGAGGCCTTAATGATCTGTAGGATGAAGATACAACCTGAAGACTTTGGCTGGATGTACACTTCCCTATATCTCAGGATCTGATCCCAGATTATCTGCTTTGAACTGGATTATATGAGTCTACATTGCCAGATAATCTGGAATAAGAAGATAATTGGGGATCAGATCCCAGAATGTAGGGCAGCATAGAAGGGGCCTTTTTTGTTCTTTGGCCAAGCTCACAATGTGTCATCAGATCCGAGGCTGGCTGGGAATTCCAATTTCAGGACCAAAGTACAGGACCCCTGTGAAAATGAAAAACTATGAATAAAGAAATTCCTTATGTTTTACTTGAGAGAACACCCCTCTAGGAAATTCTAGGACTTTCAGCATGATTTTATGGTTGAATTGTGTTGGAAGCTGAACATAGATCACAGTGGAAAACTTAGAGATTTACAGAGAGGTAATCTCTCTAGAAACCTCTAGGTCCTCCAGCTTGATCTGAGGAAGGTGACCACAGTGTCACCCTGGACAACCAAGAGATTCATAGAAAGGACATTTTAATCTCATCCTTGAATAATCAAATCCAAAAAACTCAAAACCATAAATGTAGAGGGACAACTGTATCAATTTATCTATGTTAAAGGGTATCGTTGTTGTTTGCCTTCAAGTCATTTTCAACACATGGAGACCCTAAGGCAAAGCTATCATGGGCTTTTCTGGAGCCAGGAGCATGTGACTCATTGAAAGTTCTTCTTCTTATCAAGTGCATTACAACAGAATAAAATCAAAAACACAAAATAAACATTGCAATAAAATAAATAAAACACAAGAATACAATAAAACAGTGCAAAAATACAGTGAGAGATAAATCAAATCCGAGCGGGTCATATGTACAAAATAAAATGATAAAAGGATGAGATAGAAATGAAAGGGAAATATTTGTGAAAGAGAAGCTCATTGGAAATGGAGTAGTGGAGACAGGCATTCAAACATGCAGGGGGAAGTACAGTATGGGGATAAAAATTTAAGGGAGCAAACAAAAGGAGATGTAAGGTCACTCTCCAAAGGCGCAACAGAAGAGTCAGGTTTTGAGATCCTTCTTGAAGGTTGCTAGAGTGGGGGCTTGCCTAATCACAATGGACAAAGTAACTCATGCATCTCATTTATTTGAGTAGGAGTCTTCCCAGTCAGAGCTTTATCCCAGGAGCATTTAAAAAATGTGGATGTTCCTGGGGCCCGGTCCACACATACCCCAGAAAGTATTTGATTTCTGAGGTGGGTGTCCAGATGTTCTTCTAGGACTGGCCTGGGAGAACACCTGGAGTCTCTACCCCCCTCCCCAAAAGCTCTAAACCACCCTTTTAAAAATAAAAGTACTTACCCAGCATCCATTGGAGAGCTCTGGCAGCTCTCTTGGTGCGTAGAAATAATGTGTCAGGTGAAAGAGGAGGGAGAAGTGGCTCCTCGCCCCCTTTCTCCTGACACATCATTTCTATGCGCCAAGAGAGATGCCACTGCTCTCCAATGGAGGCTGGGTAAGTACTTTTATTTTTTTAAAGAGGGAGGTAGGGCTTTTGGGGAGAGGGTTGGGATTCCCACATTTTTCTATGGGAATGTAGTGGGGTTATCCTGCTCCTTCCAAGAAGGTGTGGAATAAACCCATTATCAAATTAATTCGCCACAAACCAGGGTTTTCCTGGTTTGTGGTGAATTGTTTTGTGATTATCCAGAACAGTGTCTGGACAGGCCCCTTTTTATTGTGAAGGTTTCCGCAATAAAGGGGCTGTCTAAATGCACCCTATATTTGCATTAGGCAGATCTAGCCAGCATGGTGAAATGGCCTGAAAATTATCGAACCTGGATCTCAAGAGTCATAGTCCAACACTGAGGCCATTATACGATGCTGGCTAGTCCTGCCTAAGGCCAATCTGCTCAAATAAATGAGCCACATGGTTTGATCAGCAAGCCCCATTCATTTCAGTGGGTCTACTCTTCTCTAGCTCGGACCCACACTGGATTTAGCTCCTTTAAAAAAAAGCCAAAACAGACATCTTGGTATATCTTGTAGTAATATCCTAACACCTTTACATGATTTTTATAAATCATTTTAAATTAAAAATAAGTATGATCAGGCAACCAAACAAAAGGTTTGTTGTACAAAACAAAAGGCTTTGCCCAAGTGACAGATCTCTGTAACAACCTCTTGTACCATTGGGTGATATTTGCCATATGTCCCATGATTGATAGTAAGATTTAATGAGTTCTTACAAGCAATTAAATAATCAAGGGTTCCTGCTGTTATATGGCAGAGCTTGATAGAACAATGACAAATGAGAGAATATCTGCAACCTAATCAAAGGGACATATTTCCTTGGGAACAAAATAATATTATCTACCAGTGCAATCAAAGGACAAAAGGATCCAGAGAGGACACAACAGAACATGATAACTTTGGTGTTCTTTTCATTAGCTGGCCCTACTGTTTCCATTTAATGGATCCTATTAAATTGGAAAGAGAGGTAAACAAGTCAAATTTCCGTAAATTTTCATAAGACACTGATTTTTATCCAATGAGTTCTGGTACGTTGTTTATCTTATATGACTAGCCGGCTTAACTCTTTGTTTTCTCTTGATAGTTGTACCTGCTTATTCTTGATGCAGTCTTAAATGTAATGCATCAGTGTTTCACATAAGGGATTTCAACCTTGGTCTCCAAGGGTACACCTACACTGTCTAATGAATGTAGTTTGACAGCACTTAACAGACATGACTCAATGCTATGGAATTTTGGCAGTTGTCGTTTGATGAAGCACCATCACCATTGGGCAGCTAAAAAAAAACCTTTAAAAACTACAATATCAAGAATTCTATAACATTGAACCATGGCAGTTAAGTTGTTATAAAGCTGCATTAATTCTTCAGTGTAGATGCACCCCCAGTTTCCTAGTTCACTGCTCAAATTGCTATAACCCACTGACTTTCAGATGCAACTGATTTCATTCTGTTAACTATTGACCTAATATTGGTATTTTCAATTTCTGAACATTGCCTTGAAAATACTGGGTCAAAAAGGTAGTGTGTAAATGCTCAAAATAAATGATAAACAATAACAACATGCAATAACATATATGTCCTTGCAGAGTTCAAAATTCAACAGGCTTATGCATGGTGTTTGAATAATGTAATATGTAGCATACTATATATCAATACAATTTATTGGTTCCTTGGACAAAAGTATACCCAACTCTGTGTCTGTATTGCACTCTATGACTAGGATATTGTGATCATTCTACAGAAAATGTATCCATGCATTAATTGAAACTCCTCTCTGGCATGATTTTGATATCTACTGAGCCATGCAGTAGAAATAAAAACAAGTTTGCCTTAAGAAAAGGAAATGATATAAACTTACAGCATCAACTACTCACTTAATATCAGGTTTGAAAAATACATTAAAATGTTCAAGACTTTGCAAAATTGTTTCTAGACAGATCTGTACCTGTCAGGCAATATAAGTGCTAGCTATAGAAGTTCCAGAGCTATCACACATAATGTCATAAGGTGTTGGATAGTGTGCAGATTGCAGATGAAAAGATCAGAGAAATATTACAGAGATAATAGATCAATCAAGAACTGCAAAATCTTGTAACTGTCTGCTGACAGCAGGCTACTTCTTTGAATACTTATTTTTACGTTTTATAGAAATATGCCATAAGTACAAGAAAAGGGAGTTAAGAAGCTCTTCTTTAAAATCTTTATATGGTACATGTGTGTGCATGCATGCATGTGTATTACTTTTATATTTCACATTTGTATGATTGAGATAGTTTACCATATATTTTTGTTTATAAGTCAATTTTACATATAAGTTGGGGGCAGAATTTGGGGCTGAAATTGTGGATTTTTCTTTGACTTATGGGTAACTCAAAAGCAACATTTAAGAACATGGAACAAGGAAAATATTTTCTCCTCTCTGAAAATGGTTGACAGTATTGCCTTCCTTTTCAACCACAGCTGATCCTCAATGATCTCCATCATTCGGGCCACAGCTAGTGCAGTCAGCTCTTACCAGGCAGACCTCAGGAGCTGGTCCTCTTCCTTTTCCATCAGAACCAATAGAATCTGCTAGTTCTTCTCCAGTTCCTTCTATATCTGTGGTGTCCAACTTTTGGTCCTCCAAATGTTTTGGAATTCCTCTCCTAGAATTCCTGAGCATTAGACAAGCTGATCGGGGCTTCTGGGAACTGGAGTCCTAAACACCTGGAGGACCAAAAATTAGACACCACTGTCCTAGATTTTCCGAGCCTGTCTTTTCAGCTGGACATGTGGCCTCACACTGAGATTATTCTTACCAGTCCAGGATTCGTTTCGCTGAGGTTACTCACCCCTAGATAAATGTATTTCAACAATTTTTAAAGATTATTTCCTTCCCTAGTATCAACAAACATAAGGACCCATTACTTGAAGTAGTAGCGATTTTTCCTACTTTTCAAAGCCTAATCAATTAAATGCAAGCAAGATGTTAGTTTAACACGACCGATTCAAAATCAGAAAAATGAATCCTACACATGGCAGCAAAAGTCAACAGCCGATACTGAACAAGTTCATTTTTAAAGAACTATGTGAGAAAAGGTGCTCACAAACTGTCAGTCTTAAATTCTTACTCCTATTCACAATCAATAAATTCACAAAAATTACACACCTCATTAGGTTCTACACAGATTGCAAAGCTAGCTATAATGTAAAAACAGGCAGACAGTCTGTCTCAATATTATTACAGGAAGAGTTGGTTAAATTAATAGCTTCTCATTGATTGAAAAATCTTGCATTTTGCATGTCCTTAGCTTGGTTCCCACCATTATCTTTCAATAAGGGAATATGTGTCTGTGGAGAAATGTGGTTATATCGACTACTGAACTGAAATACAAAGGTAGGCAAAATACATTGTTTACATTAGTGTGCTATGGCTTCCTGTCATAAACTTCTGCTTACCTGAAAGCAGATGTGCCCCACCCTTTCAAAGTGGTAATTGTCTTAAAAACGGTCATTATGTATAAATAATACAAGTTTATGCAGTCATTATTATAAGCCAGAAATCATTATGTCCACCTTAGCATTGTTTGTATTTCAAGAGGTCTATCTGCTCTACTTTCACTAAAAGAACAGAACAGCAGAAAAGTTTGAAAGAATTCCCATAACTGCATAAATTATGTCATACCCTATAATCTACTCTGCATTAACTACAAAGTTAGCATCAGAAAGTGAGGCTACAGTGGGCTTTGAATAAGTCAGACAAAGATTTAGATTCTTACCTTTTAAATGACCACTCATAAGTAAGGCTCACTGAGATCAATGGGTCTTTCTCATGTATAAGTGGATATAGGGTGGCAGCTTTGGTCTATGATTGCTTCTCAGATATAAGGTGGTCACTTACAAATCACACACAGAGAAATAACAATAGAAACACCGTCATCAACAAGTTACAGGGATGGATCCAAAATTGAGAAATAATTCAGATGTTTTATGTGGAAACACAATGCTATGTGGTGGGAGTGGGAGTGTGGAGGATGGGTGTGATGTGTGCTGGGGGAAAGCATTTAATTTCATTGTACAATGTACAATGACCATATAATTATTCATTCCACCATAGTGAAGTAGTAAAGGGCCAAGTGATCTCCGTTCCTGCTCAGTCTGTTGTCCTTGTATTCACTGTGAATGGGTAATCTCAAGACTACAAGTGGACATGTGCCCTTGCCCATATAACTAGACAACATCTCCCATCAACTCACTCCAATAGAACTAATAGTGAGTGATGATTTGTTGCAGTTTAATAACATTGGGGGCTACAAATTGCCTACCTCTGCTGATAGTAATTGCTGTCCCTTATGAGTCTCTCCTTTTAAACTGGACTTTCAACCTCATCACATGGAGTGGCCATCTTTTTATGAGTAGAGAATAAGCATGGGTGACCACCTCTTTATGAGTAGAGAATCTCTCCTCTTAAGTCGTGAGCAGTCCCATTTCTAGTTCTGCCTCCTCATCACATTCACAAGTAAAAACCTAAGAGCTGGCAATACAATCATCTTACATTCATCACAAGGTCAGTATGACTTTTTAAAAATATCTGGAGCAACAACAATATCCGAAAGCCAAGAGATCCCTTGCCCTTTCCAAAGTCCCATACATTAAAGGAGACTGACACCAGTTTAAAACCACTTCTTTCTATGGGATGCAATTGTTCTACCACAACTCCATACTATACAAGAGACAGTGTTCCAGGTTAAAACTATTTCTTTCCATAGGATAAAATTGTTATGCTCCAAACCATTTATTTCTATGGGATAATATTGTTCTGCCCCAAACCTCATGATACAAGAGACTGCTGATGGTTGGGCAATAAAACAGGATGGGAAACTTTGGTGGTTCTCTTCCCACCTGTTTTTCAGTTGGAACCATGGGAGTAAAATATGAGAAGGGGTAAGAGCTCTGACCACGATTGCTGGCCCATGTTCAGAGTTCCCTCCTTTCAGGAAGGATCCAGGTCTCCATGCTTGAAAAGAGGCTGAAGCGCCCTACAAAGGAGAAATGTGATGAGGTCACTTGCCAGAGCTCCTTCCTTTCAGGACACTTTTGCCTCTTTTCAACCAAGGAGGGCTTTGCATGAAGGCCAGAAGTAGTTTAACTTTCTGTGATGAGCTGAATGCATCTCCATGCTTGAAAATAGGCTGAAGTGTTCTACGGCTGGAAATTTCTCAATGTGATAAGGTGGTTAGATGAGAGCAGCTTTTTTAAAGTTAGTTGTTTCCTAATAGAGTACTCTGATCTCAATTTCCCTGATTTGACCTCTCCCTGCTATACTCCTTGGAACTGGAATCTACTCTTTTCTACTCTGTAAAATGCTATTCTCGGAAATTTCATTCAATTTGTGAATGGTGAGTTCTCACAGAGGTAAATCCAATTGGTTCAATCATTGTTCTCTACCTTGAACTAAAAATAAGATCTTAGTCTCACATGTTCTAGAACAGGCATGGGCAAAATATGGCCCTACAGGCATTTTGGACTTCAACTCCCATAATTCCTGACAGCCTACCAGCTGTTAGGAATTGTGGGAGTTGGCTCTTAGGAATTGTGGGAGGTGAAGTCCAAAACATCTGGAGGACCAAGTTTGCCCATGTCTGTTCGAGAATGACCGAGTATTTGAATATTTTTTTTCTGTTAAGTTCTAAACATGGAAGTTTTACAAATATACTAGTCATTTTGAAACCTGCAAAGCATTCCATGGGTATGATCTGCCATCTCTCAACTTAAAATTTAATTCTTTATCCCATTGTGCTTGCATTTGGATTGGTAGCCTGCAATTCAAATGTCTCTCCACCTTGCAGCTCCTCTTCAAAAGATATTCATACTGATTGTACAGTCTCACTATAAAAACAGTGAGAAGGTACAATATTTTAACTGCTCCAAAGCAGATTTATCAATGGTAGTGAGTCTATGCAACACAGTCCCATCTTTTATTTCATGTGTCTCTTTTATTAATGACTGAGAAGCTCCTGTAGTTCACTGAAAAGCTACTGCCTGCCTCACAGTGATCTCTCATTCTAGACCAAAATGAAAGAGTAGGCATCTACCACTTGGAATAATAATAGTAAATCTAACCTATTAATAGTAAGAGTTTTGGGAAGTAGCAATTTATCTGCTATAGTGAACCATAGAAAATCACTGAGGTGATGAACAGTGTATCTGTAACAAGGACTAGGAGACTTGCAAATCTTTATGCAGCCAAAATGACTCCATCAATACCCAAGGGGTAAATGGAGGGAAAATGTCCAAAATATGAGGACAACAAAAAGTCAGCAAATGATTAAATACAATGCAGCTCTGTAAGAACTGAGGACAGGCTTGTGATTTTTTTGTTATATCTAACCTTAGGGATATTTTTTAATTAAAAATAATAAATTTATGAAGAAACCCTGCACAAACATTTTATAATCATTTTTGTGCCACACTCCCACTCCCCCAATGGTATCTTCCTTTGGTTGAAGGGATAGTCTAAAAAAATGGATATTTAGGTCACATGAATTTCATTTAGTGAGATCTTTGGGGTGTGTGGCTTCCAAAGAGTACCAGGTGAAACCTTCAAAGTGCCTTAGCAGTGTTTTTTGAATAGTTGAAATTTCCCTGAAAGGTTAATAGGCTTTGAGCAATAGGATACATAATTCCTCAGGTATTTTGATATGAATAATATATGACCTACTACCTAAAATCTTCTATCATAAAGAATTTTTAAAAGGAATAAAGAAAGGGAGCAGAACAGAGAGAATGGATGTGGAATACAGAAGGGTGTGGGTTTTTACTGTGAATTGAGAGGCATCGAGTCCCTAACAGAGGAAAGAGGCCCTTGACAGGCAACATTTGCCCTTGTAGCTGATTGCCTTCAATTATTCTTGGCAAGAGTTGTTCAGAGGGAAGTTTGCTTTTGCCTTCCTCTGAAACTGAAAATATATTATTTGCCCAAGGTCACCCAATGAGCCTCCATGCCTCAGTAGGGATTCAGAACCTGTTTTCCAGAGTTATAGTACAATGCTTAAATCACTATTCCATTCTGGTTCTCAGGTAAAGGTAAAGGTTTTCTCCTGACATTAAGTCCAGTCGTGTCCAAATCAGGGGGCTGGCACTCATCTCCATTTCTAAGCCAAAGAACCAGCATTATCCGTAGATACTCCAAGGTCATGTGGCCAGCATGACTGCATGGAGCGCTGTTACCTTCCTGCTGGAGAGGTACTTATTGATCTACTCACATTTGCATGTTTTTGAAATGCCAGGTTGGCAGAAGCTGGGGCTAACAGCGGGAGCTCACTTCGCTCCCCGGATCTGAACCTGCAACCTTTCAATCAGCAAGTTCAGCAGCTTGGCACTTTAACCCACTGTGCCACTGGGGGGTCCTAGTATTTACTTACCATTGTCATATACTTTACTAGTAGACTAGAGCCTCTTGGGCTAGAGGTGATATGTTGCTAGTTAATGAAGAAAACCCAAATACAGTATTTCTGCTCCATTTGGTAGGTGAAGATTCCAAAGTAGTCACGGTTATAGGAGTCACAGATCTAGCTAATATAGATGAAGTTCAAGCTCTCCATTATAATAGGAAAGCAGGTTTCCCTTTATTTTCTGCTCTTTAATCATTATATCAATTCTAGAGATTTCCCTTCTGTTTATTCCTCTTTAAAAACTGATCTGAATGTTCCTGTCTTGACAAAGGAGCAAAAACTGTCAAGAGCAGTCTTATATCTCTGCAGTCTTGAGTATGTGTTTGAAATAGAAGTCGTGTTTTATTTATCACTCTTAAGCATATATTTGCTCTGATAATTCAGCCTTTATAACTTTGTCACTTTAATATAACGAAATACAGACTGAAAGGTTGTCATATCCCTGCCTTGAAACCCTTTTAAAAAGTACACAATTTTTCCCAATGGAAGCGAGTCACAGTATATGTACCAGTGAAAAAGCTCTCAACATAATTAATTTTTTTTTCTCTCTCTCTCATTCACTCTACACAATAACAATAATGTATCACAAACCCTATTGCAATAGTCCAATAACACTTTTTGCAGGGTGGGGGGAGTTGCTGAAGGACTTAAAATATGTGTGGATAAACTCTGAAGGATGTGATTGACTTTGATTTATTTATTATACTCCTATCCCTGTACTCAGAGCAGCTTACATTGGAGTCATTTCCTACTAGAAGGAAAGGCTAAAGCTTTAGGGCCTTTTAGTTTAGAAAAAAAGGACAATTAAAGGGAGACTGATAGAGGCTTACAAAATTATGCTAGGGATAGGTGAATCTATCTATTTCCGATCTGTCTAACTTTTTCACATTATTGTCAGTAATTCTATCCTGTTCTCTTCCTGCATTAAGAGGGTAAGAAGTTAAGAACATAAGAAGAGCCATGATGTATCAAATCAAGCCTATCTATTCCAGCATTCTGTTTGTGCAGAGACCAAGCAGTTGCCTATGGGAAGCTGATAAGCAGTCCGTTCATGTTCATGACCCCAGCAGCTGGTATTCAGAAGCATACTGCCTCTGAGGAAATATATATCTAAGTGTAACAGAGTGTATGGAGTGAATGTCTGAGTATGTGCACACACATGGTATACCTTGGCTAGTAGTTTCCGGCTTAGTAATTCCATTGGCTAGGGTGTATACTAGTCAAATATATCTGTACTAGTGAAATATACAGTATATCAACTAGTAGTTCTTGCTACTGCCATTCTAAATGAATGATTCAAAACATATTAGTAGGTGGCCTGGTCACCATTGTGTCTTGAAGCAGCAAATATTGTAGGCAAATTCACTGTGGAAGAAGTATTTTCACACGCCATGCAATAATGTGCTGAGTAAAAAAGTGCTGCTTTGTTGTTGCTGTGTGCTGTCAAATTGTTTCAACTATGGCGAACCTAAGACAACCCTATCACTGAGGTTTCTTGGCAAGTATTGTCAAAGGCATTCACGGCCAAAATCACTGGGTTGTTGTAGGTTTTTTGGGCTGTATGGCCATGTTCTAGAAGCATTATCTGACAACCTCTAAGGATGCTTGCCACAGATGCAGGGGAAACATCAGAGAATGCTTCTAGAACATGGTCATACAGCCCAAAAAACCTACAACATCCCAGTTTCTTGGCAAGGTTTGTTCAGAGTGCTTTGCCTTTGCTATCCTTGGAGGCTGAAAGTGTGTGATTTTCATGACCAAATGGGAATTGGAACCCTGATCTCCAGAGTCGTAATCCAGTGCTATAACCACTGCACCAAGCTGGCTAAGAAGGGGTTGCACCAGTTTGTTTTTGTTTGAGCCAAGTGAGAAGGGCAAGACTCTTCCCTCTTCTGTCCCTCCTGCTGAAATGAGTGGGAACTATTTTTTTCAGGTGGAAGGTGAATGGCACAGGGAGGACTATCCTGTGGACCACTTCACCACTCATGCCACTGTTCCCAGATAGCTACAGAGCTCAGTGTGAGGTGATGTTAACACAGGGCACCTACCACCGTCGGAACTCACATAGAGTCCTATGTCCATTGGAGACTGGGCTGGTGGCAACATGGCCATGATCTGTACCCATTTCCTTGTGCTGTTAAATGGAGGGAAAAGGGGATGGCAAAAATGCCCTGGTGGACAGCAGACTGGTCCAAATCAGATGCAATCATGCTGTGACTGTTATGAAGCTGCAGGGTTACTCTAGAATTTCATGCAAATTTTGGACCCTCTACCGACTTTTCACAATGTGAAACTAAATTGGATTGACTTGTGATACTTATCAGAAATGGAAAAACATTGTGGGGAGACCCTGGTTGAGCCTGGATTATAATGCCTGTGTGAATGAGCCCATAGTTGAAATGGCAGATTGTTCTGCATCTCATGTTGTTCTCATGGTCTTTAGTTGTTGTTGTTGTTGAAACAACAGTGTAGATGTAATCAGAAGGCATGTTGTACCAAAAAAACCTGTGACATGTAATACTCAGACTATTTTAAAACACAGCATACTACATGTTTCTTCCCTATTTTTTGTGTTATTTTTAATTACTTAACACAATACAATTGCATACTCCCCCTACTCCACCCACATCATTCACATAACTTTATATAGATACAGCTCTGTCAGTTCTGTTACTCCTAGTTATTCTAATGTCATCCATTACATATAATTGTTGTGATATGTTTTCTAACTGTTCATCAACAATTTTTCTTGATAGTTGCTTTTAAAAACAATAAATAGTAACTATTTTTTGTGGGGGAGGGGTTTGAAATGAAACACTGTGTTTTGTTTAAAAATAAACTTTTCATGCTCTACCAGGGCCAGAGCACAAGAGCATCCTTTGGTCCAATCCAGAGGGATTTAGGTAATCTGGTAGTTTATCTGTGGTTTAGCTTTAACAACATGAAAATATCATGTATTTTCTTACCATTTTCTGAGCCCCATTTGATGGTGGGTTATATCTAAGTACAATCTATTGGATTTATCTCTCTATATTTGATGCAGTTGTTTTAGTACATTCCTGCTGTGTAAGCTGCTTTGGGTATGAGATGAAAGATACTTGTGTAAACTCCATTCTCTTTGCTGTGCATCTTTTTTGTTTTGTTTTTTTTTTAGAAAAAACAACTCTTGGGTTGAGAGATGGTATCTGTCCTCTAAGATCCGCATCTTTGTGTTTGTTTTTCTGCAAGATTGATTGTTAGCAGCAGTAGCCATGTTATTACTGCCTGCAAGAGGTCGACATTCCTTTGTCTGTCTGTCTGCCTGCCATTCTATTGGTGGTTTGCATAGAGAAAGCATGAACTGCTGATTTAGGGATGGAAGTGGCAATTAGTGAAGCTGGGCTATAGTTTTGTTTTTTTGACAGGGATGCTGAGTTGGAAAGGATGATGGACACAGGGAAATGGGAGAAGGCATCAGAATCTGTGGAAGCAATACATGCTGTTTTCAACAAATGTCTGTTTTGGTCTAGTTTCTGCATTTAAGAGTGAAAAATTACATCTCTAATTAATAAAAATGTAAAATCTATGGTGCATTTCAATTGGATTAAAGGATATTTGGGTTTTTTAAAAGCCACATATTGTTAAATGGCACATGTGATGACCCCCATGCTACTATACTTACATGCATCACATGTAATAGTTTAAGATGTGATTAGAAGATGAACATACAGTAAGCACATCTTTCAAATTACTAAAATGGATCAGGTTTTATATGTTTAGCAGATGCTATAAATATAAAATGTAATTTGAATGTACATTCTAATTTATATAGAATTTAAGAAATGAATCAGAAAAAACATTTTGACTTTTTTTGCTGTCACTGAAAACAAAACTGAACTGCATGGTAATAAAAATACATTTAGGTGGCATGTTATTAAGAAGCAAAAATTCACAATCACTTGAAAATGGGATATTATTTATTTGTGCTCACCCAAATCTAACATACCCTGTCATATACTCATCATGTCTTGGTCAAGATAATCACCACCATCATCTCAGATGGACTTGCAGATTTTATCTCCAGTGTGGCAGTCAGATGGAGGATAAATGTTGCAGAAAAGTGTGGACATATCAGTCAGCTATTTCCCAATTAACAGGGGAACAGACCCCTTCTGCTCATAGACGATGCTGTTCAGTAAGTGAGGATTGGATGACTGTCACACTCCCTGAACTAGTAACTATCCAGGAATCATGAATATAAACCTGTTATGAATGTGTAACTCTAGGTTGTGAGTTCTGATCACTATCTCTAGATAGCATTTTTGGTGCAAAAGTACTATGGGGGGAAAAACAACAATCATGCACATGCACAGCCACATACTTATTTGGCAAAAAGCTTTGTGTGCAAAAACCCAATTTTCCAGATATCTACTTGGATTTTTTACCTAACACTACTGCAATTTTCTGCATACAACCCAGCAAATTCACCCAATTTTGCTATCTTCTTGAAAGATTGCATTTAACATCATTTTCCAGTGTCCACTGCTTTTGAATTATCTAGCATAGGGTTGATTTAACAAAGAACATTTTTGATAACAAATATGTTAACCAACCTCTCATCAGTAGCTATGAGTTCATAAAGTTGATTTATAAACTTCTAAATGTTATGATTTCTGTTAATGATTTAACACGTCTCTCTAAAGCAGGGGTCCTCAAACTAAGGCCCGAGAGCAAAGTTCATTTACCTGGCCCTCGATCCAGGTCAGCCTAAGTCTGAAATAACTTGAAAGCACACAACAACAATGCTATCTCATCAGCCAAAAGCAGGCCCACACTTCCCACTGAAATACTAATAAGTTTATATTTGCTAAAATTGTTCTTTGTTTTAATTATTGAATTGTTCTTAAGTGTTTTTGCACTACAAATAAGATATATGCAGTGTGCATAGGAATTCAAATTATGGGTTTTTTTTTTTCAAATTATAATCCGGCCCTCCAACAGTTTGAGGGACTGTGACCTGGCCCTCTGTTTAAATAGTGCAAGGACCCCTGCTCTAAAGCCACCTTTTCAGCCAGGTAACATCTTAGCAGAAAGGTTTCTGAGCCAATGCAAATAATTGGGAAATGGCATCTGTAGCCCTTCTGGATTGGTGATTATATTAACCTCATGGGGCCATTTCAGCAGCTCCACAGAATAGGGCTCCACAGCCACATACGGACCCACAAGGAAATCCATAATGGAAGACCATCTTACTCGTCCAACGAGGGATCGCCTAAGTAAGTAAGTAAGTAAGTTCAGCAGCCTTTTCAAATTGCACCCCAAAATTTCAGAAAACTCCAATATGCAGTGTGTCTCAGAAGTGCTTTATCTCCCTGATTGAAAAGGTTGATTTTGGTGAGAGTGATACCATTAGAGTTAGCTACAACAATGGAGCTCTGTTTTTGTAGTTATATCTGATGATATAAGATGTTAGCAGTCATAATTCCAACAAAGATGAATAGTTTAAAAATCTGGGCATAGAAAAGAGTAAAATTGATGTGAAGTGCTAGGAAGAGTGTTGACTGGGTAGTGCATTCCTATTTCAAAGTTTGTCTATTCTGCAGAGCCTTTCAGCTCCTGATTTAGAAGATGTCCATTAAAAGGACTTTTATGAAAAGAGTAGTGCTTTTATCTCAGAAACCAATCTTTTGGGGGACTTTGCTGATTAACAAAGCTGTCCATGAAATTCATGATGCCATTGCAGAATCAGCTCAAAACAAGAGAGGAAAAAAGTCAATCTGGAGCCCAGAAACTGCACATTTTGGCTAAAGGGAAGCTTGCTTTCAATAAAAGCAAAGGCATTATGAAATCTATTAAATCTGATTTATGTTCTGCAGACACTAGCTTTTTCTTGTAACAATTAGTATTTCATTTTAATAGCATGTTTTACATTTTACTCATTGAGAAACTGTAATTCATGGTCAGACACATTCACAAAAAAATAACATCTTTGAAGAATACTCCCCTAATTATAGAAGGAGTGCTTCCATGGTAAGTGCAAGCAGTTGAGTAGAGAAGTAGAAAGGAGAAGGGGTGCACAATGGTTTTGCTGCCTGCCATTTCCCTGCTTCAAAACCGTCTTTCTAGCACAGCTTCTCTCTTTCCATAAACTATAGAAATAAAAGAAAATCTAAAGAAAAGAAAATAACTACATAACTGACAGGGAGATTTAAGTGCCTTCCTATTTGTCATATCGAGATTATATACTATCTACTCTACTACATTCTCTTCCTTTATATTAATTGATATACATGAATATTTTACCTCAACTTTTAACCAAGTCATAAAACTTACTAACCAGTCTACTTTGGGTGGCATATCCATATATTTCAATTTCTGTACATATAGCAATTCAGCTGTTATTGTTGGGTATTAGAATAACTTTACTATATTTGTTCTCATTTTCGTCTTTCCAACATTCTTCTTTTTCCACAATGTTTTCCCCTGTTTTATTTTTATTGTAAACACAGTTAGATTAATGTCAATTTCAGTAAAAATTTCATAGTACAAACAGAATGTTTTTCACTTAATTTTCTTAACATTGCCGATTCTGCACTTATCTATCATTTGTGTCTAACAATATCACAATGAACAAGTCATTTCCATGTGGTTAGTTTTGTACCATGTAGTCCAGATATTGTCAGTGCATGGATCCCATCACTCTTAGCCAGAACAACCAATTTCATAGGAATAATGGGAGCTGTAATGCAACATTTGGAGGACCATGTCTTTCCCACAAGTGGCATATGCCATAAACTCACTTTAAAGGGAAAAAACATTAAATGTGTTGCAATCCTTTTGTATATTCTAAGATGAAAAACAGTTTCATGGCAAAGAGCAGCCAGTTATAATACAAGGGAATGGAGATGGAGGAGTTCACATTCTGAACAAAACCAATGCAAACTTCAGCAGGATCACTGATATTTACAAATTCCATTTCTATGGAAGTCACAAGGTGACAGCTGTTTTGTGCTGCAAGCATTTCATCTAGAAAGTTGTGTTTCTTTTCTTTTTTTTTTAGTAATTTTATAAACAGAATGAATGTTCTCAGTGGATAAACAGAAATGGTTTAACATATTGAGTTCAGTGGCAATGTCTGTTCCCTGGAATTTTATTGAATCAACATGAGGATGAAAGAAATTGCAGAAGCATTATTTTCTATTAACTCTATCTGGCCATGTTATTAACAGCAAACTTTACTGAATGCATTGAGAGTAAAAAAGCCCAAGCACCGAGGACAAAAACACCAAAGAGAACAGTATCATTGGTTGCAATTTTAATGCAATAATTATGTTATTTGGCTGAAAATTTTAATACTCATGTTCTATTTTAACAGGGAGAAATAGTTCATAACTCAAAAATATTCTTGCATACGTAAGAGTGTGAATGTCTGGCTTGTCACAATTCCAGTTGCAAAACCCAGGAAATGCAGAATATGAAAATTTAATTAGGAAGGATGCACTGGATTACAGGGTAGCAAATTTTATTCAATTTCTTTGCAAAATAACATTTAGGCAATAATTTAATGGACTGATGTATGTGGTTTGCTAAGTATTGCTGAGACAAGTTTGAAACTCTTTGTTAAGATGCAGAATATTTTTCTGTATAATGAAATTTGTATCCAGCTCTCATTTAAATAAATGTAATTGGTCCAATTTGTATTAAACATATGCCTGCCGTTGTACTTACACTTCTAACAGATTCACAATTAAAATAGTTTTCTATATCAATTCCCTGTTATAAAAACAAAACAACCCTATATTCTGGCAAATAATTGGATTCTTTACAACTGACCCATAGCTTCTTCGAACTCTGTATACAAGAGTTGTTTTATATCAAATTGCAGCTGTCCATATGTTGTGGGACTGGAAACCCCAACAGCCCAACTCACACTAGTCAGTGGTGAGGAGTTCTGGGAATTAAAATTCAGCATCTGGAGGTCCATATGCTTGTCACCCCTGTCTTACATGGATAACAGGGCTATGTAAGCAACAAAACTACACGACAAAGCCTTTCTAGAATGTACCACTTTTGAAAATAGGGATCACATTTTTGACTGCTGCATACTAAAATAAATGATTTCGTTGCATAGTGACAGGCATCATGTACAAGACATAAGTTCATGCTGTTTTTGGCTCTTAGACACATGATTACTGCCTATAGTCTGGTACAAAAATCCAGATCCACCCTATGATTGTGTTGATTATGTAGTTTTGTGTTACACTGTGTCACACAGATCAAATAACGTGGATTCACTTCTCAGCTGCTGTGATTTATTTATTTCATCTCAAAAGCATTGCATAAATTGGTATAAAACTGATAAAAATAGAAGGAACACAGGTGGCTAAATATCTTTTGACCAAAAACAGCACCCACATTTTCTGTAGCCTCCAACAGTTCTTCCTCTGTACATTAGGCAGGACATTGCGGACAAGCATACAGATGCAGAGTTGTCTGTTCTGCTCCACAGTCACATAAGGTGGAGGATTCTTTCAGGTAGTGCCATTTTGCTAAGTTGTCTTTTGATCTGCCCCACTTCTGAGTCTGATCAGGGGCTTCCAAGTTGCTCATTCTTGGTTTGCCCCTGGAGGCAGACCCACATGGGGAGCCATCCATTTGGGATTTCCTGATTTAGCTGCCCAGAGGGATACTCTTGCTATTGCTGGGGAAATGTTAAGAGGAGTGGTGGTTCTCATGAAGCTTTTCCTTGATTTGAGTCTACTGGGAGGAGCCTGATAGCCATGCAATGGATGGCTTTCACAATGTTCTCACAGGCAGCAGCCATTTCCCGTTGCACATTTGGGGGCGGGCGCAATGCCAGCTAGCTTGTAGGGTTCATCAACAGGCGTAGGTTTAAGACATCCTGTGATTATTCTGCATGTTTCGTTCAATGCTATGTTGACCTGCTTTGTGTGGGCAGACTTTTGCCAAGCTGTAGCACAGCTGTGGCACAGCTGCTGTGGTGAGTCCATACAATTGGTAGCTGGATCTTGTTCAGGAGGAAATGGGATTTATTTTGATGTTTTAGATGTGTGAACAACTGTATTCAATATGATCCATTGTCCCAGAGGCGGCCCTAGGTAATTTTCAACGGTAAGTAGACAGTATTTTGCCCCCCCCCCCCCAACCAATCACTGATATATATTTTCTGTTCATCGTGGGAGTTCTGTGTGCCATGTTTGGTTCAATTCCATCATTGGTGGAGTTCAGAATGCTCTTTGATTGTAGGTGAACTATACATCCCAGTAACTACAACTCGCATATGTCAAGGTCTATTTTCCCCCAAGAACGCCTCAAGAGCGCCCCTGGGCAAAATCAACTATACTGCAAATGCTTACTTTGCGTAACGGGTTGAGCCGCCCCTGCATTGTCCACATCTCAGATTGTCTCATTTCTGTATTACTGGCCACAAGCAAGTCACTACCAGAAGCTTCTTAGTGATGTTGCTTCTGGTGAGGTCACACCAGGGCACCAAGCCATGTTACCAGGAAAAGCAATTTCACCAGAAAACCTCTGCAATGGACTTGCTTGTAGTTGGTGATGCAGCAGCAATCCCAATGCATCATTGGCTCAGCCAAATGTTACCAGGGATGCTCCCGGTCTGGTTGGGAGAGCTCTGGTACAGTTTATTCCAGATTAATTGGGCAAGGGTACACAAGTCCTATGACCATAAAGTGGGGGTAATTATGTCAATCTTACCACAATAACCTTTCCTATCACAACTTGTTGTTTGCGCTGAAAATGAAACTGACTTTGGAAGACTTATGAGTTTTACTGAACATTAACAAAAAAATCATAGATGAATGTTTCAATGCTTAGGTATTTTTTGTGTGGGCGCCCCTCACATTTCTTAATATCACATTATATGTTTTTTAGGAAAGAGATCTGACATACGAGTCACAAATGACTTTTTGCTCAATCCTAATAGCCAGTCTAGAGGGATATTGGGCATTGCAAAAGGAGGAAGGGAATACCAACTTCCACAGTGCCACAGAAAAAGACATATAAATAAAGGAAATGTTCATATCATATGTTACTAATAATAAGCCATACTATCATTGCTATTTTTGTGTGTTTTGGAATAAAACGGATTTTCCAGACCTGGATAGTCAATGTATTGTATGCTCTGTGTGTACTGTAGCAGAAGCTGAAAATGTACTGATGTTCTTCAAAGTGAAGGAGTAGCCTATTGATTTAATGACAAATAACTGACTGACCATCTAAAGAGGAAACAGTTGTGATTCTTTTGTGCCTTACATGCTTACTTTCATACTCTGTCTAAGAGCTTGTCAATATTCCGTTTGTCAATATCCATATAACACTTGACCTGAATTGGTCAGGATGTTGTGAATGAAGATGTCAGATTTCATTCATGGAAAACAGGGTCAAACAAACTGAAGCACCATAAGGTAAGATTCTGGTGTAGCAGGACCACAAAAAGACTTACCAGATGGTTTAGGCTCAGCATGGCATGGGATGTCATGTCATCAAAACATTTCTAGCCCATCACCACTCAAAGGTTTTCAGCTAGTTGTGAGTTGCAAATGAAAACACTTTTTCTTCTCCTCATAATTCTGAATACAGCTAGCTTTCCAATTCTTTAGGCTATGTCATTTCAATTTTGCAAGACCTTCCAGATGTTGCTGGACTCCAGTTGCTCTCAATACCTAGCATTAGGTAGGTTGCAATGTGATGGAAGCTGCAGAGCAAAAAAATTCCAGCTGAACACATAATCCCTACCCTGATTTATACAAATATGTATATGTGTTCCTTGTAAATGGTCGGGTTTTACAAGTTAGTCTAGAAGGTAAAATACCTTTTAGAAGTGGGACTACCAGTCCTATGAGTATCAGTTTAAACATCTCCAATTACCTCCATTATTGGTGATAAAAAGTCATTCTACCTTACATTCCCACTTTGATTGACTGGATCTAAATAGGTTCTTGAAACATCCATTAACTTATAATTACAAATATATAGCCTTGGACTACTGCTACCATTAAAAAGGGTGGGGAGCAGATACCTCTCTGCTTAATATGGGAACTGTGCACTTCTTGTGAATCACACTTGTGATTCTCTTTTGTTTTGTTTTTTATCATTCATCCCCTTTTCTATTCTGGGATCCTACTTGAATCAAATGCATAGAGTTTATGAGATGATGCTATTCTGCTGATAAAGTATTACAGAATGCTGTGGCAACAATCTTGGACTCAGCAGGGAAGCTGTAAAGAGAGCTATTTTTGTGAGGTTTAAAATTATACTAAATTAATAAAAAAAATCTCCTGCTGGGCTTCCAGCTTTAAAATAGCATATTGTCGTTGTATAATTGATCAGAGAATCAGGACTCTGTTAATTTGCTTCACATTATAATGGTGGAAGATCATAACATTTTTCATTACAGTTTGAAAATATAGCCAACAGTTTCAAGCAGTGTGTGAGAAGAGTTGGTGAAATCGCCATAAAACTGAAAAGTGCTGTATTTCAAAGTAACTCTAAGCTTTCTAGTGTATATTTTCTTAATGTTTTAGAAGTATGTAGCACAGATACCACATAGTATATACTGATACATTTGCCTAAAATGTAATATCACTCCCAAGTAAGAACATCCATTTAATAAATTAGATTTCATTAAATATTGACTTGCCATTCAATAGCACTAGGTAACAAAATTTGAAAAATGTTCTGTTCCTGGTTGGAAAGTGTTATTTCATGTTTAATTGTGTGGTACTTACTTTGAAAGTAATTGTTATACTCTAGGAACTTCATTTTTGTGGCTTTGATATATAATGTTGTTTTTATTCTTCTATTACCCAAAGCCCAAAGGTTTGTAATTTTCCTTAATGAAAATATGCCATTATAAACCTTTCAAATTTTTTCCATGTTTTTATGATAAAACCGATTAGGAAATAACATTTATAACCCAGGAACAAAAATGGTTTTGCATTTCAATTGGTCTACTGAGTTGGGACTAGCCAATAGAATCCAAACCATTGTTTCACAAAATTATAACCTATATACCTATCATGCTTGTGACCAATTCAGTTTTGAGTGAGAAGAAGGGTTCTGAATGTAACTGACCCCAAAATGTCAGAGTTAACAGTATAAAATATTTGAACAAGGGCTGGTTGTTAGAGTCCTAGATGTGTGATCCCTATGTTATAGCACTTATGTTTGAACTGGTTCAACATGCAAGTAATGGTCGCTAAAATGACATTAGGAATTTCAAAATGTTTGGTTTTAGAACACATACATTAATATTTCACTGTACACATAATGCTCAGGCATTGAAAACCTTTCATGCATTCCTACCAGTCATGTTTCCTGTTCTGCATATTCTTTCAACTGGGACTTGTATTTATGATCCTTGATCAAAAGAAGAAAAAAGAGTAATAGAAAGAGTTCCAGGTCAAAACCAACAAGATCAATTATAAATACTATTCCTTTCATTTCAGTCATGGGTAGAAACTGTGTAATCCTTCAGAGGTGATTATACTGCATAGCCAATGCTGATAAATACAAGAAATAGCACTATGATAACTTAGCTTTGAAGGGCTGCCTTACTCCTATCCCTGATTTAACCTAAACTTGATTGACAAATATTGGTTGCTTGAGTACATCATATGGAAAGAGCTGATGAGAGACATAAAAATGTGGGTGTTCAGAAAATTAGATGAATGTGTACTGATTAATGTAGGGGCTTCCTCCGTATCCCCCTGGAAAAACAGGTAAGAATACTTTGCTAGTCCTCAAAAACATTTCTAATTGCGAGGTGAGTCCTATTAATAATAGAAGTGCCAGCTTGCTGCCAGGTTTTTCTCTGCCTGAAACACCAGATGAGTCACATGTAATTACAGTAATTATAGAATATAAACACTTCAGAAAATGTTATCTAAGCATGTGCTATCAACAAGTGAAGTGAGAAACTCACTAACTGTGGACTTTATTACATGAACCTACTTCCCCATTGCAGTTGTGCTATCATTGACAGCAGATGGATACCAGGTTGAGTATTTTCAACATTGCAGCTCTCTTCAAGCCGATTTAACAATTTGTGGTCCCACGATCAAACTTCAGCATACCCTTGATGTGTTACTTTACACACTACCCCTGTTCTGTTGTTTTTATATTTTTTATTTTACATCAATATTGCAATTCCAGGTTTGAAAAACTATAAAAGTAAAATTTAACTATGAAATAAAAAATAATTGGAAAACAGACAACTTTGGAATATTGGTGGAGAGGAATGAGAGGAGTGGATAAGAGTCCAGCGCCCGGATATCATGCTGCCAGGATCCAGACAGAGAAGCAGAAAGGCCCTACTACACCAAGGCAGGTAATAGAAATGTTGCAGGATGAAATAATGGTGAGAAGAGTCAGACAGACAATGGGATATGTACTTCCAGCTGCAATGCCAGTTTTTTTGTCTCATGCACTAAAGTCCTATGTTCCTTTATGTCTCCTGTTCTACTTCTCTCTGCATGCAGAGCAGGATACTGAATAGGAGAATCTTGCTTATACAGTACATTGATGTTCTAACTACGATTATTAATTGAAACAGGGATCCTTAGAAACGGAGAGTTGTCCACACATAGGGGAACCTCTCCAGTTAAGACTCCCTACTCTTGACATGTCAGAACATGCTTAGATGATAACTGCACACAGCTAAAGATTACTCAAAATGCAACACTCAGCAGTGGTCCCAACTGAATTATTTCTTGTTGAAGTCTTAAGAGTAAAATAGTACAGAAAATACTCCCTAGAAAAGTACAGATTGTAACAATTGTAATAGATTGCTAAACACTCAGTTAAACTCTCTTCAAATGTGATTACAAGTGTCAAAAAGGCATCCTCTTTAATTAATCCAATAGAATTAAGGATTGAGAATATGATGTTTGTATAGAAACAGATCTTGCAGTTGGATACCACTATTAATGTTAAAATCAACTATTAGAAGACAATTCTGTTTCTGTTTATTGTATTTTCACACCACACATCTTTTTTGACTGGTCATTTAAGGCTACACCCAAGCAAGCTGGCCATTCTTTGAGTCTACATCTAAGCCAGTGGTTCTCAACCTGTGAGTCCCCAGGTATTTTGGCCTTCAACTCCCAGAAATCCTAACAACTGGTAAACTGGCTGGGATTTTTGGGAGCTGTAGGCCAAAACACCTGGGGACCCACAGATTGAGAACCATTGATCTAAGCAATACCAAGTAATACAGCACATTGGTATTGTTCTGAAATCTAGTTCTTATAGTTCTTGAAAGAAGGATAGAATCATTTAAATTGTCAGAGAAGCATGTCACAGACTACTTAAATCCACATAGCATTCACACAATGGTTATAAGGGACTGAGAAATTATGTAATTCACAGATGGAAAAGATGATAATGCTTATGAAAGTAGAAGGCAGTAGGAAAAGAGGTAGACCACTGTAGAGGTGAATTGATTCTATCAAGGAAGACATGACCCTTAGTTTGCAAAATGTGATCAAGGTAGTGAATGATTTTTGAGATCTCCTATTCATAAGGTTGCCATAAGTATATGTTGACATGATAGCAAACAATAACAAATATTTACATTATAAATGCACAATGTAGAATCTTGGGCCCAGGATGCCATTTTTTTTCCAGAAAAGTAATGACTATAATCCATTTCCAGTTTTGGAAAAAAAAAGGTGTTTATAGATATTAAACTAAAACAACAGTGTAATGGAAAACTACAAGCTAGGACTACAGGACCTTGAGGTGGAAATTTACCATCCAAAACAGGGAGCTCAGACAAGATGGAAGTTCAAAGGGGAAATGCCTAGTGAAAAGCAGGCACAGGAGGGGTGGGGAATTCAAAAGGGGGAGGGGGAATTGGCTGCTGAGGAAAAGCAGACACAGCGCAGGAATACGGATAAGACTTGATGCCAGAAGGGAACAAAGAAAGAGATAGAGATTATGTATGAATTAGAAAAAAATAGCCTGCACACATACTCAAGGTGTAATAACTATAAAAGTAAGCTTCATCTCAGTTGTGTGTGACACTTTTACTTTGCTTCATCCGGCAGGGTGATTTGATCAAATAAACCTGTTGAACTATCTCCTTGCTTCCAGTGTTTGATTATACAATGACCCTGGAGGTTTTGGGGCCACTTGGGAATAAAGGGACATGGCAGCATGTCCCAACTAAACACTGCAAGAAGTGCAAGGTAATTAAACGGTGTCTCACCATCCCAGATGGTATCATCAGTTCCAGGGGTTCTTTTGTACTACATAGTTAGTCCTTGATTTCATTTCAAGTGTTATGGTTCTATTCTCTGCAGGAATGTAGCCGGGGGGGGGGGGGCTCAGGGGGTTTCAGCCCCCCCCCAAAAAGAATTCTCATGGTGGTTCGCTAAAAGTTATGTTTATTCATATCATGATCTGATCACCATACTCAATATATCCCATATGCATGGGGGTATTGGGGTAATGATACAATAGGTTTGCTAGGCTAGACCCTCTTTCACTCAGACTCAGCCCCCCCCTGAAAAAAAATCAGCCCCCCCCCCCAAATGAAATCCTGGCTACGGGCCTGATTCTATGATTTCTTGGGACTTGCAGGGTTTTTTTTAATTAAACATTAAAATGTTTAGCAAGAGAGGTCAAGAACTTCCTGAAACTACCAACCACATGATTCCATAAGAGGCTGCCATGTTAGTTAAGGAGGAATCATAATGCTAAAATTATGTAGCACAAAAGAGCACCAAGTGAGGCAATTCACCTACTTTCTACAAAAAAGGGGACAGTATATGAAAGTCTGAGGCCCTTTCCACACAGCTGTATAAAATCCTACATTATCAGTTTTGAACTGGGTTATATGGCAGTGAGGACTGATATTCAAAGCAGATAACCCACAATATCTGCTTTGAACTGGGTTAGCTGAGTCCACATTGCCATATAATCCAGTTCAGTGTGGATTTTATATAGTTCTGTGGAAGGGGACTGAGATACTGAAGAGTCACAAAAAAAAAGAGAGCTGTCTTTTGCTCCTTATCCTTTACTCCTGTTCTGCTTCACATCTCAGTTCCTGCCTTGCACATAATTTGCCACAACATCAAGTATTTTTAAACAAAATTGCTGTTTAAAGAAAATGAAAATGCAAGAGGAAGCATTCGTTTTGCAACAAAATGTGTAAAATGAATAGAGAGGCAAATAAACTATATGTAATAACACAGCCTGCTGTTAGCACTTCTCAGAAAAATCGCTACTTGTGGGTATACAAATACACATGCTGTAAATAGCAAAACAAATAAAGAAATGTTTTGCCTGTTTAAGGACCTGAGTTCTAAAAATACAAATTCCATTAAAAAGCGGAATTGTAAATTGTAAATTGAGGTATAAGTCTTGTGGTTTCAAGGTACATAGAGTTGTAGTGAAAATCTAAGACCATTTTATTCAATAGACCTATTCTAAATCTGATTCCATTCCAAGGTGGTTCCTTGCTTATATCAGTCCAATATGTTTGATGATCTACAGCAGTGATTCCAAAACTGCAGTTTCTGTCACTTTGTTCCCAGCAGTTTCTCTCACTGTGGCCAATAGTCAGAGATTCTTGGAACTGAAATCCAAAACATCTGGAGAATCAGTGTTTGGGAATCTCTGACATACCTATTTTAAGGTAAAAAAGGATGGGGATAATGTAAAGGCCGAATAAAAGCCCAACTTTTAAAAATTGTTTCAGAAACGACTTGAGAAACTGCAAGTCGCTTCTGGTGTGAGAGAATTGGCTGTCTGCAGAGACATTGCCCAGGCTCAACGTTGATAGTTTCTTGCCCTATTTGTATTTTGCTCAGATATATGTCATACTTGGAAAAAGGGGAGAACAGGGACTTTAATCAAAGTGGCTCAGCAATAAAGAAACAAATTTGTTTGTAAATAATGCAACATGAATAATACAAACTAGGATCATTCAAAACTCAAAAATGTGTTGCTAATAGCCCTTGTATTGGCAATCCAGAGCAAAGTTACAAACCCAAAGTACCATTCATATACTTTGCAAAAGATTTATGATCTGAAGATGAACCAGTGTATAGTTTGCTACAGTAATTCTTTTAGTTGATGTCACCTCTACAGAAAACCATGTATTAGCCGGTCTGAGTCCCTCTACAGAGGTTGAGAAGACTGGGATATAAAAGTTTTAAATAAATAATAAATATACTTCAGTTCAGTAGTTTTGCATTCACTGAGAAGCATACGTAAAGTGATCAACTAAAGTAGACAAAATGTAGTGATTACTATATCTATCCATATAATATGTATCAGTATCAATAGGCGTGACTCCCTAGAGATTCCTCCACAAATTTCTGTCTGATGGTGCATCTACTTTGTAGAATTAAAGCAGTAGACCCTACCTAAGCTCATATGGCTCAATGCTATGGAATCATGGCAGATGTGGTTTTACAAGGTCTTTAGCCTTCTTGGTCAAAGATTGCTGGTGTTCCACCAAACTACAAACTCCAGAATTCCATAGCATCGAGCCATGTCAGTTTGTGGTGTCAAACTGCATTGCTTAGATGCAACTTAAGATTCATCTTCACATCCAACTGAAATGTGACAATCTAGGGTGGACATGCTAAACAAGGGTGGACAGGCTAAACAAGCTGGGCATGTTTACCCTGAAGAAGAGAAGGCTGAGAGGAGACATTATAGTCATATATGAATTTGTGAGAAGAAGTCATAGGGAGGAGGGAGCAAGCTTGTTTTCTGCTGCCCCGGAGACTAGGACGCGGAAAAATGGCTTCAAACTACAAGAAATGAGATTCCATCTGAACATTTGGAAGAACTTCCTGACTGTGAGAGCCATTCAGCTGTGGGACTCTCTGCCCCGGAGCGTGGTGAAGGCTTGTTCTTTGGAAGCTTTTAAACAGAGGCTGGATGGCCATCTGTCAGGGGTGCTTTGAATGCAATTTTCCTGCTTCTTGGCAGGGGGTTGGACTGGATGGCCCACGAGGTCTCTTCCAACTCTATGATTCTATGATTTTATGTGGAGATTTAGATTACCACTGGAGCCAGTGTGGCTGGATAAGGGAGAATGGATTCTAGGAGCTGTCATCCACAAAAATAATTTTTCCATGTTCTGGAACCAAACCTTATCATAAGGCATAGTGAATCAATGGCCTGAGGTGCAAATGTAGCAGCAACCACACACTGTTCCTTGAGAACATTCAGATTTTCATAACTCTTGTCTTCAGCAAGCCCTGTGATTATCTCTTAACAATTTGTCCAGATGGTTTGGTGGCATTGCATCATTATGACATAGTTTCAATTAAATGATGGATAAAAGGATCAAAACCAATTTAAAGTATTTAAGTACAGTTCTCAGAATCCTGCTGATTGGGAATTTGTGAAAATGTAATAAAAATTATTTTCCACTGCCCCATAGTAGTCAATAGTAGCTATTCAAATATGATATTAATAAAATGATGGCTATCAATCACTACAAATAAGAATCCAAGAATGATTAGCATTGGAAAATCAAATTAAGAACTGGGTTTATTTATTTAGTATCTGTCTGTAACAATTTCACCAATTTGTGACAAGGCCCCTAATTTGTAAAGAGTTTGTAAAGGAGCCACCACCTTGTAAGGGTTTATTAAACTGATAATGTAATATTGAATTGGTCTTTCTTCAAGATGCAGTGTGACTTAACTTGGAAAGTATTTGTAATAGAGACCGGGCTTCAAAGAAAAACAGTAACAAGTATATTGAAATGTAGAAGGAGTGTGATGGTTTCAATGTTTCTTACTATTAGAGGCACATACCTTCAATGGTTACGTTTACAACATTTCTTAAACAACTCTGGAAAGGACTCTTCCTTCCACTAAACAGGTTTCAAACATATTTTTCTTCAAACTATGTTTCTTTCCTTAATAGATTACTTCAGTTACAAGCTTATTCTTTCTTTGTGATGTTTCTGTTGCAATAGAGACTCTCACTGGGTTTCTCTCACCCTTTCTCTCATACATTAACTATTAATATAAATAAGTCAATTCAACTTATTTAAACTAAGGCTAAAAGCCAAAACCTTCCTGATTCTCACTGCTATAGAATCAGCCACTACTACAGTTCACAGACGGTAGACTAACCCACTGGTTCTCAACACCCACTAGAACCAGCCTCTCCTGTAATTCGCTGACTACAGACTGACTGTTTTAAAATTGCTGCCAAGTGGCAGTTGGCTCCGCCCCTGTTTCCATGGTAACCCAGCTCAATATGAGCTGAGCTGGGTACCATCCCCCTTAGTTATGCAACTTTAAATACTTACCCTTTAAACATCTATCTATAATTATACATAACTGCAAGTTAAAAATTTACACTTCACCACACTGCCTTTCTCCCATCATGGAGCCCAAGGCAACTTACAAGAATTTAAACCATGTGCAGGTAAAATCTTACTATACAAATATTTTTAATGTTTAATTTATAGTTACATGTTATAGTTTTAGTTACTATTTATTGGTTTGTATATATGTAAGGATCACCGCCTTGTCGGGGCGCTGGAGCTTGAGCACCTCAATGATGTCATGAGCGAAACCGTGAAGGGCCACCCAAGACGGGACAGTTGTGGCAGAGAGGTCAGACCAAGCGTGATCCCTGGGGAAGGCAATGGCAAACCACTCCAGTATCCTTGCCAAGAAAACTAAATGGACCAGTACAACCAGAGATATGTCGGTATGCCATTGGAAGATGGGACTCCCAGGTCGGAAGATGGCCAAAATGCTACTGGGGAGGAGCAGAGGATAAGTTCAACTAGCCCCAGATGTGATGACGCAGCTAGCTCAAAGCCGAAAGGAAGGCTAGCAGCCGACGGTACTGGAGGCGAACGACGAATCCGATGCTCTAAAGATCAACACACCATAGGAACCTGGAATGTAAGATCTATGAGCCAGGGCAAATTGGATGTTGTTATTGGTGAGATGTCAAGACTAAAGATAGACATTCTGGGGGTCAGCGAACTGAAATGGACTGGAATGGGCCACTTCACATCAGATGACCACCAGATCTACTACTGCGGACAAGAGGAACATCGAAGAAATGGAGTAGCCTTCATAATTAATAAGAAATTCGCTAAAGCGGTGCTTGGATACAACCCAAAAAATGACAGAATGATCTCAATTCGAGTGCAAGGAAAGCCTTTCAACATCACAGTGATCCAAATATACGCCCCAACCACAGCTGCTGAAGAAGCAGAAGTAGATCAGTTCTATGAGGATCTGCAGGACCTACTGGATAATACACCAAAAAGAGACATTATTTTCATTACAGGAGACTGGAATGCCAAGGTGGGAAGTCAAATGACAACTGGGATCACAGGCAAGCATGGTCTGGGAGAACAAAATGAAGCGGGACGCAGGCTGATAGAATTCTGCCAGGAAAACTCGCTGTGTATAACGAATACTCTCTTCCAACAACCTAAAAGACGGCTTTATACATGGACCTCACCAGATGGTCAACACCGAAATCAGATTGACTACATCCTTTGCAGCCAAAGGTGGCGGACATCCATCCAGTCGGTGAAAACAAGACCTGGGGCTGACTGTAGCTCAGATCACGAACTTCTTATTGCCCAATTTAGAATAAAACTAAAGAGATCAGGGAAAATACACAGACCAGTTAGATATGATCTCACTAACATTCCTAGCGAATATACAGTGGAAGTGAAGAACAGATTTGAAGGACTAGATTTAGTAAACAGAGTCCCAGAAGAACTATGGACAGAAGTCCGCGACATTGTTCAGGAGGTGGCAACAAAGTACGTCCCAAAGAAAAAGAAAACCAAGAAGGCAAAATGGTTGTCTGCTGAGACACTGGAAGTAGCCCAAGAAAGGAGGAAAGCAAAAGGAAACAGTGATAAGGGGAGATATGCCCAGTTAAATGCGCAATTCCAGAGGTTAGCCAGAAGAGATAAGGAACAATTTTTAAATAAGCAATGCATGGAAGTGGAAGAAGACAACAGAATAGGAAGGACAAGAGACCTCTTCCAGAAAATTAGAAACATTGGAGGTAAATTTCAGGCAAAAATTGGTATGATAAGAAACAAAGATGGCAGGGACCTAACAGAAGCTGAAGAGATCAAGAGAAGGTGGCGAGACTATACAGAAGATCTGTATAGGAAGGATAACAATATCGAGGATAGCTTTGACGGTGTGGTGAATGAATTAGAACCAGACATCCTGAGGAGTGAGGTTGAATGGGCCTTAAGAAGCATAGCTAACAACAAGGCAGCAGGAGATGATGGGATCCCAGCTGAACTGTTTAAAATCTTAAAAGATGATGCTGTCAAGGTGATGCATGCCATTTGCTAGCAAATATGGGAAACACAAGAATGGCCATCAGACTGGAAAAAATCAACTTATATTCCCATACCAAAAAAGGGAAATGCGAAAGACTGCTCAAACTTCCGTACAGTGGCCCTTATTTCTCATGCCAGTAAGGTAATGCTCAAGATCCTGCAAGGAAGACTCCAGCAATACATGGAGCGAGAGTTGCCAGATGTTCAAGCTGGGTTTAGAAAAGGCAGAGGAACGAGAGACCAGATTGCCAATATCCGCTGGATAATGGGGAAAGGCAGGGAGTTTCAGAAAAACATCTACTTCTGCTTCATTGACTATTCTAAAGCCTTTGACTGTGTGGATCATAATAAATTGTGGCAAGTTCTTGGTGGGATGGGCATACCAAGCCACCTTGTCTCTCTCCTGAGGAATCTGTACAAGGACCAAGTAGCAACAGTCAGAACTGACCACGGAACAACAGACTGGTTCAAGATTGGGAAAGGCGTACGGCAAGGCTGCATACTCTCACCCAACCTTTTTAACTTGTATGCAGAACACATCATGCGAAGTGCGGGGCTGGATGAATGCAAAGCTGGGGTGAAAATTGCTGGAAGAAACATTAACAACCTCAGATATGCAGATGACACCACTCTGATGGCCGAAAGCGAGGAGGAGCTGAGGAGCCTTCTAATCAAGGTGAAAGAAGAAAGCGCAAAAGCCGGGTTGCAGCTAAACGTCAAAAAAACCAAGATTATGGCAACAAGAATGATTGACAACTGGAAAATAGAGGGAGAAACCGTGGAGGCCGTGACAGACTTTGTATTTCTAGGTGCAAAGATTACTGCAGATGCAGACTGTGGCCAGGAAATCAGAAGACGCTTACTTCTTGGGAGGAGAGCAATGTCCAGTCTCGATAAAATAGTGAAGAGTAGAGACATCAGACTGGCAACAAAGATCCGCCTAGTCAAAGCCATGGTATTCCCTGTAGTAACCTACGGATGTGAGAGCTGGACCTTAGGGAAGGCTGAGCGAAGGAAGATCGATGCTTTTGAGCTGTGGTGTTGGAGGAAAGTGCTGAGAGTGCCTTGGACTGCGAGAAGATCCAACCAATCCATCCTCCAGGAAATAAAGCCCAACTGCTCACTGGAGGGAAAGATACTAGAGACAAAGTTGAAGTACTTTGGCCACATCATGAGGAGACAGGAAAGCCTAGAGAAGACAATTATGCTGGGGAAAGTGGAAGGCAAAAGGAAGAGGGGCCGACCAAGGGCAAGATGGATGGATGGCATCCTTGAAGTGACTGGACTGACCTTGAGGGAGCTGGGGGTGGTAACGGCCGACAGGGAGCTCTGGCGTGGGCTGGTCCATGAGGTCACGAAGAGTCGGAGACGATTGAACGAATGAACAACATATATGTTGGTATTGAATTTTGCCATTACTTCTTGTACACCATTTGAGTCCCCCAGGGGTGAGAAAAGCCACATTTAAATGCAGTAAATAAATAACTTAATTTTAAAACCCACACAATTAAACAATTTTATTAAAAACATAAAATTATAGACAGACAGACAGACAGACAGACAGACAGACAGACAGACAGATAGATAGATAGATAGATAGATAGATAGATAGATAGATAGATAGATGTGGTGTTCAATTATTGCTGTTATGTGCCTTCAAATTGCTTCCAATGCAGTCCATGGGATTTTCTTAGACAAGGAATACTCAGGAATGGTTTTGCCAGTTTCTACCTCTGAAATATAGCCTACAGCACCTGGTTCTCACTGGTGGTCTCCCATCCAGGTACTAAATAGGGCTGATCTATTTAGCTTCCATGATCAGATACTATTTAACAGAAAGGACAATCTTAAAAAGATCCTTTGGTATAAAACAAACATTGGGAGGAAAGACTTTTTAGGACTTCCAGAAGACCTGGTTGCATTATTGTCTAGTCTTTCCGTCCCTGTATCTAAAATGCCAGTGTAGAATCATCATGTGCATTCTTTCTGGTTAACTTTGAACTCTGTCCATTTTAGGCTGTTGCAGAATGATTTTTTCATGAATATCTACCCTAGAAGATTGCACCTCAAGCCAGTTCAGATCTCCAGAGAATTTTTAAAAAGATTTATCAAGTAACAAGTAACACCTCAGGAAAAAGAAACAGGGATTTTAATTGCTTTGTGTGCTCTATAATTGAAGGCAGGCACCTTCTTGAGGCTCTCGTTGCCAGGAGGAGTGTGACTCCACTTGGCCTTGCCTAATTAATCCTGTGATACAAACCTTCTGGCTTCAATTTTCACATTTCTGACTCTTTTTAGAGGTGATAATAAAACTTAAAAATTATGTTAGTTACTGTATGACTATAACTGTGCCAGCTGAACACAAATAAAACCATATGGATGGAGACCTCGTCTCCTTGCTTTGGGTTTCTCAGAGGTAACAAGAGACATTTTTTTTAAATCAACAAGGTATGATGGAGTGAAAATTCAGCACCAACACAGGCCCACTCCTCCTTATGGTAGATTTGTGGCTTTGCTAAGGGAACATACTGGAAACATACGTCTTATTTGTTTCTTCACAAAACCACAAAATAGAAAACTCAACTGTGCTGGCTACAAGTCACAGAGTCATGGAAAAGCTCTTAATGAAAGACAAATTGGGCACCTTAGGGCTTTAAAAAGAAAGGCAGACAGACTTTGGCAGATGCCTTCCATATTAATGGCCTATGCAGTGTGAGCACAGCATAATCTTTTGCAGCACCCCCCAGAATGAAATAAAAGCATACATATTTCAGCTTAATCTAACTGTCTCTCTGCTCTCTTTTGAATGGTTTATTGTCCAGTTTTTTTTTAAGTTTTGAAAAATGGCGTTGCAGTTGTAAAATACATACGGTCAAAGTAAGCTCTAAGTCACATTGTCTTCATTGGAATGGCTGCATACATTTGAGTATCTGAAAGCTATCAACCCTTTGAAAGATATTTTAGGAACAAAGGTAGTTACCTTGTAGTACTGTTACAGAAGTTTTGTATAATCTATCTCAATAATGTCTATACCAGCGGTAAGTGACTATTTTACGACCTTATCACAAAGGGCATTTTTGGCAGCATGCTCCAGCTCTGCCTTCCTCGCCCATGAAGTTCACCGGCTCCCATCAAATGATGCTGGTGGGGCTCCAAGCATGTAGTAGGGTGCATAGCCCTGCAGCAGCAACATGGGAGGTTTCCCATGTTGCCATAGAATCAATGTGAGGAAGCCACACGCTCCATGCTTCCCCTCATGGGATTGTCCTCAGCTGGAGCTGGGTGTTGCAGGGCATGGGGCAACGGGTTCCCAATGACCCCCAGTGATGTGTCACATTCTTGGTGGCTGTGTGACAAGGTTGTTAGGTTTAAGTTTCCAGGTTGGATCAAAGTTAGCATGTCAGATGTCACATTGGGCAGGATTACACTCTCTGTTGGTTTATACTTTCTCTGGCCTGATTTCTGGATGTGAGTTTGCATTTCTAGATGATACACATAATCACATCAGGAGAACCATAAAGTGGCAATTCCAGACAGAGCTATTTTCCAATGGACAAAACAGAATGAACCAACTACTCTCGAAAAGTACTAGTGGAAGTAGAGTAGCTTCAGAAAAAGCTGCAAAAGAATGTTCCATACAGAAAGTGACAAAGATTCCACCTGACTGAGATATCTTGAAGTTCCTATGTACATGGAACCTATTCTCCTATACACTCCCCCTTCTTCAAGAAAGTAAGAACTTTGCAAAGAGAGAGCATCTGGACCGGAAGCCTTTGGGAACTGCATAAGGAAGATGTCAGAAAGGATGGGGAGGTTCTAGAAGACAGAAATATTCTGTGATCTATACCAGAAGTGAGCCAACTGGGAAAGAACAGGGTCCAATCATATCCTTGCACACCTGTAACAGACCACACAGTGACATTTTCAGTCAAAAATTGCAACCCAAAGTTATGACTTCTAAATATATCAATGTTTTTATAAGCTATGTTTACCTTGAAGTGTTTCAAGCAAATTTACCACTGTGGAAATTCTTGAGAATTGGCTTATTATTATTATTATTATTATTATTATTATTATTATTTCTAGCCCACCTCTTTTCATGACACGAGGCAGCTTACAACATTGTAAAACATACATTCACCTAAAAACATTATTTAAAATAAACATATTAAAATATATTTCTACAAGGTACATATTAAAATACATAAAACAGAGATTAAACATAAGATGCAGGTTTAAAATTTGTAATTAAAAGGTTAATGACCTTTGGTGCAATGAATTTTTTACTTCAACATTTTAGGGATTGCAAGGACTTTAGGTCCGGAGTATAAGGGGCTGCTCTTTCCTCACTTTTTGTCTACAATGATATCAGGAATTCCTAGTGATTTCAGACCCATCCATGCTTACAGAGGATAGGCCCTCAGATATTTTGTAACAAAAACATATGGAATATCAGTGAACTATGGAACTTCTTGCATGTTCTTCCTTTATATTTTTTAGTACAGAAACAGAGCAGAAGCACCATTAGGCAGAGAAAAGAAGTAGATTGAGATAATACCTTTGTTGATTTTCAGAGACAGTCCTCCCAAATTACCTCTTGCTAGAATACCTCTTGCTACAGGTCCTGGTTGAATTACAGTCACATTGGAAACTAAACATTTCTGATGTCTGGATACCCTAAGGGTTTTCTTGACAAAATTTATTCAAAGGGGGCTTATCTTTGCTTGAGGCTGAAAGAGTGTGACTTGCCCATGGTCACCCAGATGATTTCCACAGTTGTGTAGGGATTTGAACCCTGGCCTCTGTAATCATAGTCCAATACTCAAACCACTTAATCATGTTGTCTCTTAACCTGGGGAAATGCCCACTTAAATCTGTCATTGTAAATGACCGTCGCTAACTGAGAAATTTGTGCATTGGCTTCTGGCAAATATCTTTCATTGCTTCTTAATGCATGCAGGCAATAACCCAGGAAACCTTTGGAGATTAATCTGTGTATTTAATTAATCTATAGGTGAAGCAGAGTCATGTACATACTACTAATGTTAACTTCACATTAGTATGACTTTATACTGAAATATGTAAGAGTTCTGTAAAAAGATTTCAGTATACATTTTCAAATGAAGTGTTTCAGGGAATGTACCATTTCCCTCCTTTGAAGAACCAATATGACAGAAGGATCAAAGAGTTGTTATAACAACATTGACATATAGACTGTAGTTATTTTTTCTGGTTTATTTTTGTCTTGCATCTTTAGATTCCTCTGGCTCCAGACTGCGTAATCATTATACCCAATGCCACCATTCAAGAACTCAGCAGAAAAGACAGAGGCATATATTATTGGTAATTTTTCAAATGTCAAATGGAATGTGAAACATTTCTTGCATTCTTGTATTACTCTATTAATGTGAGTGGGAATAGTCTAAGTCAAATATTCTGCTAGTTAATTACCACTCATATAACAGGGGTTTCTTCCCTTTTTCTGGTTCCTGAAGACTTCTGCACCATTCTTAAAATCTGCTCTAGAACATTTCCCATTCCTTTAGAACACATTTTAAGGGTGTGAGGGAGCAAGGTAAAGATCATTCTGTACTCCAAGGATCAATAATGGAAACATTTCCACCAACATAACAATTCTGTTGGATCCTGGCTACTGTGTAGATCATAGCCACAATTCTATGCATGCTTTTGTGCATGTGGAAGTTCCTTTGCAAAAAGTGGTTGGACATTTTATTCAGTGTGTCATGTTTTCATTCAGTTCACAAATGAGTTGGGAATGCGATGCCATTGCTTATGTGATTGTGCATTCTCAACCAATATGTATTTGTCTGTTCTCATTGAATTTGGCAATGCTAACTAATTATAACTATGCTTGAGACGTTTGAGCTTGAGATCCCTGATACAGAATCCTGCCCAATAAGAAAAGCAGTCTAATGTCATTTTAAGAGCCATGTCTTCATTCTTTAGAATTCTGTGTCACAATTCTGTTGATTAGTCTCAACTGGAGTAGATCCATTGAATTAGTGAATAAGTCTCCACATATTAACTCAAGGGGTTCATTCTCATTAGAACAAACAATAGGATTTAGACCTTGGGATTTCTGGTTTGATGACATACATATAATTCTTTGCAAGAGAACTCTAATGCAGTAGGCCTGGAAATTTCTAAGGTCCACAAGACTGCAAATCTAAGGATTTTCCGGGGTGGGCGGGCTGGCAGTCAATTTCTAACACTTAACATGCAGTCAAGAAAACATCTCAACCTGTTATACCTACATCGATTTTTTTCTTTTCTTTTGCATCCATGTATGTGTTAGAGTTAGGCAACTTTGTTTTTTAGGCAACAGTAGCCAACTTTTTTGGCTAATGACATAAGCTGCCTTATGACATATTTCCCCAGGACTTGAATCAATGGAAACTGAAAATTCACTTCAAACATGGGACATGTTTGAAGATTAATCACACCATGACTTGCCCAACTGGGATCCAATTCTGACTGAGGCCGGTAGGCTGTACTGCAGTACAGACAATAAATAAGACATGTGTTTTGGCACTGTGCCTTTCATAATAAAATTAAGTTCCATCAAAGAATAGCTGAGCTACACTCAAACTTCAGCTGTGTTTTTGAGCTTCTGGTTAGAAGGCATAATATATTAATGCCCTGCAACTTTCACTGGGCATACTTTAAAATTTATATTAAGTAGATTGTTGCATTATGGTAATGTACTAAATTACCTAAAGCAAAGTAATACAATGATTAACTGGCCATAAATGTTGGTTTATGGTCAGTTTATAAACTATTGTAGAGATTAACATTATGCATTTTCATAACAGAGAAATTTTGTGGGAATAAAATATCTGTGGACCAACTCACTGCTATTAAGAATAATAAAACAGTGGGATCACTCCCAGTGGTCTCAGGTTACAGCTTGCAAGTAAACTTTGCTTTAAATCATCTTTGAATATGACAGAGAGATTAATCATATCTAAAATGTCCAGTACTTTCCAAGCACAGAATAATAATTTCCAGTATATGTTGCTAATGTATAATGTATAGCAAGAGATTTTTGTCTCCTCACTAAAGTTAACCATCTTTCTCAAGATAACACTACCAACTGAGAGGTAACACAACCAACAACAAATTTAAGGGACATCTTCCACAAGCCAGAAAAGTTTAAGGGCTTGATTCAGACTGAGCTCATCACAAAGGTCCATGGATTCACCAAGCATCATGGCAAATCCATGGGGTCCTGGCGGGGAGGCATGGAGAACCTGTTGCTTCACACCCCACATTGCATAACTTACCTGGGACCCCATCACAAGGGGGGAAGCATTGCTGCCCAGCCTCCCTCAATTGTCCTGAAAGCAACACAGGAAGCCTCTCATGTTGCCACGATGGTGGCATACACCACTTGCTCTCCCCTTTCCCAATGAAGCCAAGCTAGAAATATGCATGCATCATGTAATGGCTCCACCAGGAAAGAGAAGAGCAAGTGGCATACAATGGGAAAAGGAGCCTGTTTGATGAGGTAGTAATTGGTTGGGCTTATATACCTTACTGGAATCAATTTGAAAAGGTAATAACTTCTTATTTAATTTCCATAATTTTCAAAGATACCCAAGTGTAATTAAATGTTATTAAATTACATTCCTGTATCTGAGGGATTTTGGTGATTGGCTCAAAGTGGTGTCTTTAAATATGCTGTCATTTTTCAGGTAGCAAGGGGACAATTTAAAATGTCATTGTACACCCTTGGCAACATTTTAATGTAAGATAAGGCTCCGGAATGACCTCTAAGGTCCTTGACTCAGGGTGGGGATGGGGAAGTCTACCCTTGAGGCCAGCCTAAGGATTTTGTTCTCACTTATAAGGTCCTGTGACTTGGATGGGTGTACCCTTGGTTTACCTTCCAGTAAGTAGCTGGCCACAAAGCAAATGAACTATTGGATTGCCTTTTGGAGCTCAGATGTTTAACCTAAGAAGTAGTTTCAGGTGGACCTTCCTCAGATTGTGCCTTGCTTCTTTTGGGTCCAATTCACTTAAATATGATATAGGTCAAATAAAGTGACCTTTATTTCACTCAGGTTTCCGTTTCTGGTCTCATTATTCCATAGTTGGTCACCAAAATGGGATCTAGATCATTATTTCTCTCTCAAAAATTAAGAAATATCATACTGTTTGTCAATATTTCCTAGAGCTAAATATTTATTTAATTATGATTATGATCCTGTACTAGGAAACATACCTATGTTATGTAGCTGTTTCTTCATAGCTGTCCCCATTTTGCAGTTTGGCAGCCCTCCCTGCATGGCACTTTTTCAGAAAGTGAAAGTATCAGCAGCTATTAATCTATCTATTTCCTTTAGCTGGATGTATTAGATTAGGGACTGGCAAGGACTTTTGGAAATGTTTCTGATGTCCCTACAGGTGATGTCTGAGCAACATGCCCAGCTGAAGGAAAATAGCTAGACATATGACCATAGATTCCCTTGCTCTCTTGCAACCCACCTATGAGTCCCACCCATGGGAGAAAAGTGAGTTAAAATAAATAAATAAATAACCCAGAAATAGTGATATTAGGGGGGAGGGCATGGCTTAAAAGTGGGTTGGTGGCTTCTTGATTATTGTGTGGTCTGATATTTTCAACCTACACAATGATAAAAAAAATATTTTCATGATGGTAAACCAAACATGTTGCATTTTTATTGTTTGCTTCAAAGGCAGAATGTACCACCTCATGCTCATGTTATCCATATGCTGAGATTACAAACTAAGAGTGACTCTCAAATAAGGAAGAGCTGGTGAGATAGGTGGTTAGGTGGACATCAATGAGAAGCCCATGGTGGCAAAGGAATGACTGCTGACTACAAGAGAACATACAGTGGCAAACAACCTTGATTTTCTCTGTGTATGTTTAGACAGCAACATAATTTTGATACAGCTAACTTATTTCCCAAACTTTCCAAGTGCTAGTCATACAAGCTTACTTTAATATTGGTCTTTTTAACAGCCACACATCCTCTTCATCACCAATCTAATTCAGTCAGAAGGTCAGATTGCTCACATGGCTGAAAGTCACCTGGGATTCTATTATGCCCTTGTTGTTACAACACATCTCTGCATTTTCTACAAATTACCATGAGTTAGTCGATTGGGTCAGCATAACAATACATAGTGGAACAAATTTAATTAAGCACCATGAAATCAAACAAAAGAACACCAAAGAAATTAAGAAAAAGACTCCATTTCATAAAATAATGTACTTTCTGTGCAGAGTACCTCTAATAAGTGACATGTATTGGAAAGAGTACAGTTATTTGAAATGAACGTTCAGTTATAAGGTGGATTATGTTTGCTTTTCCTTTTTGACAACTCCTAGCCTGTATGTCCAATGGCCATGGTGGCTGGGGAAGATTCTGACATTGTAGCCCCAAACGGTATCTCTTCCAGGTTTGGAACTAGCCCTCTTTAAGTGTTTGCCTAAACATATGGGGGCTCTATTGGTCTTTCAAACATGGACTAAACAAATCACTTCACAGAGGCTCTTATCCTGACACACAACAACCATGATGATTAATTTGCAGTGTGTGTGTGTGTGTTTGGCCGGGGGGGGGGGGGATTTAAAACATTTAACTAAACAATTGAGGCTCCCATTTGGGCGAATGTTTTCCAGGGAGAGAAGAAATTCTAAAATGTTTTATTGGAAATGGATCTCCTATCAGTAGCTCCAACGCATTGTTCCTTTTTCCCTCACTTTCTTGAAATATATTCAGGGTTGGGGAGAAAAGTCACTGTTGTCAGTCTAAACCAAAGTGCCAAAACAATTTCCCCAAAAACCATACAAGAGTCTCACTAGCACATTCCCAGCAAAAAAAAATTTACATCAGGGCTCATTCCTCATTTAGGATGGTTGATGTACTGGTTGTAAATGCCTTAGAAGTGTAAATAGCTCTCATGTGGTGATTCCAAACTTCCAGCTAATCCATAATTGAGCTGACAGAAAGAGAGAATAAAAGGATATTCCTAGATACAGACATTCATTCTTATGGAAAGAGGTTTATTTAATGTAAATCTAAACAATTACCTTTCCCTCAGACTATCTGAGCAGCACAGAGGATACTTTGGAAAAACAAATAGATATGACAATTGAGCAGCGAGGAGAGTACAAATCTATACGTAGATAACAAAGATGAGTATAATAAAAATAACACCTATAAATAAGCATGCCAGGCATCTGTCCTAGTTTCTTACTTCTTGTTTCCTTGACACTCTTGCTTGCTTGCTTTTTCTTCTTCCACCTACTCCTGGTTATTAGCTTTGTTGATAATTCCCATTGTATTTAGGGACAAACCATGAAAACAACAGACTCAGAAAATTAATAGGTTTACCAGATCAAATCAAAGACCAGTCTAATCGACTGAATCTCTATTCCATGGGCTGAATCCATCCAGTAAAGTTTCCAGTCTGCAAACTACCTCTACAGTTATTTTTCATCAATGGTCGGAGATAACAGGTTCCTTGAATATCTTGCATGCAACTGAGCTGTACTATTCAGGTTGGAAAGTTGTTGCATGGTCTTGAACTTCTGCTTTGAAACTGACTTGAGCTGTGCTTTGGAGATCTGAAAAACATTCCACACCTCACTTCTGAATAGAAATCTACCATCCATTTTGCTTTGGTACAATTTCTTCCACTGTGATCCTCTTCATAGATCTATTGACTGCTGCAATGGTATAATAATAATAATAATAATAATAATAATAATAATAATATCTTTATTTTTATACCCTGTCTCCATCTCCCCGAAGGGACTCAGGGCGGCTTACAAAGGGATATGCCCAAACAGATACAGATTAAAAACAAGCACAAAAAACAGTCAATATCAAATATTAATTAACATAGAATCAAACAACATTTTTAAAACAATTAAAAACCATATCATGGCTGGACAAAAAAATGCTGGGTATGGCTCAAATTGCTAAGTGCAGCAATTCCTATGTAATGCCCAGGGAAAGTGCAACAATCGGAAGGCTGGGCTATTGTCCTTAGACTATTAAGTTGTTAGAAGTGCCTGAAAGGGACCGTGTTAAAGTGCAGGGGCTGGATAGATCAGGAAATTCTGTGGTGAGCTGCCTAATCAGAAGTACAATGGGACAAACAAGTTTTTAATTCCTTGTGTAAAATGGAGCGTATAGTGCAAAACTTCCCACACTGAGTCGATAGCAAAACCAATTCAATCAACAGAAAATTAAATTTGGTCATATAGCTCTCTTACTATAGCTATCCTGTTTCCATAAGGACATAGCAACAGATCACGCTGAAATCTTTGTGTGCTTGTGTGCATGCTAAGTGTTGTAAAGCTGCTTGATTTTTGCAGTTATACAAACCAACACTGCTGGGAAAGGCTGCAATATACAACAGAACTAGCCTAGAGATTTTTTTTTTCTGTCGTCTCAGGAGCGACCTGAGAACCAAGACTGGTGTGAGAGAATTGGCCGTCTGCAAGGACGTTGCCCATGGGGCGCCCGGATGATTTGATGTTTTATCATCCTTGTGGGAGGCTTCTCTCATGTCCCCGCATGAGGAGGTGGAGCTGATAGAGGGAGTTCATCCTCCTCTCCCCGGATTCGAACTTGCTACCTGTCGGTCTTCAGTCCTGCCAGCACAGGGGTTTAACCCACTGTGCCACCAGGGACACAGCCTGGAGATGGCATGTAAGCTATGGTAAGTTGTGATATGGCAATTAGAAACTATTTACTGAAGGACTGTAGATTAAGTAACTCTGTTGTGCTTCTTCTGATTACCAACTGGCTATGTCAATGGTTTCCAACCTGTGCTCTGCAGAGCCCTGAGGGCTCCGCGTGCATGTCCCAGGAGCTCCACAGCCACTACAGGAAAATAAAATAAATACTAATTGAATGGAATTTCAACGTTTTTAGAATACAATTTCATTGTATGGACATTGCATAATTGTTTAGATATCTCTTTATTTTACACTCCCTTACTATCTGTCCCCTCTTCTTCCCTCTGTAACACTACTCCTAAACACCATTAATGTGTAAGACATAGTGTAAACCTAAGGGGCTCTGTCATAAAAATTGATTCTAAAAAGGGTTATGTGAGACAAAAAGTTTGGGAACCATCTATCTACGTGAAACAAATTCTTACCAATCAAACAAAACAAAACAAAAACAAACAGAACAAACCACCATTGATATAAAGAGGTTAATTATCAAACTATTCTTGCCTGCAAATCCCTGATGTCCTTTTCTTTAAAAATGGTAATACGAATTATATATATATTTCTCTATTTTAGTATGACACCAGTCCCGTATCCCAGAGATACAAGTGACAACTAAGTCCCTCTACAAACTTTTAAATCAAAAAAGTATGCAAAATAATTCCAGATTTTCTGACCTGTTTGAATTGCTTGCTGTTGCTGAAGACCACCAAATGAAGTAATCTCTATTTTGATCGTTTCCGGTTGAAACTTTTAAAAATTAAATTTAAGTCATTTTCTCTGCTGATCAGTTTTGGTCAAGAAGTAGGTTTGTTGCATAAGCTTTCTCAATAGCTTTTACTTTGAACCAGAGTTTAGGCAGACAATTAAGCTGTTCCAATTATTCCCTGAAATGCAAATAAACACTTTCTTTTAGGGAGTCACAACAGAAACTTTTGTTCTTAATCCAAAAAGGACTCTTGTGTTTCCCCCCTTTTCTGTGTAATGAAAGGGCTAACAGAACATAACAAACACTAGATAGGTTTTGTGCATAGGGTAAAGATGTGTCAAACTATGCACTGCCTTGTTTCCTTCTGTTCACAATGTATCTACAACAAATGGTCTTCTTGCTCTTTCTGTCTGTTGCTCAATCTGTTTGGAAAGTATCCATCATTCTACAGCCAACCATAATATTTGACACTTCCTGACATCACGAAAGCCACCATCTGTCTATCACTGAAGCCTGGGACTTCTTAAAGATTACTTGGCCTGATCTTTAATCAAGGTTGAATGCAAGGAGTACTTTAGACTGAACATTTGAGAAGATCTGACAGAGGGAATCTGCGTAAAAATCATCATCATGTTTTATTTAAGTCCAGGCTAAAAGATATATGCAGGGCCTTTCAGAAAAGCTTGGGATTCTCTTTCAATTAGACTAAATCTCACACTTGTCCCTGAAAGTTTAACTAATGAAGCCAGACTCCTCACAAACTCATCGGAACTCTGGTCTAATTTACAACCACCATTAACTAGCGGCAGTCTTCCACATTAATCAAATATTAAAAACAGTAAGTGCTTGCAAAACAGACAATATAAGACATGTAACACATATGCAGGAAGGGGTAGGCAAACAAGTCAGGAGTTACCAAAGCCAAATAAGAGATATCTTAAGATATCCCCAAACAACTAGCAGCTAAAAAAAAAATCACTGTCTCCATTTCCCTTGTTAGATCCACAAATAGAGGCAAGCATTTGTAGCCAAACATTGCATTCAATTACTGTTATTTGCCTGCCAATCCCCCCGAAATAATGAGACCACACAATAATTTTGGGTTAAATTATGGGCAAATTTGATTAATCATTACCTATTTAACTTTGCAACTAAAACTAATCTTATGGGTTTCTTGAACTTGGTGTGGCAAAGGTGAGGTAGCATCCCTGCACAGCCTACACCTCGGCTAGTTAGGGTAAAACACCTGGGTCCCCTGGTGACCTAAACGTGGGCAACCTTAAATGGAAACATATGGAGAAGCCTCTCTCAAAGTTGTTGAGACCAGACTCTCCCCATCAAATTGACATCCAGATGAGTGTTTTAGTTAATGGCCCACACCCCTAAGGGGGTGCCTTGGGTGTACACCAACTTTTTGGATTTCCCTAGCTATTTTTTGCTAAAGCCTATTTATAAAATCACATCAACCCAGCTAGCCCCTAAAACATTATAGGGTAGGTGAAAAAATCCTCCTAGAACATAGGAGGGGGAAAATCCTACCTGGTCCCAATGGGCAACCAATGATTATACTGTTAATGGATGGACATGGTGGGTCGATAGCCAAGGGTGAGATGGCTGAGCTGTGCCAGGGTGAGAAAGTCCCTTCATGAAGCCTAAATCCTGGGTTGAATGTGTTCTTGGAAATTTCAATAGGTGTGCAGGTATCTGACAAAGTCAGTTATGCAATCTGCATGGTATGGATCAGAAAATGGTCACAATCTTAAGAGGAAGTAGTTATTCAGGTTCTACCGCTGAATGGCCAGCCCTGGGAGACTAAGGATCTGAATTAGAACCCGAGTAAAACTTCAAGGGCTGCACCTTTCACAAAGGAAAATATCGTTTGTTTGCCTTGTTTATGTGCTCTTGGAGATAACAATCAGCTCTTGGTCAGCCTGGACTTCTCACTTGTGTGCTGCTATCCTTCTATTTACCAAACTGTGGTTCTTATGAGAGTGCATAGCACTGAAAAGCTTCTAAAATGTTACATTATAGTACTAAATCCTTAAAGAGTTTAGAATAAAGACTAAGCCACAATTCTCTGTTAGAAATTGTTGTAATGGCCTAATATTGACATCTTCATAAGGAAGAGTTCCATGCAAAAGAACTCTAACCTTGCTTCCTGTTGGGTGTTTTCTTAACAGGAAACCACCATGCAGAATTATGCTAGGCTGATGGGAAAATAAAATGTGAAAGCTCTCTTATTCATAGCCTTCACCTCTTGTTTTGGCAGTTAACCTTCTCAGCTACTTCCTGGATTCAATGCAACAGCATAAAATCAAACACTGAAGGACAGTCTGTAGAAATCAGCAATATACCCATAGAAGAAGCAAGCCTCACTTTTCCGTGCTGCCAAAAATCATGACTTCAAGAAAAAGTCATGATTCCTGCTGACCCTATAAATTAATCTAGTTGAAGTAAACAGATACAGTTAGATGTCACAAGGTGAATTGTAGAATCATAGAATAATAAGAGTTGGAAGAGACCACATGGGCCATCTAGTCCAACCCCCTGCCATGCAGGAAAAGCATAATCAAAGTATCCTGGACAGATGACCATTCAGCCTCTGTTTAAAAGCTTCCAAGGAAGGAGCTCCAAGTCAGAGAGTCCCATTGTTGAATAGCTTTTATGGTCTGGAAATTCTTCCTAATATTCAGGTGGAATCTCCTTTCCTGTAATTGAACGCATTGCTCCGACTCCTAGTTTTAAGGGCAGCAGAAAACAAACCTGCTCCCTCATCTTTATGGCATCTTTCCACATATTTATACATAACTATCTTGTCTCCTCTCAGCTTTCTCTTCTGCAGGCTAAACGTGCCCAGCTCTTTAAGACACTCATAGGGCATGTTCTCCAGACCTTTTATCATTTTAGTTGACTTGCTCTGGACATCTTCCAGCTTGTCAACATTTCCTTTGATCAGTGCTGCTAAGAATTGGACACAGTTTTCCAGGTGAGTTCTAATCAAAGCAGAATACAAAAGCACCATCCCTTGATCTAGACACTGTACTCCTTTTGATGCTGCTCAAAATCCCATTGCCTTTTAAAGCTGCTGCATTATACTGTTGGCTCATTTTCAACTTGTTGTCCATGAAGACTCTAAGGTCTTTCTCACATGGACTGTTGTTAAGTCAGGCATCATCCATTCTGTATTTTTGCATTTCATAATCTGGGATCAGATCCTGGGATATAGGGGCAGTGTGGAGGTGGCCTAAGACAATATCAGCCTGTTCTGTTTTCCTATAACTCCCATAGCCCCTTCTATGCTAAGAGAACTAGTCCTATACCAATATAAGAGTTAAGATTCATTGCTTTAAGGAATTAAACCTGTGAAACACGATTCGGGTCCATGTAGCACTGGACCCGAATCTGCTCATCTGCAATGGCCACAGAATCTCGTCAAAACTCATGACTGAACAGCATTGTATTGCCTGCTCTGAAGGCACAATTTAAAGTTCTTAATAAACCCATTAATATTCCAAATATTAGGCAATGTTTATCAAAAGGAATATTCAACACTTCCTCTAAAAAGCCAGGGTCCAAGATGCTATGTCTAGCTTCCTGAATTTCATGGGTGGCCTTAGGTAAAATACACATGTTTACTTAGAAGGAAGTCTCACTTCATTCAAACTTTTTTCCAGTTCTGTGTGCATAAGATGACTGCTCTAGGTTTTCTTTGTGTCTGATCCAGAATGCTGAGGAGAGAAAAGTATGAGAAGAGAGAAAACAGAGAAAGGAGGGGATAACTTATTTAAACATACACTTTGTGAACTTCTTCATCCATTGCAAGCAATCTCATATAGTGAGGTTAAAGGGCACACCCACCATTCTGTATTTGCACAAACAGAAGAGATAAAGTAGTTGTTTTGCATGAGCATTATAGCTCACCGATTTACACATGACAGTGAAGGTTTCGGAAAAGTAAACCTTTCAGAAGATGAAGCCAGATTGGTTAAATAAGGATAAATTATTCTGAACATCTGTATTGTTTTGGCATAAGCTATTTCAATATTGATTAAGCTTCTCATTTTTAGAAAGTAAGGGTATGGTGAGAGGAGGCCAGCTTAACCAGTATTGGTCATTTATTGATGCTGTTCATAGAAACATTTCACCTCTGAGATGAAAACTGAATGAGGCATTCCTGTCTACAAGTCAAGTTTAATTGTAGTCATACCTTCTCAGTACAGTAAAAACTAAACTTTCATGAATTTACCCACAATTCTGATGAAAACATCTAGTTGTGAATCCAGCTGCCTCTTTCTCTTTCCAGAGGCAAGTGAAAAATTATTTTTTTCATCAGGCTTTAAAGAACAGAGTATAAGAGTTTTCCGTGCTTTGCTGTTTAGCTAATTTTTTAGCTTTTGTCTTTCAGTGGATTTGTTATAAATGTCTTTAATTCTACAGGCTGCTTAATTGCATGTTAACAATAACTTTTAAAAATGTTTTTAGCTTATCTTTGCAATTGTTTTTAACTGTATTTATTTGAGTTTTTACCTTGCATGATCTTGAGCATTACCTTACTGGCATGTGAAATAAATGCCACTGTACAAAAGTTTGAGCATTCTTCAGTGTTTCCTTTTTTGGTATGAGGTTATAAGTTGATTTTTTCCAATCTGATGGCTATTCTTGTCTTTTCTGTATTTGCTGGCATATGCCATCCATCACCTTGACAACATCGTCTTTCAAGATTTTAAACAGTTCAGCTGGGATCCCGTTGTCTCCTGCTGCCTTGTTGTTAGCAATGCTTCTTAAGGCCCATTCAACCTCATTCCTCAGGATGTCTGGTTCTAATTCACTCACCACACCGTCAAATATATCCTCTTTTTTATTACCCTTCCTATACAGATCTTCTGTGTAGTCTCACCATCTTCTCTTGATCTCTTCAGCTTCTGTTAGGTCCTTGCCATCATTGTTTTTGATCATGCCATTTTTTGCCTGAAATTTATCTTCGATGTTTCTAATTTTCTAGAAGAGGTCTCTGGTCCTTCCTATTCTATTGTCTTCTTCCACTTCCATGCATTGCTTGTTTAAAAATAGTTCCTTATCTCTTCTGGCTAACCTCTGGAGTTGTGCATTTAATTGGGCATATCTCCCCCTATCACTGTTTACTTTTGCTTTCCTTCTTTCTTGGCCTACTTCCAGTGTTTCAGCAGAAAATCATCTTGTCTTCTTGGGTTTTTTTTTTTTTGAGACATACTTGGTTGCTGCCTCCTGAACAATGTTGCGGACTTCTGTCCATAGTTCTTATGGGATTATATTTATTCAATTGTCCCTTAAATCTATACTTCACTAGGAATATTAGTGAGATCATATCTGGTTTGTGTGTTTTCCCTAATCTCTTTAGTTTGATTCCAAATTGTGCAATAAGAAGTTTGTGATCTGAACTACAGTCAGCTCCAGGTCTTGTTTTCACCGACTGGATGGATGTCCCCCACCTTTGGCTGCATAGGATATAGTCAATCTGATTTTGGTGTTGACCATCTGGTGAAGTCCATGTATAAAGCCATATTTTAGGTTGTAGGAAGAGAGTGTCTATTATGTACAATGAGTTTTCCTGGCAAAATTCTATCAGCCTACGTCTTGCTTCATTTTCTTGTCTCAAACCATGCTTGCCTGTGATCCCAGTTGTCATTTGACTACCCCCTCCCCCTTTAGCATTCCAGTCTCCTACAATGAAAATTATGTCTCTTTTTGGTGTATTATCCAGTAGGTGCTGCAGATCCTCATACAATGGATCTACTTCTGCTTCCTTAGTAGATTTGGTTGGGATGTATATTTGGATCATTGTGATGTCAAATGGCTTACCTTGAACTCGAATTGAGATAATTGAGAAGATCTGGCTGCACTGAAATTCATCTATCCTGGCTATTGGCCATTCTCTTTAGAGATTTTAGAATTTGTACAATTGCACCTCTGGAGGCAGGTTTACAATGGCAAAGCAGGATTGATTAATTTTAGCATCCAGGAAAACATGGAGGGTTACACTAGTCCCATCACTACTTTAACCTACGGGTTTCCCAGTTTATCATCTGATCTGCTGTTGAACTCATTGCTCTTTTCTATTTCTTGGCAGGAAACTTGCCAAGTAAACATATGGTTTAGTTTTTTTGGCACTATCCTGACCACTGAAGAAGATTATACTTTTCAATGCAACTAGAGAATTTGCTTGGGTTGTATCTTTCAGTGCAGCCAGTCTTCTTCCAGCCTCAGTCCCATCTATAGTAGAACCATTGTTTCATTATTCCTTGTTTATATACAAAGGATCCAACAGAGCAGTCCCTTTGGCAGTGTGCCTGTTAAGGCACTGTTCTTTTGAGCAGAGGTTTTTTCTTATAGAAGGAATCAGGTATATTCTATCCTACTCTTATCCCCCCTGCCCCCCCCCATTTTCATGGAAAGAATCAACATCATAATACTCCTTTGTCTCTTTCTAACAGCTGTTAAAGAAAGCTAATAGTATTTTTTACAGATATAGCTGTTCCACCCACTCAAAGGAATACATTTCCATGGAAATGCCTAAGTTAGTCATTCACTATCTGGTACTTTTCTTCCCCCAGTTTTCCCCAGTTCTCTTTGGCTTGTTTCAATTCTGCAGAGTTCAAAGTGCAAAAGTAGTTTGCATTCAATTAACCTTATGAAGGTTGGGGAAGGGCTACGATAGTCTCAGTTCTTCCTCATTAATAACTTTTTTGATCTTGACAACAGTCTTGTGTTGCTTGGCCAGTCATGTCCTGGTTTTCATTAGTGAAATATTGGAGGATGCTTGCCATAGATGCAGGCAAAACGTCAGGAGAAATGCCTCTAGAACATGGCTCTATAGCCCGAAAAAACCCACAAGAACCTATTGGAGGATATGCTGACACCGAGGATGGACTATCGATTTTAGGAATATTTGTGCCTTGATTATCTAAAGAATTATCTTTGCTTTAGTCTCCAAAAAAAATTTTAGGGTGTAGCTACACCAAGCAGTTTAGCCCAGTGTAAATTTATTTATTTATTTATTTATTTATTTATTTATTTATATACGACATTTATATGCCGCCCTTCTCATCTTGAAGGGGACTCAGAGGGCTTACAAGTCATAAGTACATACAACATACAACATACTACATAATACATAACTAGCATAGTATTATTACATCATTCATAACACTAGTACTACATAATATTACATTATTGCTAGGGGAGGGACGCTGATGTCACAGGGGACAAGATGGCAATGTCCTCCCGGCTCCCCTTCTTTATTCTGGCCCCAGAGTGGCCCTTGGTGCTGGGGGAGGGGCGCTGATGTCACAGGGGACAAGATGGCAATTTCCTAATGGCTCCCCTTCTTTATTCTGGCCCCAGAGTGGCCCTTGGTGCTGGGGGAGGGGCGCTGATGTCACAGGGGACAAGATGGCAATGCCCTCCCAGCTCCCCTTCTTTATTCCAAATCCAACCCTGAGCAGACCTGGACCTGGCATATTAGTGAAAAATCTAGGAATCTTGTCCATACAGTCCCAGATGACATTCATTCAACCAGGGCAATCTCTATTTCACCTCCTCCATGTCATCACCACTCCTAGCCAGCCAGTTCAATTTGAGCTCCTGGTCATAGTGGGTGCTTCTTCTGATGTCAGAGCAGGGCACCTGCACAAACAGCAAGAAAGGAGATTGTGGTTAGGAAATTTGTGTTTAGCCATCTTGCCAACTGATCCTTTCTAATCAGACCAACCTGGAAAGTATGAATAAAGCAAATATGGAATTTTAAGCCCAACACCTTGAAGGTCCCAATTCTCTCTCCTCCACCACCCAGCTTTAAAGCATTTGCTTTAAACACACACACACACACACGTGTGTCTGTGTGTAACATATTTTGCTGTGTGCCTCCGAATCGGTTCCAAATTATGGCAGCCCTAAGGCAAACCGACATAGGATTTTCTTGGGAAGATTTGTTCAGAGAGGGTTTATCACTGCCTTTCTCTCAAACTGAGAGTGTGAGCAGTCACTCATCCCTAGCAGAAATATACAAAGCAAAGAACTCTAGTAGTTTAGGAACAACACCATCTCTAGGTTTATAAATAATGGTGGCATCAAGCCCTATAAGAACAGAGTGAGGCCTGCAAAAATCTGCATAGATTTCTTTTTATTTATCTTCCTGGTTTGTGGATCTGTGATGCTGAGACCAAACTAATAGCATTTTCATCTGCACCTACTACATTCATTCACTTTGTGTTATGCTTCATCAAAGGTCATCATCTTTATTCCCTCCCCCAAGAACAGTAGTTTCTAATATCAAATACCTGTTCAAAGACAAGGCAGGTAATTAGTGGATGGGGTAAGCACAGAGTTTTTATCTCTAGAGAATCCACTCCTCACAGATCTCTAATTAAACCAGGAGAAGTTGCATGACATGCGTATACTGCTAAGGCATTAAAAACGCAAGCCAAGCTTGAAGTGGGCTGGTACAAAGTAGAGGAGTATACTAGCAGGGGTTTCGCTTGCTTCTTTTCTTCATCAAACTTGACTGAAGTACTCTCTCTTCTTCACCTTTCTCATTAATGTTTGTCTCGGATTCATGATGCTACACTGACTTATCTTGCAATAACATATTTGACCCTTTTACACAAGGGAGCTTATAGTTTGAATTGCACACATCTCTGGCAAAAGAAACTCTGTCAATTTGGAGTCCTGGTTTCACCACGAAACAATTTAAAGGAGCTAGACCTTTTCTCAAAATTATATGGAACCCACTGCTCAGCAATCAGGATGGGCAAACTATCCACTTTGAATTCTTTCTGATTATCAATTTTCCAGTTTTAATTTCTAGCCTTTTCCATTTAACACTTTTTTAGTCTTAAGTATGCAAGCTAACATTCAAGTGCAAAGCAAACACATTTATCCCAAAACACTTTCCAAGTCCCTATAGACCAATCACTTTGGGGGGGGGGGGAGGTGTGTGGCTTGTCCTACAGTCAATTCTGGATGTCGCAGAAATGGAAAACAAGCAAAGACTATGTTTGTCCAAAACAGTTGCAAGACTTGTCAAAACTTTTTCTTGTTAAAGTGGGTGGGAAAGAGAAGTTTGAAGGCAGCTTTTCTAGACATCTCCTGCATGATACACAACACTTTCCTCCTTCACATGCTACTGGTAATGTGCTGAGTTATACAAAATCAGTCTGAGATGTGTTGAGTTTGTTTTGTGAATTGTTAACATTTTCACTGTTACTACACTGGAAGGTGCCAAGAGAAGGCTGCCAATGTTCATATATATCCCAGAGAAAGTAACAGGCAAACAGCCCTGGGGGACATTGCTTTAAGCATGTCTTGAATCTTCACTTGCCAGAACCGAGAGTAAATATTCACATATACAAGACAATCTTGTTATCAGTCGGTTCTTCTTTTCCACAAGTCAAAAACATGAAAATAAAGAGAGAAAGCACTATGTGCAAGACCAACCAAAGGCAACTCTGCACAAACATGAAAACCCAGACTCACCTTGAATTGACTCCTAGCTGTCCTCATGACATTCCAGTATCTCCAGGGAGTATCATGGGTTATCCTGGGTTAAACCAGCTTTGTCCCACTTTAGATAAAGTTTGATGGCTTTAAAGCATGTGCACAGCTAGATCAGTTCCAATTCAAAATGGCCCACAATGCCATGTTGGAAAGAGCAGAAGGGGTTGGTGCTTTTTTTGGTTTATCTGAGCTCTTGTCTTTTACCATTCTACTCAAAGTAAGGGGAGGTTCCATTTTTAAGTTTAAAAAAATCAAGCTCCTAAATATGCTAACCCAAGTTATGGGGAATGATTTTTTCACTAAAACTTCTAGTCTTATACATGAGTATATAGAGTATATGTTAATGCAGTAGGACAACATTTAGGAGAACATTTAAGACAGTAGGACAACATTTAGGAGAAACTGTTCGTTTATCTTTATAACTTGCCACCACTCCCTACCAAACAGTAATTTCTGCCTGAAACAACCACTTCAGGGCCCTTTCACACAGCCCTATAACCTAGAATATCAAGGCAAAAAATCCCACATTATCTGTGTGTGGACTCAGATAACTCTGTTCAAAATAGATATTGTGGGATTTTGTTCCTTGATATTCTAAGATACAGGGCTGTGTGGAAGGGATCTCAGTCTGCCTAATGGTAGGGCTGACCCTGCATACAGGCTTCAGAGACCACTGAAAGTGGAACGGACAGAACTCCAGATCTAAGTAGAAATTGTCACTGACATTGACTTATCGATACATCAAGTTTTTGGAATTATTCAGAAGTGGAATCCTGTCTAATGCCTATTTGTTTGTTTTCCCTATTTGTTTGTTTGTCTGTTTGTTTACAGTATTTATATTCTACTCTTCTCACCCCGCAGGGGATTCAGAGCAGATTACAATGTACATATATATGGCAAACATGCAATGCCATAGACACACAACAGATATAGACAGACACACAGAGGCCATTTAACTTTCCAGCTTCATGAGCTTCATGAGGGTATTCTGGCCACCAGGGGAGCTGTCCCTTCACCATCCCTTTGTGGCACTGATTGAGTACTTCCTGATTCTTCCTGATTCTTTTCATGCTTGCTGGAGATTTTTATGGTGTCATAAATTAGTTAAATTATTCTCCCTGCATAAACGGTACCTAAATTTCCTACTTGACAGATGTAACTGTCTTTTGGGCTGCAAAGGTCGACAGCGAGCTACAAAATGGTCGGAAGCTCACTCCAACCCGGGCTGGCTTCGAACTCAAGACCTTTTGGTCAGTATTGATCTAATGGAGCTGATTCCCAGCCAGTTCACCACAATCCGAGTTTACTTTTTTGCTTTTTACTTTTTTGCTTTTTATCATTTCTTAACTTCTGGCTTTTAATGTTTTCTTTATATTGTAATACTTGAAAACAAATGCTGGAAAGCTCAAGTGCAGGGAGGAGATCAATGAAGCTTTTTAGATGGTTGCTGAAAAATGTGATAAATCTTTACTTCAGTTTGTTCTGTAATAGGCACAATATTTAGCAAAGAAGTTAAAGCAATTTCAAGTTCCTGTAAATCTGACTTAAGCTCTGCTAGCATTAGCTAGAGATGGAATATTAAACCATTATGGGCATCTGCCTAAGAAACTTTCATCTGCATTACTTGAATTATTCCTTTCACTCAGTGAGTATATATTTCACAGTCTACTAAGTTATGAGATTGAGCAGTACACCCTATCATTCCAATCCAATTTATACATAACTAGTTGCATCCACATACATACTTTAATATATATCCCAGTGAAAGCAACACAGTGCGGATCAATGAACTCAGCACTTGGATACACCTTCAAATGCATATGTGATTTACACTTGAGATTCAACAAATGAAGTACTAAATGTAAAATTGCCAAGTGGCAATTATTACATTGGCTACGAAGTCTGTGGGGATTGTTGGACCTTGAGTAACCAAAATTCCAAATTTTGATGTCTCTGCCTGAATTCTACAGTCTTTATAAATGTGGTATATGGTAGAGGTGCGAACCCCACCTCCTCAAAGACGAATTGAACCACCTAAACTGGGTTTTACTGGCTTTACAAGCCAATGGATACTCCACCACAGACATCAGAAGAGGTGCAAGACCGAGAACAAGCCACAAGAGTCAAGACAAAGATCCACCCAGAGGAAAAGTGTTCTTGCCACACATCAAGGGAACCACTGACTGCATAGGGAAGCTGATGAGGAAACACAACATACAAACTATCTACAGACCCACTAAGAAAATCCAACAAATGTGACATTTAGCAGGAGTCTATCGTATACCATGCAGCTGTGGAAAAGTCTATATAGGGACCAACAAATGCAGCGCCCAAACACGAATCAAAGAACATGAAAGGCACTGCAGACTACTTCAACCATAGTAGTCAGCCATACTGGACCACTCTAACAACCACCATGTCAGACTACACAGAGAAGCCATTGAAATTCATAAGCATGTGGACAATTTCAACAGAAAGGAGGAAACCATGAAAATGAACAAAATCTGGCTACCAGTATTAAAAAAACTCAAAAATTATAACAGTGAAACAACACTCAAGCACTGGGGAACTCCAGAGGGGAAACAATCTGGGACAGCTAATCACCTCTCAACAAAAGATTCTCCCAGACACTAGCAAGCCACACCTAAAAACTGCCAGGCCATCAAATGCTAATCAAGGTGGTCAGTTGAAACATTCATACCTAGCTCCAATACACAAGAGTTCTTTCTCCCACCCTGGACTTTCCACATATATATAAACCCAATTTTCCTAGCTCCAACAGACCTCACAACCTCTGAGAATGCTTGCCATAGATGTAGGCAAAATGTCAGGAGATAATGCTTCTAAAACATGGCCATATAGCCCGAAAAAGCTAGAACAATCCAGTGATTCTGGCCATGAAAGCCTTCAACAATACAGGGTCAGCATTTTATATTGTTTGGGTTAGATAATGAGACTAGAACAAGCAGAATTAGTATATAGCTTAGGCATATAACCAAAAATAGCAAATAAGAAAGTGTTTTTCTAAAACCCTGTGGTTCTGTACATTACCTACTCTCAAGTATTTTATATGTCTTCTCTTAATGATAGAGTTGGTGTTTTCCATATACATATAGACTTCTTTATTGGCTATGGCTATGCTGCTGATAAAGGGTTTCAGATGCACTTCTGTCTCTTGTGGCTGCTAACAACAGGAGTGTGCAAACCATTGGACAGGAACCTAGCTGTAAGCTTCTAAGTGAGATAAAGCATTAAGGGAGCACTGAGGTTAGCCCTGAGGTTTATGTCAGAGTACCACATAGCTGTTCTGAGAGCTGGACAATGAAAAAAAGCTGACAGAAAGAAAACCAACCCATCTGCAATAAGGTGTTGGAAAAGAATAGATAAATGAATAAGTCATAGAGTGAATCACTCAAGACAGCCTTGGAATGGCCATGAGATTGCAAGGACAGCCAAGGATCATTCATTTCTAACATCCAGATGCACAGCAATTAAGTCATCCTCCAGGACCTCCCATATGTTGGTTGGGAGTCCCAGAGAATGATAATATCATTGTGTGCCCAGCTATAAAGACAAAGCTAGAGGGTCTGCTGCCATCCATGCTCTCTGTCAGTCATTAGGTTGGGTGAAACATAAGACAAGGGACAATCCCTCTCATCTCAGTGTCAGTGTGTCAGATTACGGCTATGCATGCAATTCTAACATAATTAATTAAATTGCTAGCAAAGCTGCTGCTTTGTCATGTCATCTGTGATGAATTCCCTACCTGTTAGGCTAGGAAAGGCTCAGAAAAGTAGGCCCAGGAAGTCCAGCAGCCATTTTAGAAGAGTGCCTGGGGCATCCATCTTAGAAACTCATTTCCTGAAGAGGGCGTGCTTAGGAGCAGCTTGGAGGGGAGTTTGTGGTTGGCTGGGAGAGAGTGGGCGAAGCTTAACTTGGCAAAAGAAAGGGGACGTTTTGAAATCTGACAGCTGAGATTGGGTCTGGGTATCAGAGAAAAAGGAGATTGAGTCTGGGTGTCCAATAAGAAGGGAGATTAGGGTTTGGAGTGAAGAAGAGAAAATTTAGTGAAGCCTGAAGTTGGTAAGTTAGCCAGAAGAGTTAGTTAGTGAGAAGATTTACAGCTATTGGGAAGGATAGCTGAGGGAGTGGAGTGACAGATCCAGGGAAAAAAGGACTGTCTGTGAGGGGTTTGGGATTGCTGAGCAGAGAGGAATTCTGTCAGTGATTTCTGGAGGGAGAGAAGAGTGTTATGTGCAACTAAGATTTGAACTGTTTAAAGAAACTACACACTGTATTCAACATTAAAACAGCTAAGCTTAATGCCTGTTTTGTTCAATTTCTTTCAAATAAACAACATTGTTAGTTGTTCACAACATCTGCCTCATGTGTGCCTCTGTGTGAAGTTCCAAAGCAGTTTACTGGGGAGATCAAAGTACAAATGGTAGCAGCATGTATTTAAAATAGGAATCTCTTCAATGTTACCCCAGAGAACAAAGCCTGAGTGTGAATTCAGCACATTCTAGCCTGAAGAATACTTCAAGTAAGCCAAGGGCTTGGCATTTCTCTTGAGTGTGATTGTGGCCAGTGTTCTTTTGAAGGGTTTTTGGCCAGAAGATTGTTCCAGCTTATTCAGCTTTTTGATTTTAATTAAAGAAGCCACATTCTTTACTAATTGGTCTACAGCTGGTGGGATTTACACTTAAATAGTCCCCTACCTTTTACATTTGGTTTGCAGCATTTGGGATTTATTCTTAAATAGTCCCTACCTATTAGATCATCCTAGACCAAATGATTGAAGTACTCTGTTCTCTGCACTTCTTCCAATCCCCTGGCCCTATACTATGCTGTTTTGCACTGTCCCATACCCAGTCCTTTTATAACCTGATCATGTCCATCTCAGTAATTCTGCTATAGGGGTTTTTTTTTTGTTGTGTATTGTTTGAGTGAGTAAGGCTGCTGTTTTTATACCCCATGTTTTATTTGTGTTTTATCTGATTGTTATGATTTGCAATGTTTTATTTTAATCGTATTTTTTGCTTTAATGTTTTTGCTTTGATTCTTTTTTTTGCTTTGATGTTCTGTGGACATTTTGTCCCAGGTGTAAGTCACCCTGAGTCCCTTCAGGAGATGGAGGTGGGGTATAAAAACAAATATGTTGTTGTTGTTACTGCTGTTGTTATTGTTGTTATTGTGACTTTACTTAAGGTAAGTCAGAATAGAGGGAAGCATTAAAGAGAGATTATAGTGTAATTTTTAACAGGGTGCTCAAAAGCAGCCGAATCAAGGTTTACTAAAGTTTGTTAATGTTTGCTGTATTAACGGTGCCATGTTAGTTGTTCTCATAAGCATTTCTGCTTTTACTGCTCACATAGCCCTAAATCCAATTGTTAGATCCAACTAGAATAAACCAATTAATTCAATGACTAAGCAGTACATCCTCAGTTATCTACATTTCATTGATTCAATAGGAATACCAACTGGACATAGGCCACAAAATATTGCTGCTAAGTACCATGGATAAGAAACATAATTTGCACTGTAACTGGGACAGTCTCAAGAAACCTACCTTGTGATGCTACCAAAATAATAGTGAACTGGTTAATGTGTTTTCTAAAGTACATTTTATCTAAGATTAGATGGATGTTATGTTTTTAAAATAATCTACTGTATATACCAATGTTTAAGTGTAGAAATTTTAGTCAAAACAGAGATTCCAAAAAAGCTAGATTGACTTATCCAGAGATCAGAGCATGTATAATGCCTCAACTCTCCCTTAAAGCAAGGAATTATCTCCTTCTCTGAGGAGAATGGCAAGGGGTGAGAGTTTTGTCCATCCTGGGAGAACCTTAAAGAAGCACTGATCTCCTCTATTCTCTCTGCTGTAATGCTACTTCTGACCTTTTTGATTGCCTGGTAAGAAAAATGGTGGCGGCGAAGAGCAGCTGATCCATTGCTGGCAGAATGATCCTTGACTTATCCAGAGATCATATAAAAACCCATATTTTGGGCTTAAAACCTGCCCTCAATCAATACATGAGATCAATTTATACATGATACATGTAGTGTGTGTGCACACCCCTACACACATATATGCACGCACACACCCCACAAGGTTTGAGAGAAAACTGTAAAAGAAAAGTCCTTCTATTCTGGAAGTTGTCTGCCTTCTTGCCACTGTGTGAATATGAATTTTCTAATGAAAGCGGTGAAGCTGTTGCTTTCTGTTGATCTCTGTTACTCAGTGTTTTCCAAGCTTGGGAACAGATGGTGCACCACCTGACTTTGAACAGTCTAATGTAAGATTCATTGTGCTTCACAGGAAATCAAAGATCAAGCAACATTGCAGAAGGTGAAGCAGCACCTCGGTAACCAGCCACACAGTATGATACAGTCATCATGGTGAAAAGAGAAAGTAGGAGAAAAAAAGGAATCAAAAAGCAGAGTGTGAAAGAATTGGTGAGTGGAAGGTGGGTGACTTGACTCTGACTTTGATTTTCAAATGTTAGGAGATCAGTTCCAACATTCAAAAGCTCGAAAAGCAGTGCTTGTGAGTTTCAGTTTTTGTTTGGATGCACCAGGACTTTAAAAATAGTCTAACTGAACTTGTATTCCCCCCTTTTTTTGGTTCATGCACATATAGACATGATCACCTCTTTCATTTGGGCTTCTTAGGCACTCCCATAGAGACAAATCTTGTTCTGTAGTAATTTCACGCCACACAATTATTTGTAAGCATAGCACTATATTCCATTTTAAGAGCCATGGCAACATCCTCTGGAGTCCTGGGCACTTTCACACAACACAGTTATATCACTGTGATTCTTCTTTTACTGCCATGACTGCAGTTAAAGAATTCTATGGTATCTTGAGGTTTCTAGTTTGGCAAGGCATTAAATTCTCCAACTGAGGGCCAAGATCCGAGGTCAGCAAAGTAGATATCACAGGGTGGATTAGGCCATTTAGTCATGTTTTCCCTATTCTAGCTTTTATCAGTGATGGCCTACGTTAAATCTACATAAAAGGTCCACTACTAAACCATGTCCCTTTTAAATTTATTACATTTTCATTAATGAAGATACCATAAAAATAAACAATTCCATGCCCTGTTGAGTTTTCAAATGAGCATTGTGAGCATTGCATGTAGCTTAACAGATGGAAACTGGCAGTCAGTTTCTCAGGAACAGGGAATAGTGAACTTTAAGATGACAGAGGCAATTGATTGTTCCCTTTCCTCACAGCCTCGATACAACAAGCTTTATGCAGTTTTTTGCATTGCCAGGATGCACTAATTCCTGACCCAGAAAAGGAATCAGGGTAAACAAATGGGCCAATTAACTGGAAAAAAACATTAGGTTCTAAGGCAGATAGTGAAACAAAGTGTAGTTCCCCATGTTGTTTGGAGGCCATCTCACCAAACCTATCAAATACACAACAACAGAGCCAGCTAAGCAAAATGAACAGAGGGAGGAGCGGGGAGGATAACAGTGTTCAATGTAACACCTCTGAACTCTTCACAACATGGAATGCACTGATTTTGCATGACTGCAGGGATATACAGTTATGCAAAGGTGCGCATTTTCTGGCAAAATCTGGTTTTAAGTGTACCTTTTTAACATATGCTTTTTAGTTGTTAACCCAATTCTGCCTGCATTTTAGTTAAATGTTGTTTGCCATCAAACCCCTTTTAACCCAGTTACTTCTAGGTTTTTAACCATGTGCAGAAGGACCCTGTGTGTTCTGGTCATGATACTGCTGGCCATGGATAAGTTTTGGAATGGAGTTTGGGTTTGGGTAATGGTCTACCTATGCTGGCTGAGGAATTGCGGGAGCTGTCATCCAAAAATAGTAACTTTTCTTGTCTTTATTGTCAAGTTAGTGCCATCCCCAGCCTTGAGATTCTCAGACTGCACCTTGGGAATTGTGATATTATAGGATCTGGGTCATGTTTATGTGTCTAACACTATGAAATAAATAGAGTTGCCCAGAGTATGCCATTCAAATGGAGGCAGGTGGAGAATACACACACACACACACACACACACACACACACACACACTGAAGAGCTGGGAATCTTAGTGTTAGAAGATGTTTTCCTGGATGGACAAGCAATCTGTGCAAGGCAAAGGGTTTGAGAAGTAACATTAGGAAAATATTTGAAAGTTTTAAGTCCCGTGTTTCATTGTAACCAGAAATGATCAGGTGAATTGACTTTCTTAAGGTGAGTCTACACTTGACAAAAGTGTAGCCAAAAGACCACCATGATAGCCAGATACACTTGGACAAACCTGCTGTGGCACCATGTTGACATTTAGCCAGTCCAACAAGATTGAGACAACATTGGCCTCACTGGACTGCCACCTGGCCATCCACGTCACTGCTTCTCCCCATCGATGACAGAGCTCCATGTGATAGTCTATTATGTCATAATGGGGCACCCATATAACAAGAAAGGAGGAAATGTATTGACTCTCTCTTTTTTATTGGTCATGATGCCATCCCATTCTCACATCACAAATCCAACCACCTATGGTGGCCAGACACTTGCACAGAGCTTAGTGTCTGTGTGTTTGGGGAGAGGGAGGGGTTGTTAAACATAGAGCAAAACTTTCACTTCCCCTGTGCTCGTGAGGGTGTCTATCTGGAAGGGGATCAGGTCAAATAGTTGTCCACACTGCCATAAAGTCCTGGGATAATCTGGAGCAAACTCTAGAGTTTCTGCCAATTTCACCTGGTGTGCAAAATTGGATTATGGCAAGAAAACCTGAGACACTCAATGTAGGTCAGCCTACATCATGAGAACAACCAGCACTGGATTCAAGGGGAGACCACTGCTTTTTTGTGTGTGTGTGTTGCTTATTTGTTCAGTCATTTCTGACTCTTCATGACCTCATGGACCAGCTCATGTCAGAGCTCCCTGTCAGCCGTCACCACCCCCAGCTCCTTCAAGGTCAAGCCAGTCACTTCAAGGATAACATCCATCCATCTTGCCCTTGGTGAGCCCCTCTTCCTTTTTCATTCCTTTTTCTTCGACATCATTATCTTCTCCAAGCTTTGCTGTCTTCTCATTATGTGGCCAAAGTACTTCATCTTTGTCTCCAATATCTTTCCCTCCAGTGATCAGTTGGGCATTATTTCCTAGAGTATGGACTAGTTGGATCTTATTGAGGTCCAATTCACTCTCAGAACTTTCCTCCAACACCACAGTTTAAAAGCGTTTATCTTCCTTCACTCAGACTTCCTTATGGTCCAGCTCTCACATTCATAGGTTACTATTGGGAATACCATCACTTTAACTATACAGATCTTCGTTGCCAGTGTGATGGCTCTACTTTTAACTATTTTATTGAGATTGGTCATTGCTCTCCTCCCAAGAAGTAAATGTCTTCTGATTTCCTGGCTGCAGTCTGCATCTGCAGTAATATTTGCTCCTAGAAATACAAAGTCTGTCACTGCCTCCACATTTTTCTCCCTCTATTTGCCAGTTATCGATAGGTCTGGTTGCCATAATCTTGGTGTTTTGTTTTGTTTTGTTTTGTTTTTTGGTGTAGATTCACCCTAAAAATCTAATATGAGATAAGTAATCTTGCTGCCTGCTGAATCAGCATTTGCTCCTAATTTTCTCTACCAGTAATTTAAATCTAACTACTGGTTCCTAATAGAGGACACTTGAATCAATTAATGAATATTAATTCAACATATATATTCATCCCATTGATTCATGGGCCATCTCTAACTGGAGAAAGAAGGCTTATGTGTTGTTAAATGAATGTAGATTTAAGCCTTGTGTTTTTAAATAAATGAGATATTACAGAAATTTCCTGTTTTCTGCCTCATTCAAAGATGAGTACTAGCCCATACCTATTTCAGAGAGGAAGGGAGCACTTACTAGAAAACATTTACAAACTCAAGAATTTCACTTTTAAAAATCACAAATAACTGGATACATTTTCAGCATAATGTATTAAAGCCCGATTATGTGTGATTTCAGAACTGTGAAAATGTCTAATGAATCATGCCATATGCTCTTAACTCCTTTTCTGCAGAAAACCCAAGGATATTAAAGGGATACTAGTGGATCAAAGATGGATTCACAGTTCATAAATCATCTTCCTGGAAATAACAGTGTTCACCAAACTGTTCCATCAGTCTAGCTTGCTAAGTCAGTAACCTCAATGATCAGGTGTAAATTCATTTATGGTTTTTCCTACTTTCTGATAAAGAACATATTTATTACCACTGCAAAGCAATTTGCACATATGAGGTTAGACACCGAGTAGACGAGACTTGCCAAAAGGCCCTTGGGTAATTGTCATGATAGACATATTCTGTCTCTTCTCTGTAGTATTGTGTACTTCTCTGAAGAGCAAACTGAAATAGTCTGGTTTGCTTTAAAGGAAAAACTATGGTTCCATCTACACTGATAAATAATGCAGTGTAGCAATTACATTACCCTGGAATATCCATACAACATGCACGGGCTAATGAATTGAACCTAGGGTAAGTCACTTAATCTGACTTGACCCTGTATTTTAAAAAAAACATCAGGAAAGGTCTGAATCCTGCAGCAAGATTCAAACCTTTCCTGGTGTTAGGGCAGTGGGAACTCCTATTTCAGATCTTGATGCAGGAGCCAAGGTCATGGAGCCAAAGTCATTCCACACTCCCCGGGCCCCTGCTCCTCAGCGCCCCCATTCCCCCCCAAAAAACTTCAGACAATTCTCACCTACAGTCACTGCCTGCTGTTTATGTCTTGATTCTTCATAATTCTGGAACAATGGGTCTCCAGTGGAAAGGAGGGGGCTTTCTCTTTCCATGTTCTTTTGTTTCATGAATGATAAAGAATCAGGAAGTAAGGAGCAGTGATGACATAAGGGGGGGGGTCTCTGTAGTTTCAAGGGGAGATTGGGGGTTCTGGGAGGGTGGGAAACAGAGTCTATGTCCAGACCTCCCAAAATGGATTTGACATGCTTGAGCTATCAGGCCAGTCTGCCACTATGGAGGTGACTTAGGGCTGTCTTGTATGAACACATTGTGCTCAAAATCAGAATTTTTTAATGCTGATTCCAAGCCACATTTTGTGCCTGTGTGAAAGGGCCCTATGCTATGGGTCTGACAACCCTTAAACTCTTTTTCACAATTATGCTAATATTTTTTACCATTCAGTTTTCTGTTGATTTGTAAATTTAATTTAGGAGATACCCCTAGAACTAAGCTAAGAATTCTTGTTGGTTTGCATAGCAGAGTCATATGACATTCATTTTGAAGGAGCTATATTGGCATTACCATCCATTGCTCAGCTCAATTAAAGGTGCTGACATTTACATTTTAATTTTGGTAGGTTTTGGTAACCCCAGAAATAGATAAGAATTTTTCATTCAGTTTTTTTCTCAGAATTTAACAACATTTACATTTTTCACAGTCAGCATAAAAAGACGTATAAGAAATGAATGTGATCTGTCCAAATTGATCTATTGATTTATCTTAACTTTGAAAAACCTGACTTTGCATCTGTGCATTGTGTATTCAAGTCAAATTAGTGATAAACAAAGATGTTTTAAAATTTTAATACATATATTGCAAGCAAAGAAAACGTGGTCTTTTCCTGGCAGACCATACAGGTTGAGTATCTCTATTTGAAATGTTTAGGACCAGAAGTGTTATGGATTTTTCTGGATTTTGGAATATTTATATGCACTTCTGTACATAATGACATATCTTTCAAAAAGGAATGCTGCTTGGCAAGACCCATCAAAATAAATGGAGGTGGTGGTGATGGTGGCAATAAATTTTGGAAGAAAGTAGCTGAAAGGGAAAAATTTCTAACATAATCTTCCAACATACAATGGTCTAAATGTTGATTGTGAACATACAGCCATCTTTTAAAAAATGACTATATGTTTATGATATCTAATTAATATAACGTATCATTTCACTGTTGGAGTTCAGCTGTATCTTCTGGCATTTTTGGAGAAATATACTGTCAGCCTGCATATTTGCATATAAAACAACCAAAAAGAATGTGTTGTCAGCCTCTGAAAACTTAACAATGCGTTGTCAAAACCCTACACTGAAGAGACCAAGTTTAACTTATATTCAGGGAGTTACTTACAGAGTTATGCACAACAATGTTCACTGACAATGAATGCATGGTTATACAGGTCTTATCATCAAAAAGTTGTTCTTATTATTCAGGTAGACTCTCTTTTCTTGCAGTTTGAATCCACACACAGGTGTAAGTCACCAACAGGATCCCATGCATACAGAAGTTCAGAGGTTGCAATTCACATGTAAATTTACAATGTTTGAAGTCAGTAACAGTTGAGCAGCAATCAAACAGTAATGCATGACACTTGATTCCCTTCTCCTGCTCAGTGTAAGTCAACAATTTCACATGAGTTTCTAAATTTAGAGAAAGCTCAAATATCATAATGTTTTGCCCTGGAGAACTGAGCCGTGCCTTCTCAGGGGGATTTCCACCTTTGCTACAAATGGCAGCTTTATCAGCTAAACAATATATAATAAAGCAATACTGACACGTCGTTCCACCTATATTATTTTTACACATATTTCTCATTACGCCTCTTTAGTCATATTCCCAACAGCTTTCTTTAGCACCATTACCCTAATCCCCCACTGACTAAGTAAACATGCAATAGATTAGACGGTTGTAACGATTACTGAGTGCAGGGCTCCTGCTGATACAATCCAATGATGAGCTCATCCGGAGCTCATGTTTCTGATGTTTGACTCCTTTTCTTCATTATTCTCCAAGAAGACAAATAGGCAAGTCCCTGCTCAATTCTGACAACCTAACTAGCAAAAAGTCAAGATTGAAACTATGATTCCCAAAGTCAGCTATGATGCTGGCAGCTCAAGAGCTTTTTAAGTCGACTTGTTGGTAGACATTTTCATTCCTGATTCATTACTGTGAGAACCTGAAACTGTGACTGGCTAAAACCCCAACAAAAAGTTGTCATTATAGATCAAGTTTGACTATAGAATCTGTCATTTCTAGCTCAAACTATCTGACTGAAGTTGGTAGGCATGACATGCTTAACAGTAGTGCTCCATCTAGGAATATATGGAAGTAGACTTCTGAATTATTTTAGAATATTTTGGGTTCAGAAAGTCTTTGCATAACTTTTTTTTAAAAGGAAGGGGGATGAAAATACTCTAGCTGCAATTCTATGCCGATTTACTAGAGGAAAAATCCAATTTTTCTTTTAAAAACATATGGCCTTGATGCCATTTTAAGCCTACCAGTGTCAGGGACTGGCACTCTTGGTCACTGGCCAAGATCTACACATTTGGGCAGGTTGGGGAGGGGGGGGGCAGTGTGGTATTGCTGAACTCTAAGGTTTGCTCTTCACCTACATGAATGTCAGACTACACTTTCATGGCATTATGATTCCACTTTAACTGCCACGGCAATATTCATTGCAAGCTTGTGATGTGTAGTTTTATGAGCCATTAGAGCTCTCTATCCGAGACATCTAAATTTCCCTCACTAAGTTACAACTTCCAGCATTCCATAGATAAGAATGCATGATTATTAAAGTGGAATCACAGTGATATAATTGTCTATTGTGAAGGGCCCTTAGTATCTCCAGGAATTTAGTCTGGGACAAAAGAATTGACTCTTTTATTGTGCTTCCAGACAGAGATTAAACCCATACTGAAGAGGGCTTAAGAAACTTGCTTCAGCATAACTTTAAGTCCCCATACCCTACCTCAAACCCCAGGTTTTCTCGGGAGGGGGGGTGTCTAGATGCCCTCCTGGAAACTACCGGCAAGGCACCCAGACACCCAGAAGCCCCCCCCCCAAGCCCCTAAAATCAAAGAAAACTTACCGGGCTGCCATTACATTAGAAATGACACACCAGGAAGTCGGGGTGGGAGTGTGGTGGTGGCAAAATCGCTCCTCTCCTCTTCCTCCTGTCATATCATTTCTATGCACCAGGAGGACTGCCAGCGCAGCACAATGGTGGTCTGGTAAATTTTCTTCAATTTTAAGGGCTTTTTTGGGGGGAAGGGGCTGTTTCCAGAGAGTGGGTGGGTGCCCTCTCACTTCTCTGGCCTCATGGAACCCAAAAAACTGAGAGGGCTCTGGGTAGTCCCAAGACTTCTCAGTAGTCAGTCTCCAGAGAACTAATATCTTATTAGATCCGGGTTTTTCCGGGATCTAATAGGGCATTTCATTTATTCAGGACAAGGTAGGGTTTACCTGCTTTCTCCCAAATTAATTTGCTTTTACCTGAGGAATCATTTGGATGCCTCAGGTAAAAGCCTGACAGGCCTTGCATTTTGAAGCCTGTCTAGATGGGCTCCTAGTCACATAATCCTCATCCACTCACATATTTGAAATTACCACTCATATATTTGAAATACTTTAGAGAGTATATGATATCTAGCTATTGCCCATTATTAACCATATATGTCTAGAAAAGACTTGATCTCCCTAGCCTCAAATGATTTGAAATAGATTATATAGATGTGCTCATGGGTAATAGACTGTTTAGGCTTCCTTGTAAAACAGGGTAAGATGAGATATAACAGAATAAGAGAAATTGGAAACTGGGTATAACTATTTTGCCGTTATCTGGGAGTGGGGCATTCACTAGGGCTCTTTCGGAATAATGGTGTGAACCTTGTTGGGCAATACCTTTGCCCAAGAGGAATATACTTTAATGGCAATTTAAACTTTGTATGTTAAAGAATGTCAGATATATGGTACCCTTGGATGAGAGTTAAGACCATTGTTCCATCTTCTTTCCCCTGGTATGTTATTTATGAAGTGCTTTTCATGTTGTTTCTCTTATCTCATCAGTTTTTGCATGAATTATTAACTGAAGCTCTAGTTATATGATCTCAGCTGTGCTCAAATGCATGTTAAATTTAGCAATTTTTTCAGTGCAGCTCCCAATATTGAAATTAATGCACTGAGAGATTGAATTACATACAATGGTGCTACTTTATTGGCAGGGAAGTTCCTGGAGCCATTGCTTTTCAACCAGCCCAAAGCTTAGAATTGTTACTTTTTTGGACTCCCAAAATCTACCAGGCATGTCCTCTAATAGTGGGTATCAGTAGGTATCAGTAGCCACTCAGGCCAGAGATTATGGGACCTGGAATTAAAAAAACAACAACACTTTGCTCTGGGCACCCATGGATATAGAGCTATGCTACTATATACAGTATTTCCTTTAACATTGCTTCACACGCAGAATTCAAAAGTCAACAAAGTGACCTGATCCTATGTGTTTTTCAACGTGAGCAGAATCCTGGAGCATGCTCCATATATTTGACTTTTCACTCAACAGGTCTTACAGGACACAAATAATACTTTTTCCCATCATACCTTTCTAATGCCTGCTTCCATCCTAGCATTAAGAGGCATGGAACATATGGCTAATATATTTTTATCATGAGGTTTTTTTTATCATTAACACCACATTCATCTCTTTCCTTCCAGATAAAATTGGATCTCAGGCTGAAAATGATATACTTATCTAATTTTTTTGGCATATCCACCTCAGTTGTTGTTTCTTGAATCATGCCAGATAGCTGATATGATTGCTGTTATTGGAGAATTTCGCAATTGTGCATGCACTGGCTTGCTACTGCTCCTTCATGACAATTGGCGTGATGAGATATTACATATTAAACAGACTGAATAAATATGTTTTTACAATGGAGTCTGTCTTGGCTGCTCTTCAAGCGGAAACACAGAACCCTTATACATCCTCCTGTCTAAAAATCATTCACTGTTGTAGTTACAGCTGATCCACAGCAGCTGTTTCATACTAGGCAAAAAAGAAAGAAAACTTTAAGTTATTTCCACATGTACTAGAAAGGACTAGGGCCTTGCAAACTTATTCTCATGGTTGTTTTTCTGTGGTGTGGAGGTTACCCAACCCCCTCATGCATAAGTTGATCTATTGCAATGCTGTGCAAAACAAAGGGAAACTGCTTCACATCAGTACATTCTGTCATTATTCCAGTGAGCAAAGATACACTTTGTCGACATCAAGATAAGACAACAGTTTATCTGGGAGTCTTCTAATCTAAGATTCCACTAAACCATGTCACTCTACTCAAAGCTGAGTTAAATAATCACCTTGTTTATTTTCTTCTGGGAAGACAGGAGAATCTGTTTGAGATTTTACAGGTATTACTGAAGGACATTCAGTCAAAATATCATAAAAAGGAGCAAAAGAACTTTCTAAAAGGAATCATTTCTATCCATTCAGTGGACTGAAGAACCACAAGCCACAGAGCTTGTATAACCAGCCAGTCTTCACAATAGTAGTGGTGTGCTGTGCCAGTCCTCACATGATAGTTCTCAATCCACAATGGAAATAATATCCATGGAAAGGAAGTAAAGCTTCTGATAACACACACACCCTAAATTAGAATATGTTCCCAAACACATACTGCTATATTTTTCTTTATTTCAAATTTCAAACAGTGCCAACAATAAGGAGAGGCAGGAGGTGCAAATAACACCATCAGAGGGGGTGACACCAAAATGACTGTCCATAAAAAATGTGTGCCATGTCCCAGCAGAAATATATGACTTCTTAATGAAAATATCCCCAAAGTTAGTTATAACTGCAAGAACATTTTCCCCATCATATACTTGCCTTATGAATATTTCTGTAAGGGTAACACTCTATGCTAATGTGCTTCTGGACCAAATGTGCATGCGCTTTGGTAGTTTCATCTGTACATGCTATCAGACACACAGTTGTTTTCACCATTGCTGTTTTTTTATAGTCCCTGGCTTTGTAATTTCATTTAATGATATACAGCATTGGTGATGAATGTGGTTTGTACCTTTGCATCCAATAAGAACGAAAGAGGTGTCAAAACTGCATTGATGCTACAATGTAGATGCATTTTTAGTTTGGGACTTTGCTCTGCTCAGGAGGCCTCGTTGAGGATTGCAATCCAGTCTTGCATCTGATTGCAAACCTCTCAGCTTTTTGTTTTCCCTTTCCAAACCTACCTTTTTGGGGTAATTTTTTAAGCCTCGAACCCTATGCCAGGCTGGTCTTATTTTTCTTCCACTTTGCATTCCAACCTAGTGAGTAAGGAAGGCTTTGGGAGCATCCCATGGCATTAAAGGGCTGCATGGAGTGAGAATTAAATCAATAATGTTGTTGGACTGTGGCTCCGAGCATCCCCCAGGCTTGCTTGGCTGTTGAGAGGCGCAGTTCAGCACCATTTGTGAGGGTTTAGGGTTCCTATCCCACCCCCTTTGGGCTTCAAAGAAGGCTTTGGGATTTAGGTCACAGCCACCAATGCTGAGTTGAGAGGTGGGCCCCTCTGGCTATTTCTTTTGGGGCCCGCATTCCTTTCTGCTTTAAAGGGCACACTTCCGGTTCCTGGCAAGACGGTCCCATGGCAAGTGAATGTACTTTCTCCACCAAAGCAACGTCCTTGTGACCAGACCTTTTTTCCTTCCTTCCTTCCTTCCTTCCTTCCTTCCTTCCTTCCTTCCTTCCTTCCCCTTGGATCTTCTTGGGACTTCTTTCTTCTTCTGATGCTGTGGTATCAATAGCCTATAATCACCAGATCTGTTGTATGTATCTTTGTATCTAATAGAATACAGGAATTATGATTTATAAGTAATAACTATTTTTTTAGTGCTGTTTGTGTTTAATTCTTTGTAGATTTGCATATTTTAGAATGTATGCTAATGCTTTTTCGTTGGGCCGCTTTGAGTCCCTTTTGGGGAGACAAAGCGGGGTATAGGGTCATTCCATGCCAAGTAATCTAAAATTGTAAAAAGTTCCCAGCACATATTATCCAATTTTGTTCAAATTTTAACTTTAGCACCAATCAGATGTTAAACCAAGTTTCTCAAAAATTAAGGTGTCTAACTACAATAGTTGCTGATCTAGACCCCCTTATCTGAATAGTCAGTCTGCATGCACACGATATTTAAGAAAATGCCATTTTGGGGGTGAAATTGAAACTAAATGTAAAAGTATGGCTAGTAAATGTAATTCCTGTACAGTTTTGTCTGCTGATTCTGATGAAATTAATTTTAATATTATGGATGCAAAATCCAGTCCAACAGGTTGACAAAGTGTGCATCAAAATGTGTTGCAACAAATTTTGATGAATATTTAAACTGCAACAATTTCCATACAAATGAAGATACAGACTTGAAATTTTGACCAAGCATTATGTTAGTCCTGGACGCAAAACTGCCAAATTTGCAACTACTCAGCGTCTATAACTGCCCTGCAGGATCTCTTCATATTTGGCACTTTTGGTGCAAAGTTCAAAGCCAATTATTTAAAAAGTGTCTACCTGATTATATTTGTGAACAGTATAATTTGAAAAGAGAAAAATTTGCTCTACAAAACTGATATGTTTTTGTTTTGCAATGTGACCATTAAATATCCATTTTAACAACAACAACAACAACAGTTTAAAATCATTATAAAGAAGTCTGTATGACCTGGAATGGAAGGAGGCCAATGAGGGGACTCTGAATTTTTGCATGGGATGACACCAACTCTAGTGATACTATTGGGCTAAAAAGCTTTTTTTTAAAACCTCACTGGCTATATTATCCCTCAAAGGCAATCCATTCTTCCATGCTTGTTGGCTGTGAAAAGAAGCCAAAGAAAAAGAGGGGCAAGCCCAAAGCTTAAATAGGATGGGGCACTCTTCTTTTCCCTTGTGTTCTTCTGATGCCTTCCTTCTCTCTCTTCCCACAAAGCAGTCTTCTTGGAAAAGGACAGATCAAAAATGTGAGAGCTTTCAAGCCCTTAAAGCTGACCCTCCATATGTATGGATTCTACAACCACAGATTCAATCATCTATGACATGAAAGCACTAAAGAAAATCCAAAAAGCACATTTTTATTTTGCTATTTTATATAAGGGGCATCATTTTACCATGGTATTGTATATAATGGCACTTAAGCACCCACAGATTTTTGTATCCAGGAAGGATTCTGGAACCAAAGGACCCACTGTACTTGCAAAGATCATATATCATTAGGTCCAGGACTAAAGGTTGCCTAACCCTACTGAAAAGATCTCTGCCATTCAAACCCATCTTTTCCTCCTCCTTAGATTTTTTTTTGTTCCTAATCTAAAATAATTTGTTACAATCCGTGCTGATCTTTAGAAGAACATGGGAATCTGGTGGGAAACTCTAACATATGTACAAGTGATAATTTGTAATAGAAATAAATGTGCTCTAACATTTTCGGAATGGAATGAGGGTGTAAGGCTCTCTTCTTTTCAGAGCTTTTGGTATAGTTCAGGAGAGTGAATTGTGAATTCAGCATTAAGACCACAGTTATTTAGTTTACCATTTCCTTTCAAGTCTTCTCTTGCAAAACCTTATGAACCCCTATGAAGAAAACACAATCTGTCCATCAGGAACACCAAGGCAACTTTTCTTAATTTAATCCAGCTTTCATTTTTATTGTTTATAATTTCTCTTAAAATTGGGAACATCTACAACCCCAAGCATCAATGCTCTTCAATATCTAATTTCACAGTTTTCTTAACACATATCTTGTGTTATTTATTATAGTCAATGTCATCCCAACACCTTTGCCTATGCTTGTGACATTTTAAAACATATAGTTGGCAAGCCATCAATCATAAATCAAGAGACATATTTTAACTTCAAGTAAGATCAGTTCTGAAAGAAAGCAAGTCTTGTGTGGACTAATTGGATACATTACTCACATCTATATGTGATAAATGCCTCTTCTGGGGATATAAAGGGGTGTTTTTTTTAATTCCAGTTTTTAATACCACAATACAGGCAGCATTTCAAACCTCTAATTCCCAGGCAGCCTGTAGCTACAATGTCTATAATGGAAGAAGAAAGTATTTTCAGCATGCATTTCAGAAAAAAAATCCATTTTATGTCAGCAAAGCGTCTTTATGTATGTGTGAGATCTCGGTCTCATGTATGTGATGGCCTCTTATTTACATTAATGGAGAAGGCCACTTCATTTGAACATGTTTTTGTTAAGTATGCAACTTTCCTGCCCAATACTGTTGGTGGAATAACTTGAATTCTTTTGCTTAGTGAACAATAACTTCAACTAATATAAAATCATCTGGTTGCAATATGGTGGGCCCTCTAGTTTCATGAAAGTTTGGGGCACAGAACCCCCATGAAAGTGGGAAAACAATGGGGAAAAAACCTTTGGCTTTTATCCCAGAGATAATATTCTCTGGTAATCTTTAGGTCCTCCAACACAATGGTCAATGTCCAGGACTTGACTATAGAGATCGTCCGGAGGACTCAGAGATTCTTAGAGAGAGCTAAATCTGCAAATGGTCAAATAAGCAAACGTTAAACCCACAAATATTTAGGGCTGACTATAATATGCTAACATAGAAACCTCTAGCATGTTTCAGCTATTGTGGATTCAGCCTTTTGGTCATGAAAGCCCCATTCATCACTGAGAAACAAAGCTTTCCTCTGAAAAGTTTATCTCATCACTAATTGATATGTTCACAAGAATCTATCCTTATTTGATCAAAATTGTCCAGGGAACAAACAAATAATTAGGCGAGAGTGCTATTAGCAGGTTTAGCACTGGGGTACATAGGATACAAACCACTAATTTGTATAAAAATATGATTCTGCTAAATGAGATTCAGATAATTGGAGTCCTACTGTACATCACATTTTTGTAATTAGATTTGCTCTGGACTTATTTGAGTCCAAATCAATTTAATACTATTATTAGGTTATTAGTACAGGGAGTAAGCATGTGGTATTCCCTGAGTGACCTGACATCTCATCAGAAACATTAATAATACATTAATTAAGCTGGTAAAAAAGGGGGATTGAAAGAAAGAAAGAAAGAAAGAAAGAAAGAAAGAAAGAAAGACATAGCCAGAAACAGGCTACATTTGACAAAGATATAAACTGAACCCTCAATGCCATCATCATGATCCAGACAATGATGATAATAATGGATTATTATTATTATTATTATTATTATTATTATTATTATTATTCATAGCTCAAGGTGGGTTACAAAGTAATGACTTATGTTTCCAACTTTCATGGATTCAATTGCACTAACCATATTAACTAGGTGACGGTTTATTTTTACTTTACAGGTAATTTATTGTGTGAGCAACATTGACTCCGAGGTGGTTCACACAAATCATTTCCCTTAAACAAACACCATTTGTTGCTAATGATGGGGCAAAGCAAACTTCAGGAGCATTTATGAACAGTAATGTCTCTCTCTTGCTATACACATTTGCAAACTGATCTCTGTTATTTGCAGATGAATTAACGATGGCTTGAAAAAATCATTAAAGCCATCTGCTTCGATGAAAAAGAAGGAGAAAGGGAAAACCTGCTGTGATCATTTCATTTACTGTAGACCGGTTACATTTTTTTCCCTTTTAGCATCATTTCCCCTAAATTTGACAATGATGTTTTTAAAAATGAGCAGCATTATCAGACCTCGTTATGCCTCCTTGGAAATGCATTTGCGGAGAAAACAGCTTATACAGGTAGCTTGAAGTATTTGTTCTGCTGGCCTCTGTCAAGGGAAGAAGCCCATTACAGTTTCAACAATTAAAATCGGTAGTTACATCAGACCCAAAATCTTAAGCTCTGCAGCGAAGCTTTAATCATCCCTGAAATTATATGATCTAATCAGCATAAAAGTGTATCATCAGTGTTTCCTCAAATTAGTTCCTTTGCTCTAGTAGAGTATATTTTAAAGAGTGTTACACCCAGCTGCTATGTGACAAATTTAAAGTTTTTTTTAAGGCTATATAAATGTATTCCTAATGAAACTGAAGTTATAAAAGCTGAACTTCCAAGATCCTTATATCCTGTTGGATTATTATTGTGATCCTGTGATCTCTTGCTCATGGGAGATCAAGGTCAAGGACACAGATTTCTCCATAGTTTCCCCTTTTATCTGAACAAAAAAAAAGTGGAATTAGGTGTTCAAAGGGGAGTTTTTACACAAATATACCACCCCACAAGATGCATCAATTGAAACAAATGCAGAAAGCCATAAAGTATGAATAGAAATGTACAGCTAGGCTGCATCCTTCATTATTCTTAGCTAGCATAACTAAAGGTCAAGGATGAGGAGATCTACAAGCCACAAACATTTGGAAAGTCACATGCTCCCCATTCCTGCCTTACACAAATAAGTTTTTAGGGACATCTCAGTATGTGTCAGTGTTAAGATGTAGCCCATGGCAAATGTCCAGCTACCTATGTGGCCATGGCTTCTGACTTCCACAATTGAACTACATAGCTGAAGCTTAAATCCAAGTAGCTGTGATGCAGGAGGCAAAAAGGCCAGTGTCATTCTAGGCTGCATCAATAGGAATATAATTTCTAGACTGAGGGAAGTAATAGTCCTATTCTATTCTGCTTTGGTCAGACGTCACTTGGAAAACTGTGTCCAATTTAGGGCCCCATAATTTTAAAAAAATATACTGTCAAGCTGGAATGTGTCCAGAGGAGGGCGACAAAACTGAAAAAGGTCTGGTAACCAACCCTATGCCCTAAAACGGTGGTTCCCAAACTTTTTTTGACCAGGGACCACTTACCCAGGGACCACTTTGACTAGGGACCATATGCCAACATCAGTACCAAAAAGGTTGTGAATCGCTTTTTGGTCAACTTTAGATTCAGTTTGGTTATTTGGGGTGCTGATTCAGAGAATTGCATTGGATAGATCACATCCACTCTAGTTTCTGGTACAGAACATATGCCATCCAGTAGTTTCCATCTGAGTGCCTACAGAAAACCATATTTAATAATTTAGAGCTGATGTGGTAGTAGTAATCTTTTGTGGGTAGTCGGCTTCTCCCTTCCCAACATCCCAGTTGCCTTGGCACTATAAGAGAGTTTTGCAAGATCGGTTGCTGTCATTGTCACATGGTGTCGAAGCAATGGTATAGAAATGGTGAGGCCGAGGACCATATTTTTATTCTTGTGGACCATTGGTTGGGAACCACTGCCATAGGTTGGGAACCACTGCCATAAAAGAAGCAATTTTAGGGAGTTCGGTATTTTTATTTATTTTAAAGAAGAGGGGGTTAAGTGGGTGCATGATAACTATGTTTAAATATTTGAAAGGATGTCATATTGAAGATGGAGCAAGCTTATTTTTGCTGCTCCAAAGGCTGAGAACTCATCTAAAGTAGTAAAAAAATAAACCTAGACACACCTCAAATGGAAGGTTGGTTGTGACCCTATCTCAGGGTTTTGTTTGTTTGTTTGTTTAAAGTTTAAACCATCTTTGCCCCACTTTGGGAAAAATTGAGATATATGCTGAGGGTTTATGCTTTGGAGTGGTCTAGACAGCTAGATCAGGTCCAATTTGACCTGATCTGCTGTTCAGACTAGATTGATTACCCTTTCCCTGCACTCATCAATGCAGGGAAAGGAGATGGATTGTGGCTATGTTGCCACCACTTTCTCTCCTCGTACCCAGTCATGGAGCTCAAAGAATTAGCTAATTACATTTACATCAGATCCTCTGATTCTGAAGATGATGCAACAGACTAATATTCTCATTGTATATTTATAACATGGCTATGGATGCAGCACAGCTCTTCCCACAAGACTCCAAAAAAATAAACCCCAAACTACTTGAAAGGAGCCTCTATGCTATGGCTCCTCCCCAAGTAGTTCAGGGCTTCTTAAGTTTCTGGAGTCTTGTGGGAAGAGTTGTGCTGTACCCATACCCATGTTATAAACATACAATGAGAACAGTAGTGTGTATTATGTATAACTAAGCCTTTCAGTGATTTCCCTATGTGCTTGGTCAACCCTTCATAATCTACAAATTAGTGTGAGGGCTAGTCCTAGACATACATATTACTGCCTAGGCTAGTAGTTACCAAATCCTTTTTTTTAAAAAAATTGACTCCCAGAGTTCCCAGAATGCCTGAACATTGAATGAGATATAAGAGTGAACTCATCCAATGGTCAGGAATTCTGGGAACTGAAATCCAAAATGCCTGAAGGATCAAAGGTTGCAAACCAGTAGCTTAAACCAAAGGACAGGATGGCATCCCATTCCCAGGAATCCCACTGGAGCACTGCAGCACACTCAAATATCTGGGAGTCACTCTGGACCGTGCCCTGACCTACAAGAAACACTGCCTGAATATCAAGCAAAAAGTAGGCGCTAGAAATAATATCATATGAAAACTGACTGGCACAAACTGGGGATCACAACCAAACACAGTGAAGACATCAGCCCTTGCGCTATGCTACTCTGCTGCTGAATATGCATGCCCAGTATGGAACACATCTCACCACGCTAAAACAGTAGATGTGGCTCTTAATGAAACATGCCATATCATCATGGGGTGTCTGCGCCCTACACCACTGGAGAAATTACACTGTTTAGCCGGTATTGCACCACCTGATATCTGCTGGGAAGTAGCAACCAATAGTGAAAGGACCAAGGCAATGACATCTCCAGCTCATCCCCAGCATGTCAATGACTTAAATCAAGAAATAGTTTTCTAAGATCTACAGAGACACTCGCTGGAACACCCCAGCAAGCAAGAGTCCAAAAGTGGCAGGCTCAAACCCAGAACCTCAATCAATGGCTGATACCAAATGAGAGACTCCCCCCTGGGCACACAGGAAACTGGGCAACTTGGAAGTCACTGAACAGACTGCGCTCTGGCACCACAAGATGCAGAGCCAACCTTAAGAAATGGGCTACAAAGTGGAATCCACGACATGCAAGTGTGGAGAAGAGCAAACTACAGACTACCTGCTGCAATGCAACCTGAGCCCTGCCACATTCACAATGGGGGACCTTCTTGCGGCAACACCAGAGGCACTCCAAGTGGCCAGCTACTGGTCAAAGGACATTTAATCAACAACCAAGCTTGCAAACTTTGTGTTCTGTATGTCTGTTTGTTTGTTTGTTTAAAATGCAATGCAACTGTCTGGTCTGCCCTGACACGATAAATAAAATCCCATTCCCAGAGCACATGATGACACTAAACTGAACTGGTGACTGAATCCGCTACATCTGGAGCAGTAGCTAGGTTAGGGGTCCCAGGAATGTTGTATGATAATCCAGCAGAAAGGATCTAGAGTTTAAGAATAGTCAGAAAACTGTCATCACTGTCCTATGGCATTTGTTGCCTGAGGCCAGTCTAGAACCAGTCTCAAGCTGGTGGGACACTCTCAGTCTTGCTCATTTCATAGGGTCCCCACTCTCTGCTCATATTGTGGTCTAGATAGGATAGGTTTGGTTGCATAACTAGAGCTGGCATGTGATTTGGCCTGCCTCCTCCATCTTCCATCTATCCTACATAAATATTGTGTGTCACTTTGTCCTGGATGTTCTGTATGGGAGGATGTCTTGCATTTTTAAACTGAGAAAGATGTTTGATTTTCTCTTAAAATATTTACTTCATCTGTGCTGCAATTAAAGTAATTGTCTTCTTTTCCCTTCATTCCGAGTTTCCTTCTGTGGTACCCTTTCCTACCATGCAATCAAGTGTTTCATTTCAAGCTCCTGTTTGGACACTACAGGCTGAGTCTTGCATTCCATCACAGCAATTGGGATTTATTTTCTGTCTCCTGCACAGAGATGCCCGTCATTGTTTCCATGGGAAGAATGTGCTATTATCGTAAATGGACAAGAATTGTTTTGCTAATGCCACCAGGGGAGCATGGTGTCACTTATATTTAGTAAAGCTGCCCTTATTTTTTTTATTTCTTATTTTTGAACTAGCAGCATAGATGCCTATAACTGGATGCTGATAACAAGAGAAAGCTCTTGTAAAAGTGGGAAGGAGTCCACAAATATAATTTCAGGGTGGTATGGGGTTATTGGAATCAGAGCATGCAAAATCATATTTGAACACTTGACATTAGTATTTAATTGAATATATTTATCACAGAAATGCGGGGGAATAATGTCATTCATTAACATAAATTTGAGATAGATAGCTTTGTCAGTCAACAACAAACAATAGCACTTTGCAGGTAAAGGGACTATATATTGTGGGTATCTTTGCCAGTGCAGGTTGTGTCCAAAAATGAACCAGTGGCGGGAATCAAAACATAGCAGAGAGAGCAGAATTCAAGAATAGAAGACATATTTGCTTTGGTCATTCTTGGGAGAAAAAGACCACGTGCTCTATTAACTTATTTCTCCAACACTGAAGTGAGTTGTCCTTGGATATGAAAGTTTTCAGGCTATATGGATTTTGTGTTTCATAGCACAAGGAATTTTGAAAGCTAGCCCTTTCAGAGGGTTTTTATCTCTAACAATCCCACCCCTAATGGCACACTACAAAAATAGTCTGATCGTTGTTCCTTCTGCTACAACTGTTGTGGATCTATTTTCCTTCTGTCATGGACACACTCAGCCCGGGGTTAAAAATATCACTATTCCAGAATAACAAACATATGTTGGCATAGTTCACCAACAGGATTTCAAGCTAACAAGTATATGAAATCACTGCTTTAAAAAAACACAAATATTTATCATAGAAATAAAATGTAATCATTAGGCCTGTTTGATCAAGAAAAAATTTGTTTCTAAAATCGATTTGTAATTGGGGTGTTTTTTTGTTTCGATATTTAAAATATTTACAAAACTTTCCAAAAAAATGTTTTGTTATTTACGAAATTTCGTAAATATTTACAAAACATTTTGTAAGTGTGAATGTTGCAGTAATGGTCACCTTGATTAGCATTGAATGGCTTTCATTTCTCCCACCCTGGACATTCCATAGATACTAGATAACTCCATTTGCCTAGTTTCCAACAGACCTCTGAGGATGCCTGCCATAGATGTGGGCAAAATGTCAGGAGAGAATGCTTCTGGAACATGGTCATACATACAGCCCTGAAAACTCACACAACCGGCCTCCGCGCGCCATCCGGCTCCGGCTCCTGCGCCCTCCTCCTCCTCCTCCTCCTCCTCCTCCTGACACTTCCTGCAACACAGCTGGGAGGAGGAGGAGGAGGAGGGCGCAGGAGCCGGAGCCGGATGGCGCGCGGAGGCCGGTTGTAAGGGTGAGCGCACTAGCGCCATCCAATCGGCTCCGGCTCCTGCGCCCTCCTCCTCCTCCTCCTCCTCCCAGCTGTGTTGCAGGAAGTGTCAGGAGGAGGAGGAGGAGGGCGCAGGAGCCGGAGCCGATTGGATGGCGCGCGCGCGCTCACCCTTACAACCGGCCTCCGCGCGCCATCCGGCTCCGGCTCCTGCGCCCTCCTCCTCCTCCTCCTCCTCCTCCTGGCACTTCCTGGCTGCAACACAGCTGGGAGGAGGAGGAGGAGGAGGGGGGCGCAGGAGCCGGAGCCGATTGGATGGCGCGCGGAGGCCGGTTGTAAGGGTGAGCGCGCGCGCGCCATCCAATTGACTCCGGCTCCTGCCACGGTGCACTGCTGGGGTGCTTGGGAGCGCCGGATTGGCTCCCAGGCACCAGCACTCCAGCAGCACTCAGTCAGCAGCCTCCATCCCATTAACGACACGAGCTGAAGCTCGTAAAAAAAATGGGGCTGCTGTTTCGATATTTTTAAACCCTTCCGGGTTTGAAAATATGTTTTGAAATCGCGTCGGATATGGTAAAAATAACGATTTAATTACGAAATAACGAATTAACGAACGAAACCGCACAGGCCTAGTAATCATACTATAGAGATAAAGCACTAGAAGAAGTGCATTAATAGAAATTAGGAAAAACAAACAAACATTAGAGGCCTGGAAGGACAAAACAGGTGACAAAGATATAAAGCACAATATCGGAAAGCCTTGTGCATGTCAAAAACTGAAGAGTTGTGAAAAGAAATGCTTCTTGCTTGGAGAATTTACATACCTTCAAGAGTCATAAGTCAAGATAAAATGTGAACAATGTGCACAAATATATTTTTTTAAAAATGCGAACAGGTAAAAGGTGTCTGACTTTAAAATGCACGCAAATATATTTCATTCAAAATATGCAAGATAGGCATAAGGCATAACGCTTAGCCAATAATTCAGTACTGTTCTATCCAAAACAAGGTGACCACAGTTTCCTTGAGCCAGCCACTCATTAAACACACATCTTATCAGCACTGAATTCTACTAAATCTATTGTTACTCCTGCAATGTACTACGGATCCCAGGCACCAATTCAAAATTTCCAGATTTCTAGTAGGTCCTCTCATGACCCATTGCACCCTGATCCCTTGATGAATTGCATCCATTTGTGCTTTTGTATACACATTTAAAAGCATCAGAGATAAATAGGAGTCTGAATATTCCAATAGTACAAAGGCCATAGAGACAAATAGAAACTAATATGGTGATAATAGAATGAATGCCAATATATCAGATTCTGCTTCTTGCATTTGTCCTTATTCACTTGGTATAGAATTATCTTCTACCAGATCCTTTGAAAAGCCTCTTCCTATACGAGGTGGAAAATATACAACTTAAGGCTGATTTTTTTTGCTCTGAGCAGTGCTTATAAGGAGGCAATGAAATTATACTCCTATTTGACCCTGACAGTCAGCAGTTTTAGATGATAAACTTGATCTATCCAACTTCCTTCTTTCCCTCTAGGCTTCACTTTAGCAATATTGTGCCCTTTCCATATCACAGGGAATCAAAAACATTTTCAATGGCTAAATCTTTTGAGTTGTTTATGTATTACATTTGTAGCCTGACCTCTTACATATGTGATAACCCAATCTTCATGTTTTCCTTTGATAAGGTGTACAAGCATAAACTCTTTTTGTTGGTATATAAAACCTTCCTTGGTGCATAGCATATTATACAAGATGGGCTCTCAATGGTTAGCTGATGGTGGGTTAGCAGTTTCCTAAGCTCAATGCCTCTAAAAGGGAGACTCACAACATTTATTGCAGAACAGTGCAGTTAAGCAACACAGATATGAAACCTTCAGCAACATATAAACAAATGGATACTAAGTAGGTAAATATGCCCAGCATAGACAGGAGGCAGAATGGCTTGTCCTAGCCCTACCTGCTAAGCAGCTGCAGGCCTACATGTCACTAATGCACGATCCTTGTGCCTCGGCTACCAGCAAGCATTGGTATGCTGTTCCCATGCAAGGCCACAGATGGGAAGAATACTAGCAAAACCGTCCATGAGGCCTAGCCCTAGACATTGTAGGTTTTGATGACAGATAATGGACAGGAGAAGGTCTTTATCATAACCTTTGGGTTTTCTGTACAGGCATACTGAACAAAGAAGTCAAAAGTATAAACTAGAACATGTCCAGAAAAGGTTATCAACATGGTAAAAGGTCTGGAAGTGAAACCCTAAGAAGCAACATAGCTGGGTATGTTTAACTTTTCAAATATTTAAAAAGATGTCATGTTAAGGAGAGAGAAAGCTTGTTTTATGCTTCTCTGGAGACAAAAAACAACAGATTCAAGCTACAGGAAACAAGATTCTGGCTTTTAAAAAGAGGCTGGATGTGCTTTGATAGTGTGTTCCTGCATAGCAGAGGTTTGGACTGAATGACCATTAGGATGTTATTCCACACAGCCCCCCCCCCCTCCTGTTCTACACTTGTAATTCAGAAAGGAAACGATGTATAACGAAACACATCCCATGACAGAAGGGTACTTCTTACCTGTGTTTGTCATGCCTCATTAAGACAGTGTTTCTTAGGTGTTAGGAAATCAGAGTGGGGAGGATGATGATCTTCTGAGCTCAGGAATACAATTGGATTAAATGGCAAAAAACAAAAAACAAAACAAAAGCGAAACACACATGTGTAGTATTTTTCAGATTCCCCACACTGAATTGAATTGATAATGTGGAGTAAGGGTGTTTTTATGGGTGTTCTCCTACTAAACACTGAAATTTCTCTCCCAAAATCCGCCTTCATGAGCCTGGCATGAGAAATACCAAAATTTGAAAATATCACCAATTTGTTTTCTTTTCATTTATCTTGGCTTTTGAAATTGCGCAATGGCTAGCTCAGGAGTAGCAGGATTGGAAGGAAAAGTCTATATCCTCTAGATCAGGTATGGGCAAACCCAGGCCTAGGGGCAGGATGGGACCCCTTGGGCTCTTTTCTCAGGCCCTCCTCTCTCTCACCATCCTATCTTTTCTTCCTTCTCTCTTTTCCCCTCCCTTCTATCCTTACCTCCGTCTTTCTCCCTCTCTCCTTCCCTCCTTCCTTCTCTTCCACCCTTTCATCCTTCCCTCTTTCCTCCCTCCTTCCTTCCCCCATTCCCTTCCACCTTTCCTTCCTTTTCTTCCTCCTTTCCCCCCTGAGGGATGTTTACCTGGGAGAAGAGAAGGTTGAGCGGGAACATAAGAACCATATTTCAACATTTCAAAGGGTGTCCCTCCCATTGAGGGGGAGGAGGGGGAAACTGACTTTCTGCTGCTCTAGAGACCAGGGAACAAGGGAGCAATGGATTCAAATGGCAGGGAAAGAGATTTGACTGAAAAGATTAGGAAGAACTTCATGAGAGTAAGAGCTGTTCGAGAGTTGCATAGGCTGCTTGAGAGTGTGATGAAGTCATCTTCTCTGGAGGCTTTTCTGCAGAGGCTGTCTATTGGGAGTGCTTTGGTTGCACTTTCTTGAAATGCAGGGGGTTGGACTGGATGTCCCTTAGGGGTTTCTTCCAACTCTAGGATTCTATATCAGGAGTAGGCAATACAGGGTCTAATAGATACACTTTTTCTCTCCTGCCCATCATCTCATCCTGACCAATGCTAACCCTTTTGGGATCCAAATGTTTCCTGTCTTTCCTTCACTTTCTGCTTCCAAAAGGAAAGAGGAGGAAAGGGCAGGGAGGGGAAGTGGCCATCCTGGCCCACGCACCTCACTCCAGCCTGCCATGTGGCTCCCAAGTTAGAAAGTTTGCCCATGCCTGTTCTTCTCAGATCAATGCTTCCCATCTACTCTAGAATAGCAAGATTAAAAGTCTATATCGCCAAAGTGGTGTCAATCTTCTGAGATCAAGTCCTCCTGTCTCCTTGGGAGTAACAGGATTGGAAAAGAAAGTATAAATCCCCAAAGTAGTGTCTGTCTTCCCAGATCAATGCCTCCTGCCTACTTGGGAGTAGTAGAATTGGAAGGGAAAATTTAGTATCCTCAAGTTTTTTCCCCAAGTTTTTTTTAAACTGAGTATGAAGGAACTACACTTGTTCATGTGATAAATCTGAAAATTGATGATTTTAGGAGAAAAGGCAAGAAAGAACATGTGATGGGATCTGAGAAATGATACAATTTGCTTTCTAATGCAATATGACATAATGTTACAGATATACAATGCTCCAGCCCACCCCTGTCCTTTGTGAGATAATGTCCTTATTGTGGTCTCTTTCAACTCTATGATTCTATGAAATGGAAAGCAATTTTACATAAGAAATATCTAGAACAAAACAGAAAAGCTCTTATAGGAGTCCATAGGTGCAGTGGGTATTTACAGAATATGAACTTGCTTGTCTTCTCTCTAAAACATCTGCTAGTGTTGGATCTTTTCTCAAATCCTGAATGATGCAAAGAAAAAGCTTTTATGATCTTTTGTTGTGTTTGACTGCCCTTGCTCTTCTCTCTTTCCTTTCCCGCTCCCTCTCTGGAGACTAGATCCCAAAAGGCACACAACAATCAGTGTCATTTAAAGTTGTCAGCATCAAGCTGTCATCTTAATACAGTCTTCATTCCAAACACTCTCTTTCTTTAATATCAATGTATCCTTTGATAGATATTGACAGCAATGTTTACTTGTTGTCTTTTATTTCCCAACTTTTCTATATGTTAATTTATCAGCAATTTCGATTGATGTGCTCTTTGATTTCTTTTATCTTATTTTGCTTTGTCCTCTTCCAAGGCACCCCTTCCAGTTAATCATATCTGTGTGCTTGATTTATTCCTTCTTTTCTTATTACCCTATTGCTGTGATACCCTAGTTATATGAAAGGTTGCATTCCTCTTCCAACATAAATGTTTGTTTTGTGTAAGAAATGACAGCTAACAAAGAGATGCATTTCTGAACTGATTTGCCCTAAACAACACTTTGAGAGCTTATTTATTTCCTACCCATAATTCCTTTTTTGTCAGCAAAGAATCAAATGTAACGGGGGGAAAGACGTAAGGTACTTGGCACTGGAATCTAGATTAGCATATTGCCACAAATAGTATTTTAGAAATTTCTACTTCTCTTCCATATTTCATCTGAGATTAGAAAAAAAGAAAGACTCTTTCAAGCCCCAAATGAGTACAGAACAAGATTGTGCAATTCTGTGGTCTTAATTAACACTTAACACTTACTTAAGACCAAATGAATTTAACAAAAGCTAAGTTTTGGTGACAGTTACAGCATTGCACTATAAATCATACATAACACTATAAACAATCAATGTTAGAGACTGTGCTTGGAGAATATTTTAAAAGTCGATTACATATTTATGTCTCATCTTTTAATTCATATCACTCGATTAGCTGTTCAAAATCAGCATCTTTTTCCCTCTAATAGAGCAGCCTAGTCACATATGCCATCCAGATATAAGAATGCAAAACAGAGTAGGCTAAAAAGCAAAGTTTGGAAATAACACACAACGAATAAGAACAGTCCCTGTGACATTTTTCCTTTGGGGTTAGGGAGTATATAATGATGTTCCTTGTGCAAAACAACAGAATGACAAGTATAATGTTTCTTGTTCTATCTCACATTACTTTTTCTAGCTACTTTTGGAGGGCTAAAATGTTAGGGGGAAATTTAGGGATGATGCCTTCCTCCAGTTTAAACTTATTTCTTATTATATAAAATGGTCCACAACATCTTTTCAAATAAAATAAATGTACTAGAAAATAAATGAACAATACAACAAATTACTATTTTTTTCTTGATGAGAGTAATGGCAATTAACTATGTTTTAGGTCTTACAACAAGTTTTTTTTTCAAAAAACAAAACAAAAACAACAACAACTTAACATTCCAAGGTTTGATTAAAAGGCCAGATCAGTGGATAGGACATTGTATACAGAAGGTAGATTTCAGATCTACAGAAGGGAGATTTCAGTAATATAATAGAGGTTAGTTTCATAGATTTTATTTCAATTGTGTCAGTTAATAGAAGCATAGCCCTTCACTCATTTGATATTTCAATACTTTTTGACAAGTTATTTTGCCTTTAGGTATCATAAATCACTACCTATATTTTGCAGTTTTGTTTGCTCTTTCAATAACTACATTCAAATACTCTGTAGGTAGTTTTTTTTCTAAATAGATGCAAACAGTAGCAGCATCCAAAGGCTACAAAGCCAAAAGGGGAAGAAAAGTGAAATCTGAGGAATGAATGTATTCATAAATGTATTCAGGATCTTTCAGCCCTGGTACATGCAACCTTTCAATCAGAATTCCATTGTATCTGCCAAGGGTGCATTCCATGAGTGCCTAGTACAGGCAGTCCCCAAGTTACAACCACGATAGGGTCTGTAGATTCATTCTTGAGTGAAATTTGTTAGTAAATTGGAACAGGTCCAGCAAAAAGTGCACTCTTTGTAATTTGGCCCAAAATGTGCACATTATAGTTCCTGTGTGATTAAAATCCATTAAAAAAAACAAAAAAACCAAAGCTTCCAAGCAATTGAAAGAAAAAAAATATAGAAATAGATAACCCTTCCCTCCAGGAGCCTCTCCATCCAGTTTCCTTGGAGTCCATAGGAAGAAAAGGGAAAATGAGTTTGGAAAGATCCCTAGGAAGAAAAGGGGTTTGGAGAGATTGATGGGGAAAAACATGGAAAAGAGGTTTGGAGTGGTTCATTGGGGGGGGGGGGGGGGAGAGAGATCTGGAGAGATATCAATAGGAAGAAAAAGGGAAGGAGGTGGAGATACACAGACACACTTTGGCTGAGTGCTAAGATTTAATGGCAGGGAGGGAGGAGAGAGGCCTGTTCAAAACTATGAGGCCCCTTCTACATTGCCATATAAAAGCTAGACTATATGATTTAAACTGGATTATATGACAGTGTAGACTCATATCCAGTTCAAAGCAGATAATGTGGATTATCTGCTTTGATAATTTGGATCATATAGCAGTGTAGAAGGGGCTTGAGTTCATAAACTGGATGTTCATAACTTGGGGACTACTTCTATTTGCAGTTTAGAAAGGGGTATTTAGATTTCTGAGCCAGGTTGCTTCAATGCCTTAACAGGCTACAAACTGCATGATTCCCAAGGATGCAACAACAATGGTTCAAATGAAATCACAGTGGTTTAACTGTGTAGACAGAATGACATATTGCTATTTACTGGTTCTTTCAGATATGTGTGTTTTGCATGCTCATTCCTGTAAAAGAGAAAGGGGACAATAGGTGCCTACTAATTTTGTTCAGTTGTCCATGTCTCCCCCTCACTTGCCTTATGTATTACAATGAAGCAGACTGACCTCACCATTGGTGATTTAATTGTTGCTGCCCATGGCAGAGGAAGTAGATGCTAAACTCAGACAGACTTCTGCCTTCAAGGAATTGCTGCTATATAAGGACAGTGACCAGGAGTACCATAGAGAAAAAGAAGGAAAGAGAAAACTCATGCAAAGTTCTGTGTTATGCAATTTTTGAGCCTTATCATTCCAAAACCAGTCTGGAATGGGGGAGTGCAATAACTTTCTCACCGTTATTCTAGTTCTGTGAGTATGCCATTACTTTGACCAACTGAGGTGTTTGTTGAGTCATTCCATCACATTTCTCTCTTATATATGCAGCACTTACTGGCAACCTTGATTTAAACTTTCATAAAAAAAAGGAAATCTGCCCACGAGTATAACTACCTAAATAAGATTATCTTCTGAGAACCCAGCTCAAAATAATTCATTTTGATTATATTCATTTATTCCCCTATCAAACCCTAATAGGGTTGGAAGGCCTTTAGGCCTCTGATCATATTTACTGTTATATGCCATCCTCTGCTAGAACAGTCATCATGGAAATTACCTGTTGCCTTCTATCCGAGTCCATAAGTCAAGTGTACTTTTACTTTCTCTAATGGGCCCTTACTTTTATATGTTACTCAAAGTGGTGGACCCTGAACCAGTGCTGGCCCCTGGTAAATTCCTAGATGCCCTTATCAGTGAAAGCAAGGACATGAAGCAAATAAATAGATACATAAACAAGTAGTCATGGGAACAAAAGTGTGCCATCTCTGGGCACAATGGGAAAAAAATTTGATCACCAACATCCGATGTGCTAAGAAATGCTACTTAGGAATTTACCTAAAACCAATACCACAAATAACTTGTGAATCTATGGCACAATCACCTTTGTAAATTTTCTAAGGTCAGGTAGCCCTAGGTTTTGGATCCATGATACTCTTTCACACTATTTTGTTCCATCTAGTGTTGAGGTTTGCAACTGCACAACCTTCAGAACAAAGCATTTCCCACAGTTGTGAAGTAATCTCTGGAGAAAAAAAATGTATAGTTTTTTTTTTTGCAGATAATTGTTCTAAAATAATTGTTCTCTGCATTAATTTCAACAGATGTTCATTGGGGAGTACCTATGACACTATCATCACTTTTCTTCTTATGTGGGGAGAGATAAATGCAAGAGATCATACTTAGAGAGAGAAAGAACCAATTTACTCTATTTGTAACAAAGGCCCCTTCCACACAGCTGAATAAAATCCCACATTATCCACTTAGAACTAGAATATATGGGAGTGTGGACTCAGATATCCCAGTTCAAAGCAGATACTGTGGGATTTTCTGCCTTGATATTCTGGGTTATATGGCTGTGTAGAAGGGCCCTAAGTTTGGATACAATTCAGTGTACACGACTAAGGGTTATCAATATTAAAGTCATGAATACCTGACACACCAATTGGGAGCAAGAATAATTCTTATGCACTGATCCAGTGCTTGCTATCTGGTGCACTGTCAGCTGTAAAACCAAATTGTACAGAATGAAGAATTTGTTGTGAGTATAGAGCATTTATTGGATGTATATTGTCATTACCCACAGCTGAAGAAACTGGCTACTAGTATTGGCCATATTTTAACCTCCCCCTCCTATCTATTAGCCATGAGTTAAAGGTAAAGGTAAAGGTAGTCCCCTGACATTAAGTCCAGTCATGTCTGACTCTCGGGTGTGGTGCTCATCTCCATTTCTAAGCCGAAGAGCCAGCGTTGTCCGTAGACACCTCCAAGGTTATGTGGCTGGCATGACTGCATGGAGTGCCGTTACCTTCCCGCTGGAGCGGTACCTATTGATCTACTCACATTTGCATGTTTTCTAACTGCTAGGTTGGCAGAAGCTAGGGCTGACAGCGGAAGCTCACGCCGCTCCCCGGAATCGAACCTGCGACCTTTCGATCAACAAGCTCAGCAGCTCAGTGCTTTAACCCACTGCGCCACCAGGGGCTCCAGCCATGAGTTACCACCAAGTTATCTCTATTTACCATGCTGCACATTTATGTAGCTATACTGCCAGCATTGTGTTCTATCTCCAGTTTCTCTGTCACTCTCCAAAGTGATTAATTTACCATTAAAATGATATACAATTGGAAAACGGTGGTCTTTCATTTGCTATGTAGTTCTGGATATAGTGATGAAAATTACTTTTTTGCTTTGTCCAAGCAAATGATTACTTATTGTAAATGAATAAATGAACAAACAAAGTAATTAGAAAGCCAAACAATAATCTTTCAGAAATCAGCTGCCAGATTTATTTATCTACCTGGAAAAATGTGGAATTTGAACAGAACTTAAAATAAACTTTTCAAAAAAAGATACAGTTTCAAAAGGGTCAATCAATTCCATATAACAACTTGTCATACAACTTTGTCTTGGTAATTCATTCAATGGCGGGTGAAATGCCTGTTTTGTTTTTTACAGTGACTCACTACCTTATACAGTATATATACTTTCTTTAAAAATATTCTTTAGACAGTTGAAACAGTTTCTTTTTTAAAATCATCCATTGCATTCACCAGATATACTTTTCCTAACAAGACACACTGTACTAACAAGATGCACTGTACCAGTATTGATGAACCAAAAGCAATTGCAGAATGTTTCATTAAAGAGGGGTGGCCGAATTTGTACATCCAGGGCTCCAATTCAGTGAAAACAGCAGCATATGGTTTTCTAAATCTGGATTTCCCCAATGGCTTTCTTCTATGCATGCACCAAATATTTTCAGGCTTTGCATTTTCTTAGTAAAAAAATGTTCACAGAATATTTTCCAGAACAACTTGCCCATCAAAGACATTCCACCCAATGAATGCAGTTCCTTAATATGTACCATTGAGTCCTGACATCACTCCATGGATGTGGAGAGCAGGTTGACACCCAGGAGACCAAACCAGGCATTTGTCCATTTTGCTATGAAGCAAGGTGAGTAAATGGTTTATAGTAGAAGGATCAAAACCTGACGCACATACACACACCAGCTTCAAGCCACAACACTATGCTAATTTCAGCCAGTCGCCTAATCCTTGTATACATATACACACACACAAGGGAAGAAGGAGAAAGCAATGAAGCAAAGGAAGATAAAGGAAGGGTTATGACTCCTTTTGCCTTCTAGCATTAGTGATCAAATTCCAATCTGTTAATAAGTCAAATGGGTGTCTGATTTGGCCTACAGGTAGGGATTGGCCAATCTGTCAGTTCTGCCTTCTTGTATGTTCAAATTTTGTCCATTTTGGGAAATCCTGATATAAAATGAAATTCTCACTCATTGCCAGGAGACAGTCAAATCTTATAAGTTTCATTTTCTCCCCTGTTGAAATGTCTGTAGATGCTGGTCGAAAATAAATCAAGGTAATGTTTTCCCTCATTGCTACCAACCGGCAAGTTTCCCAAGAAAGTTTAAAGTCAGCCGTTGACATCAACTATTGATCACACTTGGGAATACTTAAAATGGTGGTCCATTTTTTTCAACTACTGATTACACCTGGAAATACTTAAAGGGTGGTCCATTTTTTGAAAGGATAACATGCCCTGAAACTATACACATGCACCTATTAGGTTATCTTATACTTCTCTGTGTATTTTAGATGCATAACCAGTGTGCTATTTCTACAGCTGTGTGGTTTATAGTGGCTCATACTCATCAGTCTGAAATGAATTGCATAATAAATCATTTATAGCTTTACTGGTTTCCTGATCGACAGTGAGTGCAAAGTAAATCACCACCTCAAGGCATCTTTGATATCATGTCATTTACAATGAAACATTATTTCTGTGGCTAACGATTATGGACTCCTATTCCCGCCTTCCTTCTTTCAGAGTTGATCTTAATTGTCAAAGGGTGTGTGTGTCTAGGCTTTTGTGGAGAATCACTGTTTAAAATACTCACTGGACAGCTCAAACCTCATTTCTATCTTTTTCAAACTAGGAAACACAACGTTTCAATAAAAGATGTTCATAAATATTTAAATCTTTTCTTTTTAAATTTTATATGCAGAATAAATGAGTGTGTCTTCCTTTTGACATTAGCCTTCTCAAACTTAAAAAATTAAAAACAGTTTTAAAAGAAAGTTAAAAAAGAACCTTGAAATGGTCTTTCGAACATCTGATCACATGTACATTTAGTGTCCAAAACAAAGTTGATTGATAAGCTTCAGTGCCAGCACTACAACATTATACAGCAAAATCATTGTACTCTCTGACAGTTTGTAGAGTCTGTGCTCCACTGAAATTATAAAAAGTTCTGCAGAGCTCCTCTTAGCAAACACAGGCTTACTCTTCATTTCTCAATGCGCGTAAAAGCTGCTTATAGCACAGCTGTGGCATAAGCGATTTTTTTCTCTAAGCAATAAATGGTTCAAGTCATCTATTTTGTCCTGAAATGCTACCTGTAGTTACAGCATTGCTTATAAATGGGCATAGTAAAGTCAGCAAAGATAATTTTACAGAAATAAGACAGCAGCATAAGCATTAGCATTACCTAGTATGTATATATGTTTATCAACATAACGCATCAGTAAAAGGTTTAAATGCATATTAATGGGTACCATGTCTAAAATTATTTTAGTACCTATGTTGTGTATTGGATATTTTGCTCAAGGAGTGTGCACTGCAGTCTAAACAGCAGGATGAGATATGAGAACTAGTACAGTTAATTCCTATTGATTAAATAACTTATTTATGCACCAAAGCAAATGGAAGGACGCAATAGATCTCCTCTGTGATCACAATCCTGTATTTAATGTTGAAATGATATTCCAAAATGTTTTAGCACATGTAATTATTATACTCAGGTGGGTACTGAAAGGTCTAAAAAGATCAAATGTGCTGTACTTGCATAGCAAGATGGCACCAGATACAAGAAGCTAAGCTACAACCCTGCAATTTGCAGTTTTGAGCCAGGAATTGTGCTCTTCAGTCCAGAGTGAATTCTTTCCTTAATGATCCATTAATGAACACAAAGCAGGAATGGCTTATTTTAGAAATTTAAAGAGAGGGCAAAATACAAAACAAATTGTGGCATTAGAAGAAAATCAAAAAGGGACAGTACTATATTGAGTCCTGAATCTGCCATTACTGGCAGATTATATACTTTACATGCACATAGTTATAGGGACAAAAAACCTCTGTCGAGTTTTGCCACACACAACCCATGAACACACTTGAATATTTTAAAGCTTATGTTCTTTCTGTCCCAAATATGGAGGGTGAGTGAGAATTTTGTACATTTTCTAAATGTAGACTGAAATGAAATTATCTCTCATTTGCACTGGTCAGATTCAATAGAGACACATATTCCCAGGTTAAAGACAACTGTTTTGTCTGTGCCAATCATACTGAGGTTAAAGCTAAGGATTCTTTTGAAAAAGGAAAGGACAGTGCCAATTTAGCATCATCATGGTTGAATACACTGATATTGAAACCCAGACTTGCAAAAATTAAATACACAATGCCCTAGAAAAAGTAACCTGTTATTTTGGCTTCTCGGATAGTCAAAATTGTCTATAAGCTCAATTTTTTTTCAAAGAATGTCTTTGCTCAATTCTTACAAAATAAAAACAATGAACTGTAATGAGAATATTTGCACTTCAGGGTGTACTCTGCACAAAATGTGCTCTATTTTCCACCATAGAACATAGTATTTTCTGTGCAGATAATGCTGTTAAATGGACAGAAAGTACTGTTCTGTACCAAAAAGTGCACAATTTTGCTGTAGTTTCCAACTACAGCATTTTCTGCACAAAGTAATATTTTATACACTGAAAATGCTGTTTTCTGAACAGAAGAATTTTATGTGTGTGAATTTTGTACAGAAGAGGTCCCAAACTGTGAATAGTTTCCAAAAACTGCAGTTTCTGAAGACCTTTTCATGGCAGGAAAAAATAAGTTAAAATCACTTCTTGCCTCCTCCAACGACGAAATTTGTGAAGAACTGCATCTCTAATCTCCCAATAATGCTGGGAAAGACATACATTGAAACCCTCAAAGAGTCATTCCAGCCTGTGTAAACATCACCACATTGAAGGATCAATGTTCTGATTCAGTGAAATTATCTTCTCTGTATGTTTTTTGAAAAACAAAATGCAGAAAATAAGGTGAGGCAACAGGAAGGGGAAAGTGCCCATGGCAGACAACTCCTCAAATAATGTACAAATGATTATTGACCACTCCTAGAATTAACGGTACTACAGCTACCCAGAAAACATGTAGAATAATCTTTAAGCCAATATGAAACATAACAAAACAAAAATAAAGACATGATACAGCTTTATACTTAAACTCTGTATGTTCCATTCCCAACATGAAAAGAGGAAAAGAATAAAAGAAAAACAGACCCATCCTTTTTCTTCTTGTTCCAAAGAATAAATCATTAGATCCCAATCTTCCCCCTTCAAATAAAGTGCACTGTCCATGGCAGACCATAGGAGTAATGCAACAGGAGAAGCCCCTTTATAGTACTATTTTATTCTTTAAAAAAACACCCTTTTTAATTATTTTTTTTACAAAACCAACTGAAGGGGGTTCAGCTTTCCTCCTGGTCTCATGAAAGAGGGAAAGCTTTTGTGGGCAGGTGGGAATGGGCCAGAGGAAAGGGTATTCTTTAGTGTCACTGTGGTTAATACACATAGCCTTCATTATAAGGGTGGGTGTTACAGCAGCTTCCTTCTTGCATGTAGACCATGCTTTCATCAAAGTGAGACAGTGGGACGGTGTCCTCTTCATTGATATGGCGTTCCATGTCAGTCTTCAGCAAAGGACGCTGGTTGTCTGGAAAGGCCATGGAGAAGAGGGCTTCAGGATCACAAACAAACTTGTAGACGTATCTCTCCCCAGCAACCTTAGGAACAACATTATAGAAGCAGACAGGAGAGAGGAAAAGATTATTTAAGTAGAAAAATTATTCACTGGACCCAATCATACAAAATGTGACCCTCCTCCCAACATTCACAGAAAACATGCCAAAGAAGCAATAATAGGCTCAGTGAGAGTAGTTATCAGACAAAGGAACAGGACCAAAAATCACCAATGCTGCTGTTTTGTTTTTTTTAAAACCCACTTATGGAGTCATTTTATAATTATACTTGAACAAACACATGGAGAAGTCCTGTACTAAGGATCATAGGAAGCTTATACAGGTAGAACATTAATTTTTTTGGATTTACTGGCCAAGGAATTCTGGGCAGAGATTTCACCCATGCTCTGATGTGAACCCATGGATTTGGAACTGACACAGAGGAGAGGATATGTTGGTAATTAAAAAAATTAGTCATTTGGAACAATGCAACTTACAACTGCTTCCCCTTATAAACGAGTCTGTGGATTGACATGCAGCATGCCAGTGAAATCTGATGCCACATCAACAGCTCACCTTTTGCATGATCCCCTTCTCATAATAATAACGAAGTGAACGGCTAAGTTTATCATAGTTCATGGCTGGCCTGTTTTTCTGAATTCCCCAGCGACGTGCCACCTGTCATAGAAAGAGATTAGCACTGGTTTGTTAAAATTCATTTTAAAAGCTGGCCTTATATTTTTGAAGTAAAAAAGCAAATCTGGGGTCAAAAGCTTAAGAAAAACTGTCTGACATTTAAGAATGGGATTTACTACACAATACATACAGAAACTGGCAATAAAATGTTGTCATGTGGAGGGCTTTAGCTCGAGGTTTCAGTCAGCCATGGCTTCATGAAGGACATCTCCGTATGAACATTTAATATTTCATAGCCAGTATGCACACTCAGCTATTTTGGAATTTTCGCTTATGTTCCCTCCTGCCTCATTTTTCTAAAAGAGGGAGGGATTGTTTCTGCAAACCTTGAAGTAAGTAAAAGTTACTGTTCTAGATCAGACCTCCCAAGGCTATTACAAACATAACCCAATCTACCTCTGCAGTTCACATCTGCAGTGGCTTCAATCCTCCTTGATGTCTCTTCCCTTCCCACTCTTGTACATAAAGTTATTTGCAGTGTTGCCAGATAAATACAGGATGCTTGAAAATGATGCAGTGTGAAAGCAGTATATTTCACAATTGCAACATGTTACAATTACACAAAAAGCTACAAATGGTTTTTGGACAACAAGGCTAATAGTGAAGGTAGTGGTTTTATATGTTTTTAAAGGTTTTAATGTATGTATTTTATAATTCTATTTTAAACATTTATTATAATTTTTACATTGTTTTAATGGCATCCAATAGCTGCCTATGTTGTAAAGCCACCTTGAGTCACCTTTGCGTTTGAGAAAGGCAGTGAAGAAATATCATAAATAAATAATAAATAAATTTAATGAGATATCACATGATTGTTGTTGTTTTTATTTCTCTTTTTAAAAAAACCCAAAGTGGCTAACAATAAAAGCAATACAATACATAATTTAAAACCTGAAAAGATAAAACCATTAAAATAGAATGAAATGGTTTTACTACCAATTTCATTTATAGAAACAAATGTTTAAAATTTTGCAAATGAAGAATATCTCATTAGGCCTTATGTTGTGGGTTCTCACCATCTTGTGAATAGTTGAGGATAGGCAGTGGGAGAAGCATCTAGCAGTAATCATTTGAAACTTGATGGCCAATCCTTCAAGTGGTAGGAGTTTTATTCATGGGAGGTTTGTAGTTGCAGCGATATAACACTTTCAAATTGGGTGCATCTTTTTGAAATAACTTGTACTTTACTTCCCAATCATTGATTGTTTCACTTGGTTTTCACATGACTTTGTAAAGGGCTGGGCATGCCTGTTCTCAAGCACGGGCCTGAGAGTGTATTATCTATACACACACCACATGCACCACCACAACATGCCCTGATATCTGTATAAGAGTATCATCAGTGGTACAGAAGATACTTTTAGGTTAGTGTGGGAAATTTCTGGTATTCAAGATGTTGTTGGTCTTTGGCTCTCATCACATCTTACCTCTGGCCAAGCTAGCTAGGATTAAGGGCTTCAATCTCTCCACTCTTGGAAGTAATGCTTCATCCAATTAAAACATGAAAAGAAAAGGGCCTTTAACTGAAAGAATGAAATAGTGGTCTTTCAGCAAGGCACATATTCATTACTGCTCACCTCTTCTGGTTCAATCAGCTTGAACTCCATTCCTCGGCCAGTCCAAGCAATGAAATGAGAGTTTGATGGATCATCCAAAAGGGCAACCAAGAACTGCCATAGCTGAAGAGAGCCCCTCCGCTGATATGTGGGCCCCTCCCGGTACATTCCTGGCTCCTGTTTGATATCTCCTATAAAAGACAAAATAGTGCTTAGCGAAACTCAGTTCATTTGGTCATCACTGGCACTAGTTAACACCAACAGGGAAGACTGGGGACCATTATTCTAGTCTATACATTTGTATTCATTACCTCCTCTTCCTTTTAGAGATAGCACAGAAAATATGGGTGCAGAGGAACAATCATTATCAGTTTAGTGAAATACGATTAAAAAAAGATAATTCAGATCAATCTCTTTACACTACAGTCTCGTTTGTTTGTCCTGATCTATGCAAAAATAATTTGCAACGGACATGCAAGACCTAGTCCTGAAAAAACATGACCTGTTTTAATAACAGCTTGTGTATCTGAAGGACTCCATTTGTATACAATTCTTTGTACAATCCCTCATTTGGAAATACAGTGTATGCTTTATATATCTGCAAAACCCTATTGACTAAAATGCCTTTAGCATGCAAATTCTTCTAAGAGAAATTTGACAGAGTATTTGACTAGGACTTAAAGAGCATGAGCTTTATGTATGGGTATGCAAATCCTGCGGATAGATGAGTTCCTCTTTGGCATATTGGACTTGCATACGAGAAAGATTCATATTTAGCATGGTTTAGCTGTACATTAGCAATTCTTCTGAAAAGCACTATATCAATTGCAAAGGAGAAAAAATGCTTCACTAAACCATCACACACAGCCAATCTAAAAATTTATGAGTTGTCCCCCCAAAATCCAACAAAACTCAAATGCTTAACACAAGACAGTTTTTAAGATAATCTTACTGAGCAGCACACGGAATTGTCAGCTGAAAAGCTCAGAAGTGAGATTACAATTTTTTTACTGCTAATGATGACTGCAATGCTTGATCTTTGAGCAAAAATGCATCATATCCCACTTTGACGCAAAGCAGAGGATCTTTATAGAAAACACCCTAAAGTCCTACGCTACAGTACATAACATTAAATTAAATCTGCATTGCATTAAGTCTGTACAGAGAGGGATTTTTACCTGAATTCTGATGGAAGATGGCTACTTAAAATACTCTTTCACCTGTCAACCATTATCTTAAGGCAAGGAGAAAATATTGCTATTTAAATATAGATATTAACCTTTAGAACAGCCTTCCCCAAACTTGTGCCCTCCAGATGTGTTGGATTACAACCCCTTACACAGCAAGCTCACCCAACTCATCTGGAGGGCATCAAACTGTGGAACAATATTTTCTGTTCTGCTCTTTCATTTGGATAAGACTACATAAGGTTACTTATGTAGGTTACCTAAAAGGTTACCTAAAAATGGTAAGTAAGACAAACTCAGTTGAAAACCAGATTGTTAAGTGAAGAGATGCTTGATGTTGTTATGAGGTCAACCTTTTCTTTTGTTCTCCTGTCTTCTTAACACACCTCCATAGGAAATGTGGAAATGTATGGGAATAGATGTATATATAAGGATTCCATAAAGTGTTGAATGTCATTGAATCATGTCTTCAGATATATGCATATTTAATGCACACCTTAAATGCATACCCAAACGCAATTTAAGGATCAAGTAGGGGTAAAAAGAGTGAGCATTATATAGTGGTTTGGGCACTGGAATCCCTCCTCATTCATGGAAATCAACTGGGCAAGTCACGTTCTCTTATCCTCAGAGAAAGGCAAAAATAACCCCCTCTGAACAAATCTTGCCAAGAAAATCCTGTAATAGTTTGACCTTAGTATGATTGTAAGTTAGAAATAACTTGAAAGCACACAACAAAGGTTAAAAGCAAGTCCATATTTTCAAAATACTAACTATGGGCATACTACTCATTTGTAGCTATTACCTTTTCAAGACAGAACACAGATATTGGCTCTGCTGATATTAAACTGTAAAGATATATGCATTTCCAAAACATGTCTTCATTGTTAAATGGGAAATCTGCCATATATTTGTTTTTTTTTTCAAAGAAAGAACAAGGACTCCAGGGTCATACACTCCAGGAAAAAAAGAAAGCCAAAACGAGATGCTAAATAAAACCACAGCTAACATATGTTCCAACTCCCAGAGTACCACACTGACTTTCAAAAGAGTCATCTGTGTATGAATGTGTCAACCTTATGCTTGGTGAAATCTTCAGTCAGTTCTAAGTTGTATAAGAAAAGTAGTCTCCAAACTATACAAGGAAGTACAGTATAGTCTTGCTTATCCAACCTTCGCTCATCCAACATTCTGTATTATCCAACAGAGTCTGCCTCCCACCTGGATCCACAGCTGTTTAAATACATTGTGATGTTTTGGTGCTAAATTCGTAAATACAGTGGTTACAACATAACATCACTGTGTATTGAACAGCATTTTCTGTTGTAAAACATGATGATTTGGTGCTTAATTTGTAAAATCATAATAACTATGATTATTATAGTTTAATAACTAAGCTTTTCCTTAATCCCTCCTTATCACCCAACATTTTCGCTTATCCAACATTTCTGCTGGCCCATTTATGTTGGATAAGCTAGACTCTAGTATACCACCATCATGAATATCATTTTCAGAAGCAAGCATACCAGTTCCCAGCTAAAGTCTATCATGATTTTCTAAATTATTAGTTTTATAATTTAAATGCATATGTAACTCAAACATTCCAACTGAAAGAAGTATCTGTCCATACTTTAGTGGAATAAACACAATATTTAAAGATCCCACTTGTTGATTAAAAAAAAGAACAACTACATTGAATCAAACCAAAGAACTATCTAGATCAACAGTATGTTCACAGAATAGCCAACCAGTTATTTGACCAATAACAAGACTGCACTTATAAGTCCTATCACTTATATTTTACGCCCCTCAGCAACTGGTATACATAAGCAGACTTTTCCTGACACTGAAGGTAATGTATAGCTATTCTAACAGCCATAAATGATTCCATTCTCAGTAAATTTGTCTAATTCCCTTTTAAAGCCAACAACGATGGCAACGAAGTTCATATTTAATTATGCATTATGTGACAAAGTATTGTCTTTTACCTGTCTTAAATCTACCACCATTTAGATTCAGAGGATGACCAAAGATTCTGCTTTTAGAAGAAATAGAGAAGAACACATCATTATCTGGTTTCCTGTTCTGTCTCTTAAGGTTGCATGGACAAAACACTTTGGAAAAAATAACTAATATATATAAATGTTTCTACCCTGCCCTTCTAATGCATATATTAATTGTCAGTAGCAAAAAACCACAGCAGCATAATAAAATAATGGCAAACAGAAAGTAAACCAGTGATACAAGTAATAGATTTGTACAGAAATAATAAAAAATCCTATATTTCTACTTAGGGTCATAGCATTACAGGGAAGAGGTTGGAAGTTTTCCAGGATAATGAGATTTGAGTGGAGGCTGACTTCAGCTTTGGGTGAAATGCCAAACTAAAATTCTCAACAATGTTTCCCAATATGCAAAGGAGAAAGAAGACCTCATCAACAGCTGAGTATAGATAAACTTGCCTTTTCCAATCTGGACCTTCCAGATATATTAGATTTTATTGTTAACTGCTGTCAAGTCAACTTCAACATATGGCAAAACTATGAATGAATGATGTCTAAGTCATACTATTACCAACAGTCCTGCTGACTGAGTCTATCCATCTGTAGTGTTAAAATAAAACTCCCACTATCCCTATTCTGGTTGGGTTATAATTCGACACACCTAGAAGACACCAGCTGAGGGAAATCTATTAAAGAAAAGTATACACTCACATAATCATTTAAAAACACATTAAGTGTCTTGATGGGTCAGAACAATTTCAGTGACTCCCAGCAAACATCAAAATTGAACTCTCTGAAACTAGCCAATATTCCACCAATGCTCGCCATGTGTCTTTTCCTCTTTCCTGCACAATGTAGAGGCAGAACAGCACAACATAGAGGCAGAACAAGAAGCATTCTTATTTTACTTAGATCCATTGTTGCCTTCTTTACTTAGCTCACATTCAAAAAGTCTATACCCAAGCAGTATGGTGGAGAAGCTCTCAGTGTTCATTTCAGGCCTGGTTTCTATTATTTTCCATAATACAAGGAGGTGGGACAATATCGAACCATTTCTTTTGTTCGTGAGTTTGTGGTTCACACTAATAGCACAGGTACACTGAGTACCTATCATACTTATCTACTGGACTGTTTAAGGACCACTTGCAGCACAATATGAGAATTGAGATGAGAAATTGACAGAAAGCAGTCATAATGATTTCTGTCTCCAGACTATCATTTGGATTTTAATTTAATCTGTTCTATGTGGGGTGTTACCCTGAAAAACAGACTACAGATCACACCACTGACAATGGGTTCAGCTCACTGATATGCACATTCATCTTTTTTGTTGTAAAGAAGTAAAAAAACAGGAGCAAGTCTTCTATTTTATTACTTAATATTGCATAAATTAGCTTTGGTTCCACACTTCTGTGGAGATTGCACCAAATCAGCAACTAAATCAATTAACTTGCCTGTTTTGCAAATCAACTCCTCCAAAAGCCAAAGAGTAGTGCTATTAATGTGACATGGAATACCGGTCCAAATTTGGTTGGCTACAAAAGCTATATTAGCCTCATTAGTGATTCTCCCCACAGAATACATGCTAAAATTTATATCCATTAATGAGAATGTGGTTCATTTCATAAGACATTTGATACTAGTCATCCATCCACAAAAACAGTTTTTTTTAGAAAACACAGATATTTAGCGTTTTACTCTTTTGGCATCAGCTTCATTAGACAAGCTAATACAATGTTCAGCAAAGCACGCCTTTCTCTAAAACACACAGAAACCCTTGAATAGCTCTGTTGCACTTGTGTTCCATAATTCATCTTGCCAAGGATTTAAAAAAGACAAGAATTTGCATTAGTCATCAGTAAATTCAGAGTTGCTGCTTTCTGTTCTGCTTCGTTAATTACAGGATCAGTTTTCAATAAATCTCTAGTAACAAGCTGTATGTGATCATCAAGTGCAAAGGAAATCCACCTATGACTTCTCAGAACAGCTAGAACTACTGTGTTTTATCTTGTCTCCTGCTACAGAATCTCTGGCAAAAATAGAATGACACATTATTGAAAAGCAGGCTTTGGTTTCTGGAGGCAAAGGTCAAGCTTTGCTTGGGCATGCAGCAAATGGTCTATTAAACTCTCCTGAATTGGAATACTGCTGACCCCCTTTTTAACCTAGTAAAAAAGAAAAAAGGTCCTTATCCTTTTCCCCTTTCGATTTTTCACACTGGGAGAAAATACTGTCTACCCTCCTCCCCATGCCTGAAGCACATAAGCATATAACATACCATCAAACTTCTCTGGAACAACACAAGTGTCATCATAAAACTGTCTCGGTCCCTTTTCGTACATGCAACCTGTAATTGTAAAGCAAAAGAAGGTTATTTACCAAATGGGGTTGAAAAGAAAAATAACTTAAGAGCAAACAACCTGTTAAAATTACATGTTACAATGGACAGGCAAGGCAAATGTGTCTTGGATTGACGACACTGTTCCGGATTAATGCACTAGTTAATATCAAAATTAGAAACCCTGGTTTATTCAGTTAGGGTGTTTAAACAAACTAGAGTTTATTTTCAACTATGATTTCTAGTGTGAGTAACACAAAACAATGAATTTTTTAAAAAGATAAAGTAAACATAAAAATTACTAAAGGAAGTTGAAGTAGAGTTGTATACAGAAAGAAAGAAAGAAAGAAAGAAAGAAAGAAAGAAAGAAAAGAAAAGAAAAGAAAAGAAAAGAAAAGAAAAGTGTCCTTATTTACACATAATTCTTAGACAAGGTTTCACACCATTTATTTCCTGAGAACCTAAGTGAAACCATGTTCTTGGATGCCATCTCTTTTTGAGTTTTGTTTCATTTCCTCTGTCTCCTGGCTTGGCATTATATAGGAAGCAAAAAGCATGGTTTAAAGCTGCTGCCGGTCAGTTGCTAAACAGGCAAATTAGAAACCCTGGTTTATTCAGCTAGGGTGTTTAAACAAACTAAAGTTTATTTTCAACTAGGATTTCTAGTATGAGTAACACAAAGCGTTGAATTTTTAAAAAGGTTAAAGTAAACATTGCATATATGACAAAATAGAGGAGAATATCTCAGAAAAGATACCAAGACTTTGGCATTTCTCTGAGTTCATACCTGTTTGTTCTACAGAACAAAACATGTTTGGTTACAGTCATCTTGATTTTAAACTTTAGTGAGAACAAAAGCCAATTTCTCTTTATAGTATGGTAATTACTAAAACGTCTGCTTGTAGACAGGAAGAATATAAAACCATACACTTGCACACTTAACTTCTGTTCTGTTTGGGTGAGCCAGGAAGCCTTCTTGCCTCATGTAAATGGAATGGCAGCTAGGCACTTCTGGAAAAAGAAGACAATGCTTGTTAGGAGAGTGCCTGGAATTGCACAGGGCTATCAAATAAAGCAGACTGTAGACAGAATAATAGCAGATAAAGGAGACAGGGAGAGAGAACCTATCAACACACAGTTAACATTTCAGAACAGCATTATGGAAGGTGTGAGAATGACTCACAATAGAAAGAACAGCACATCTACTCAAGACAATTCAACAGTCTTGGGAACATATTATTTGTTTCTGTCTCCTTGAAGCACCACCTGGCCCACTTCGACTCTTGAACCCTGATGGGTCTAGATGTCCAGAAAGCATTCATAATGAGATTTCTCTCTCCTTGATCATTTTACTATTTATTTTAAAATTTAATAGTTTTATACAACCCTTCATAACTGATTCCAGGAGACCAGCCTCTCTCACACATTGTACATTTTCATTTTATTTAATTATTCTTTCTATATTACCTTCCCATGAAAAGCCACCAACCTGGCTCAGAGTAAAGCAAATCAATAAAGCCATAAAACTACAATGAAAACACGTAAAAATACTAAAATCACAATAAAATACTAAGAGTAGTTTAAAAGGCCTGGACCTTACATGAACTGGACTTTACATTTCTGAAGCTCTTTTTTTCCCCTTTGAAGTATATTAGCTATATTAATATACTTCAAATACACTTATAAAACATTTTGCCAATACAGTTCTGGTCTGAATTAAGAGTACCTATGTTGATATTGGAAGCCCTAAATATCTCAAGGCCTCAACATCTAAGGAACGCCTCTTCCTATTCAGCAACGCACACTTATCCACTGTGAAACCTTGGACAGAACACCATTATTTTTGATTCTCAATTCTGAGCATACTATAGAGTTGGACTGGAAAACTTACTGTATATACTAATGTATTAGTTGATTTTATGTATAACTTGAAGGCAAGTTTGGGGGCAAAAATTATGAATTTTGGTATTACCCATGGATAAGTCAAGGGTTATTCTGCAGAAATGGGAAAGTGCTGCCTTGGGACTAGCCACTCCTGGCCACCGCCACCATTTTCCTAACAGCCATTTTAAAAAGCCAGAAATGTCACCGTAATGAAGAGAGTCGAGAAGGTTGTTGCTTCTTTTTGGTTCCCCAGGATGGGCAAAACTCTTACTGTCACTTTATTTGGAGAAGGGGATGGTTCCTTTATTCATAAGGCATAAAGTACAGAATTCACAGCGACCCATAGATCAGCTGACCCAGGTTTTTGGAGTTGATTTTTTAAACTAACATTTATAGACTTATACATGTATATATAAGGTATCTATCCTCTAGAAATTTGCTAGGTCTTCAAATGCAGATCTATGGTAGTTTCCATAGAAGTTTTTCTATAAAATTGCCTAGAGGATCCAGCAAATTCCTAGATATACCATTTTAACCTCAGATGCAGGTAAGGGAAACTGCAGATATGGGTTGCATGGTCTTAATGTAATCAATGTCCAAGAACTGGGATTTGTTGAAAAAGACTCCTCTCTGTCCCACCTTTGGGAGCAATACATAGTGTCAGGATGTAGGAGATGGCCTTCTCATTTCTGGCACCCAAGACCAAATAAGCACCAAATAAGCATCAAATAAGCTTCATTTTGGTATGAAATGAAAAATAGGGCTATTTATTAAAACTTATAACTGATTTATTCTATATGTTCATGAACGTAGTTTCCAGACTTTGAACATTTTACACTTTTACCTGATCAAATAGTTCAATGTGTTTTAGTCTAATTTTCTAGTTGTTTTAATTGTTTGTTTATTTGTACACTGTTCAGAAATATCATGATATAAGCAAGGCCTAAATAAATTATTTATCCGCTCATCCATCCATGGAATCATACATGTTCTGCTAAACTATAATTCTGTCCAAATGTACCTGAGAATAAGTGTGACTTGACAGAGGATGTTAAACCTGCAATGCTGTTTTAGTTCGTTACTATTTTGCTTAAATTGCTGATACAAGTTTTAATGAGCAGACACTACAAACTTACTCCCAGGTAAGCATGCACATAGCTGCTAAAATATTGTTCAGTATAGCACTGCAATTGGTTCTTTAATTAAACCCTGAAGAATCCCCAAAACAAAAAGAAAAGAAACAGCAGGAAGATAGGACCAAATATAATTTGCCCAGTGTTCTGTGCAAGCCTTTTCCAAAATGCAATCCCGAATTTCACTGTTCACTGACAAGCGATGAGCATCAAGGACTTAGAAGGAAAAGAAAATGAGATTTTACACTGAATTCACTAAGCAAGTGCTGCTGCTGATAAACAATAAGTGTTCATCTGTCCATGGTCTTATTCCAAACACCTTTATCATTCTTTTTTTTTTTAGCACTATGAAGTATGCTGGCAATATCTCAATATTTCTTGAGGAGCCATCTAAGCAAACAAACAACAAGTCACAGGACCTGGGAGAGAATAATGTAAAATACTTAACATAGGTCTGCTATCACAATTTGACCCAGTCCTCTGTTAAATCCTTCCCCATTTCCCTATCACATATGCATTGTGATATCACAACATGTTACATCACTTCCCTTCAGATCCAGGTTAATGGAAGCTGCTAGTAGGGAAACTGTATGGGATCATCTACTGAATAGGATAAAGGCAAAAACATTTTCTTGGGTGTCTCTTTAGATCAGCTTTTACTGTAATGATTTTCCTCTTTTCTTATGAACTACAGTTGCCATCAGTGCCTGATAACATGTTAAGGGAGTATTGGTGGTGAAATTCAAACCATTTGGAAAGCACTAACTTGGGATAAAGAGCCTTTAGAATTTCTATTGCTGATTGCAATTTATGAAGTAACCGTCTATTTTTAAAATCTGTGCATGTTAACTACAATATAGCCATATGACAGCCCACAGAGAGCTGGGTAGGGAGGGAGGGATATGCCTGAGAAGACTTTGTTTCTTGCAAAGTACGTAAAGTCTTATTATTCTAAAGTGCTATTGGCTAATTTATGACTATCAGAATGGGTCAAACTCTAATCAAATTGTAGAAACATTTCCAAAGTGATTATTCAATCAAATGACTAACATGGTTAATTAGGAGCCATAAACATTGCTCTGAAGTTCATCAAAGTAATGACTTGCCCAGAAAAAAATTACTGCCAATTAAATTGCCTGCTGCTTTCATTTCTACCTTATCTAATAAAAAGGCTAACCAATGAAATTTAACATTGCAGTTTTAAATTGTGCTAAATGCTTGAGTAAGACCCAGATGCAGCTTAACTAGCTAACTGGGGCTACATTTTAGAGCAGCAACTGAAAACCGGGAAGTTTGTGTGCAGCTATTTTAAATATCTAAAGGCCATTGTGGGAGGAAAAAAGTAGGGGCAGGGAAGATACCATATGACAATGCTTAGATAGAAGTCAAAAGCTGAACCGGAACAGTGATTTCAGCTATTAAAACTTTTAAATTATTATTTATGCATATTTTATCCAGCATTATTAGGGGTGGGGGTCACATTACAAATGCTGCAATGATTTGTCATGTACAAGGTCTGCTACCGTCACCAGCTTAGAAGGGTCATAGTTATGAAAGTGTGTACATAGTCAATATGCGTAAGATTCCAAATTTAGTTCTTCAAATCTTTACACTGGGTTGGAAAAGACTCCCCTCCAAAATTCTAGAAAGGGGCCTAAATACTGCAAAGACACTAAATTCTGATCTTGGAAGCTAAACAGGGTCAGCCCTGGTTTGTACTTGAATGGGAGACTGTCAGCAACAACTGAACAACTTCCTGTCACCTCAGAGAAGAAAATTGGCAAAGAAAGCAGAAGGAGTTTTCAGAGAAGAAAATTTGATGTAGGCCTTGCATGTAAGCACTAGTTTAGTCACCACAGGTGAACTGGAAATGCATGTGCATCATGGAAATTAAACAAACCTCTAGAGGGGAGAGGTCTCTTTTTCTGAACCCAGGATCAATCACAGCTCACTGTCCCTCCTCTGCCTCTCCCCACCAAGCTCCCTAAAAATGCTGCAGGCTGGTAACAGCAACTTGTGTATGGAGGGTGTTGCAAAGTAGGCCAATTTGTAAGTTGTTCTTTTTGCTAGGCAGTCCATGTTGCATTGCTTTGCTTGAACTGCAAATTGCTAAATTATATGTAAAATAATAATAATAAACAGAGTGAAAATATATGGCTCCTGTTAAGCAGAGCTGAACTGCAGCAGCCTTCCAGACCATAAACTCATGAAAAGTTTAAGAAGCAATCTTGTGCTCAGAAAAAAAAAAACATAACTGGAGATATAACAAATCATTCAGGACCTAATTCCTTGCAAAGTGAGAAGGCAGAAAGAGAAGCGAGTGATAGGAAGATGTGACAAGTAAAACAGAGAGTTGGAAATGACTGAAATGGTCTCTTTCCTTGGACTACAGTAAAGGTTTCCTTCCAATCTCCACAACATTAGAATGTAAGTACAAGACATTCATGGTAGATAGCATCCTTTTAACTATACTGGCCATGTTGGCTGAGATATTTTGGGAATTTTCATCGAAAAGAAGTACTATTCCGGCATAAAAGATGACTGGGTGTATAAGATGACCCCCAACTTTTCCAGTTAAAATATAGAGTTTGGGATATACTCGCCGTATAAGACTACCTCTCTTTCAACACACACCAAATAAAATTTTTAAAAGCATCAGATTTCATTTCAATATGGTAATATTCCTATTACTGTACCTCCTTCTCTGCCTCTCAGATCACGCACCTGCACACCTGCACCGCTTCACTGCAGTCTTCAGGAGCAAGATCTGAGAGGCAGAGGAGGAGGTATGGTAATAGGATACAAGGGCAGGCCAGACAGGTAAAAGAGGTGTGTTTTTCTGGGCCCAGAGCCACTCTATCTCTTTTTTCCTTACCCCGGGAAATCTGGACGCCTACAGCTTGCTCCGCCCTTCACTTATACCTTCCCGGTGAAGTTCGGAATGCTCCATCAATGGTCCTGATGGTGACCCCTTCACGTCACCATCAGGACCTCATTACGTCCACAAATCCTGATGAATGGATTTTCTTCTACTGTATTTGTACAGCGTCACTCTTAATGCTTTCATACAGTTGCTGCATATGTGGCTGCTGCCATTTTTGAACTCCCTCCACCATATGCAGCAACCACAGATTCTCCAATCCGGATTGGAAGTTTCAGCACCCACTCTATAAGATGACTCCCAGTGTATAAGACTACAACCGCATATAAGACGACTCCTTTGCATAAGGCTACTCTGGCGTATAAGAGGACTCCCGCGTATAAGACGACTCCCATGTATAAGACGACCCCTGACTTTTGAGAAGATTTTTTTTGGGTTAAAAAGTAGTCTTATACACCAGAATATACAGTAACCCTTGCACATTCTGGACATTTTAGGTGAAAAATAGACCCCAAAAACCTGGGTCGACCTATCCATGGGTCAATGACATTGGTGTACCTTAACTCTTATCAAAAAAGAAACTATTTACTTCATTGAATAGAATGGCAAGAGGTGAGTGCCTATTCCATGTTAGAAGAACCTAAAATAAACAATGGCCTCTCTAGTCTCCCCACCGCAATACAGTTTCTGAACTTTTTGAATACCTGGCAAGAAAATAGTGACAGCAGCAACCAAGAGTTCTGGGGCTTTCCCCTCCCCTCTCTGTGGAATGACCCTCGACTTACCCACAGATCATATCAAACTCTGTAATTTTGGACCTCAAACCTGACCTAATTTTTACATGGTATATACAGTAACACTCTAAACACCTTTGCAGAAACATACGAGAAGCTCGGCCTGTCACTGAACATTGAAAAAACCAAGGTGCTGTTCCAGCAGTCACTAACCATCCCCTCCCCAATGCCATAGATACAGCTTAATGTTGATCATTTCCGCAACCTTGGCAGCCACCTCTCCACCAAAGTCAACATCGACACCAAAATACAACACCGCCTGAGCTCTGTGAGCGCAGCATTTTTCCGAATGAAGCAGAGAGTGTTTGAGGACCGGGACATCCGTAGGGATACCAAGGTGCTTGTCTATAAAGCTATTGTCCTCCCAACCCTGCTATATGCCTGCGAAACGTGGACTGTCTACAGACGTCACATGCAACTCCTGGAACGATTCCATCAGCGCTGCTTCCGGAAAATCCTGCAAATCTCTTGGGAAGATAGGTGGACAAACGTCAGCGTGCTGGAAGAAGCAAAGACCACCAGCACTGAAGTGATGGTCCTCCGCCACCAACTCCGCTGGACCGGCCATGTTGTCCAGATGCCCGACCACCGTCCCCCAAAGCAGTTGCTCTACTCTGAACTCAAGAACGGAAAACGGAATGTTGGTGGACAGGAAAAGAGATTTAAAGATGGGCTCAAAGGCAACCTTAAAAACTCTGGCATAGACACTGAGAACTGGGAAGCCCTGGCTCTTGACTGCTCCAGCTGGAGGTCAGCTGTGACCAGCAGTGCTGCAGAATTTGAGGAGGCACGAATGGAGGGCGAAAGGGAGAAGCATGCCAAGAGGAAGGCGCATCAAGCCAACCCTGACCAAGACCACCTTCCACCTGGAAACCAATGCCCTCACTGCAGAGCAAGAATAGGGCTCCACAGCCACATACAGACCCACAAGAATGTTGGAAGACAATCATCCTCGGAAAACGAGGGATTGCCTAAGTAAGTAAGTAAGTAAGTAAGTATATACAGTAAATAAGATGGCAATACAAATTTCCTATTGTGAATCTTCAAGATAGATTTCTCTGTGTTTTTTTCTTGTGGCCAGCTTTGCTTAAAAAACACGAACAACAATATTTGTATTCTGCATAATTGTGATTAAGCACTCTATTTAGCTGGGGTAGATGCGCTATACAAAGTTACAACATATTTTTGATTAGGGACCACTTGGCAGCAATTATAGGCTTCAGATAATAAAAAAGAAGAAGGAAAATCTATAGAATATATCAGTGATGCAGTTTATTGACTAAGTTATTAAATCTATTAGCTGGAAAACTAGTTGCCTATTGTGCTGATGGCTGAGGTTTTATAGTTTTCTCGCTTGGTTGGCCTGTTTGTTCTATTATGATTGTAATGTAATTGATGTTAGCTGTACTACAATGCATATTCATTCATATAATGCCTCAGATGTTTTAATCTATCACCAGAGGATCAAATGGGGACATATTCTCATTGCTTATCTAGTGTCAGGATGTTTTCTTTTCAGCAACAGGTATTGTGGATGGATTGTGTAAACATTATTGTCTTTGTCAGTACTTCGTGCCATTTGTTAGGCCGGATTCAACACTGTCATCGAACCAAAGGAACTAGTTTTCATGGACATAAGCAAGAGAGACTCAATATCACCTAGAGAGGTGAAGCCCCTGCATCCCTAAGAATTGGGGAGAACGTGCTTTTTTCTGTGTTTTTTAAATGGAAAAATTGGAAAAATTGGTTATGGAAAAAAATGTCCTAAAATCATTTCTAAAAATGATTCAAAAGAAAACCTTTATGTAAGATTTATGTAAAATTATTGTTCTTGATTGTTTTCTCTTTTGTTGCTGTTGAAGTGAATGTGTTATAGCTGCTAGAAACTATGGAGAACGAGTAGATACAAAATAATTTTCTCTTTTCTACTATGCTGTTTTTCTGTTCTTAGTTGGTATTTTGTCCAATCCTCAAACTGGCATAATGAAAGAGGTTCCTCGTAGTTTTTTAAAATTCAGGACGGTGTAGAAACTTTTGTGGCATGCGTGTGCATTCTACAAACCTTAAATACATTGTCCAAAAGCCTGGAAGCTTTCAGGTTTTCAGTGCTAGAAGGGCTGGAGAGGGGGAAGCTGAAATCCTGTATCTAATATACGCATTGAGTTGAATTTATTATATAAGGCACCATCTAATTCCTTCTGCTTCTCATATAATAGTGAATTTAATATAATGAAACACAACTTCAAAAGTATAGAAGGGTATGGGGTTGGAAAAGACACATAGAAATCCTAGAAAGGTAGTGTCATGCAGTTTGTACAGAAATGTACTTTTCTCATAAAAGTGGCAGAAAATATCTTCATATGTTACAAATGCAATTCCTTTTTTTAAAAAAAACACCGACTTAATTGTTAGGCAATGAATAAAATAGGAATGAATATTGTATGTAAATGACTGGGGGGGAAAGCTAAATGTGTATGTGGAAAGAACAAATAGCGAGAGAAAGAGACACTTGGTACCTCTTACAGTTACTATAGGCAGGGCACCTTGTACAAAGATATATATTCTCTGGATAGTTATTATCTGAATCCACAAAAATGCTGATATATTAAGTAATATACTGTATGGAGTTATATTGTCTTATAGAAGAAAACATCTCTGGACATGCAGTGAGTTTTCTTTGCCTATATTACTAATGTTTGAGCAGGGACACAAGGATTACATTAAAGAAGGATACTAAAAATAAAGTCTCTGGAAAATTAAATCAAAAATTAAAATTAATTCAGAGTAACAGAAATGCTGCACTATGGCAGATGCCAATAAATACAAAAGCCAGGCTTCTTAGAAAGAAAACTTAATCCCTACCTCTCATCTGGCAATGACCTACAAGTTGTAATCTAATTTGACTAAAGCAATTCGAAAAGAGACCAAAACACACACAAAATAAAAGCCACAGTTTTCCTCTCTGAAATACACCAGATTGCTTTCTATAGTGAGCTGCTGGTTTACTCTGGCATCATCACAGCATCCAGTTTTCAGAAAACACATTAGGCAACAGCAGCAGCCTCCATTAAAAGAAAAAAGTTAGTTCTGTTGTTGACACCAGAACCAAGCACACAAAAAGGCTATTGTGCTTTTCATGTAAAATTGTTCCAAAATAGTGCATGCCAATTTAACATGTGACATTGAATGCTACTGTTCGAGGATCACTTTTTAAAACTTTATGCAGGTTAAGTTGTTCCTTATAAGGAAATACAAACAACATAGTTTTTCTCCCTGTTGTGAGCCTTGGCTGCAAAAAACTAAACAAAGCCAAACAAAAACTCTGCATGGCTGGCTTTAGCTTCTTCCCCCACTCTTCTCTGTCTATAAAAAATAAGTTCTACAAACACAGCTTGGCTGAAGTGACATATTTGAATGGAATTCAGACCAACCAGTTCCTGTTTATGTTTCTGATTGGAGAATGTAGCCTTCTCATTCACCATACATTAGAAACACACCAAGGCCATAAATGGTGTCAAGTTACATGCCGAGGAGGCAATTGAGCATTAATCACGGCTCCAAGTCAACGGGCAAGAGTCGCAGCTGAGGGAACACTACACCCTTCAGCTCTGTATAAATGGACATTCCAATGTGTGCATTTAGTTCCCCCTCCCCCTTCCCCCCTCAGCATCCATTTTATGAATGAAACGCCAGGCTCCATTCATATAAAAGCTTTGCTTGCTGGGCTTAGCCTCTAGGGATCAGTCAGTCTTTGGTAAGGCTGATGTGATTGGTTTAAGACAAGCTTTAGCCTTCCATTACTGATTTAAAATGCAGCCGATGTCCATTTGACCCGCGTTAATGCACAAAGAGTAAATCCAGACTGTATTCTCAATTCTCAAATCAAATCATTAGCCACTGCCACTTACTGTAACAGTAGATTCAGAGGATATTTTATCCATTTCTTTCAGTTGGTGGAAACTGGGGGTGGGGAGGACACTAAAATGAGAGCAAGATAAAACTTCGTAGCTTTTGCTCATTTGATATGACGTAGCACTCTCAGCAGGAGAGTCGGGTTTCATGTAGACTTATACTTCCGTAAAAAAAGAGAAGAATTAGCTGAGTGACATCAATTTTAAAACTTTGTGTTTAGATGGAGAGTTACACTAGGGAGGGATAAGGCAAAGACACTAACCCAGAGATGCCTTTTTGAAGGCAAACAAACCATTATTAATCTACACATAATACACTGTTCATACTGTCTTGTCCACAATTCTTGAAGATAGTGTATGTTTGTTTGCTAGGGATGTAAAGAATACTTGGATTTTTTAATACATAAAAAGTATCAGGAAAACTGCCAATCATCATGAATGTTTTCAAATTTATTTGTAAATGCAATTTTTCACAAAGCAAGACTCTCAAAACCCTCAAAAATGTGCTAAAATTCCCATACTATTACTCAATAGAGGGGGGAATGTGGCATTCAAGTTCTGTTTATGGTATTCCTTGCATGAGAAATTTCATAGAATGTTCTTTAGCAAGGAATACTCAAAGTTGGTATTGTCAGTTCCTTCCTCTAAAAAAGAGTCTACAGCATGCAATATTCACTGGCAGTCTCCCATCTAAGTACTATCCAGGGCTGAATCTATTTATCTCCCAAGATCAGACATGATCTGGTTTTATTTATTTATCGTGTCATCAGCAACCACTGTTTTACAATTCTAACAGAGCAAAACAAACACAGAGATTAAAATGAAAAAGAAAAAAAAAGAAAAAAAACCACACAGATTTTGTAAATTTGGTATTTGGTTAAATGTCCTTTGACCAGTATCTGGCCACTTGGAGTGCCTCTGGGGTTGCCGCAAGAAGGTCCTCCATCGTGCATGTGGCAGGGCTCAGGGTGCATTGCAGCAGGTGGTCAGTGGTTTGTTCTTCTCCGCACTCGCATGCCGAGGATTCCACCCTGTAGCCCCATTTCTTAAGATTGGCTCTGCATCTCGTGGTGCCAGAGCGCAATCTGTTCAGCGCCTTCCAAGTCGCCCAGTCTTCTGAGTGCCCAGGGGGGAGTCTCTCATCTGGTATCACCCATGAATTGAGGTGCTGGGTTTGGGCCTGCCACTTTTGGACTCTCGCTTGCTGGGGTGTTCCAGCGAGTGTCTCTGTAGTTCTAAGAAAACTATGTCTTGATTTAAGTCGTTGACGTGCTGGCTGATACCCAAACAGGGGATGAGCTGGAGATGTCTCTGCCTTGGTCCTTTCACTATTGGCTGCTACTTCCCGGCGGATGTCAGGTGGTGCAATACCGGCTAAGCAGTGTAATTTCTCCAGTGGTGTGGGTCGCAGACACCCCGTGATAATGCGGCATGTCTCATTAAGAGCCACATCCACTGTTTTAGTGTGATGAGATGTGTTCCACACTGGGCATGCATACTCAGCAGCAGAGTAGCATAGCGCAAGGGCAGATGTCTTCACTGTGTCTGGTTGTGATCCCCAGGTTGTGCCAGTCAGCTTTCGTATGATGTTGTTTCTAGCGCCCACTTTTTGTTTGATGTTCAGGCAGTGCTTCTTGTAGGTCAGAGCACGGTCCAAAGTGACTCCCAGGTATTTGGGTGCGCTGCAATGCTCCAGTGGGATTCCTTCCCAGGTAATCCTCAGAGCTCGGGATGCTTGTCTGTTCTTAAGGTGAAAGGCGCATGTCTGTGTTTTAGATAGATTAGGGATCAGATGGTTTTCCCTGTAATAGGCAGTAAGAGCACCTAGAGCTTCGGAGAGCTTCTGTTCTACCATCTCAACCGGAGACATGATCTGGTGTCTTTAAAGTATTTTGGCCCTAAGGCCGCTTCTACACTGCTATATAATCCAGATTATCAAAGTTGATAATTCATATTGTCTGCTTTGAACTGGGTTATATGAGGCCCCTTCCGCACTGCCCCAGTATCCTAGGATCTGATCCCAGATTATCTGGCAGTGAAGACTCATATAATCCAGTTTAAAGCAGATAATCTGGAATCAAATCCTGAGATATAGGGCAGTGTAGAAGAGGCCTGAGTCTACACTGCAATATAATCCAGTTCAAAGCAGATAATCTGGATTTTATTTAGCAGTGTAGAAGGGGCCTAAGTGAATATTTCTAAAATTATTATTTCTAATGACCACCATAATCAACTCTTGTTTTTGTTCTCCTTGCTTCTTTTAGCATTAGGATGAACCTGTATAAGCAGGTTGAATGTAAGAGGCTACAGAGTCAACAGACTTGCTGAAGTCTGTGGATACAAAGATGACATGTTCTTCTCATGTTCCTTTTGTTTGATGTTATGAGAGTTATGAGTGTGAGGCTAAGTTAGTCTCGAGTCCTTGAAGCATGAGATAAGACTTTCTAAGAAGGTGCAGGCAGTCCCTATGTGTGTCACAAGTACCTCCATTTTGTCTTGGTTTGGCCAAATGAGTTACAGCTGTGTAGGCTTCAAGCCAATAGGTTGTCCTCAGAGTTTTTTCATGGCTCTGTCCCCACCCTGATTAACGGCACCTGTGGGTCTGTTGCCTCATTCTTAGTCTTTTTCTTCACCGATGAAGAATAAATTAGAAGTAATTTAAGAGCCACCCAACCTTCCCTTCCAAAATTCTTTCCTAATATGAAGAAACATACACATATCTGCACTAGGACCTAATTCAGCAGTCTTTGAGTGGGCGTTACTGCACCCTTATTTTTAAGCAATAAAGGAAACTAAAGTGTTTTCAGTGTCAAACAGGCCAGGGGTCAATTGAACTGCTATCTTATGTAGCATGGGCTAAGCCAGGAATGACTCATAACAATAAAGGAAAGAAACAGAATTCTGTTACATATGCAATCTGAGCTTGGAAAAGTTACACTTTTGAACAACTTCTAGAATTTCCCAGTCAGCATGGGCATGGAAGATTTAATTTTTGGAGCAACTGCAAAGCAAAGAGAAATGTTCTTTGTAGCAATTTACAACCACCTTTAATGAGAGTAGTGCCATAATGCAAGACATAGTGGACAATTGCATCTCAGTTTGGTTTTGATGAAAATTGCCCAAAATTCACAAATTCATTTTCAGGAGATTAGTTTCACTTTCATTCCATTTATAAGTAAAGAACATCTTTTATGTTATCCAGCAAATCACCATATAAAATTCTAGAAGGATGGTTTTTTTTTTTATCTTTGTTTGAAAAAAAATAGTAAATAAATACAATGTGTGTCAACCTTCATAGAAATATAATGCCAACAGCCTTTTAAAAAAAAAAATCTTTATTGAAGTTTATATCTGTACATAGCTCCGGAAGTGGGGAGGGCGGTGGGTAGGGGTAAGGATGGGGGAGGGGTTAAGAGTGGGGAGTGGGGGGAAAGGAGGCGGTATTGAGGAGAGTGGTGGGGTATAAGGAGGGGTATGGGGGGGGGGGGGAGAAGAGGCGGTAGCTTCCCGCCAGTCTTCCGGGAGTCTTCATCTCCTGTTGTTTCTGCTTCTTACTGCCAACTCAGACTTCTATAGTTCTCTTATTCAAAGGCTAGACAGGTCTATTTGTAGTGGAACCTCTTTAGTTTTAATAAAGTCTTTGAAGCCTGACCAATTTGTGTACTTGTGTGTTCCTTTGAGTCTCTGCGAGAGGCTGTCCATTTGGATGATATCCAACACTTTTATAGTCCATTCTTCCAAGCTTGGAATTTCTTTTCGCTTCCAGACTTTAGCGAGGAGCATTCTTGCTGCTGTACTAAGCAGGAAGATAATCTTTTCTTGATTCTTATCTAACTTTATATTTGTAATTCCTAATAAGTATATTTCTGGTGTTTGAGGGAGGTTGATGCCAACAGTCTTGATGCTAGGAGCTCCCGGTGACGCAACCCTTGTCCCAGCAGGACTGAAGACTGACAGGTTGGAGGTTCGAATCTGGGGAGAGCATGGATGAACTCCCTCTGTCAGCTCCAGCTTCCCAGGCAGGGACATGAAAGAAGCCTCCCACAAGGATGGTAAAACATCAAAACATCTGGGCATCCCTTGGGCAATGTCCTTGCAGATGGCCAATTTTCTCACACCAGAAGCAATTTGCAGTTTCTCAAGACACTCCTGACATGGAAAAAATGGAGCACTATTCTAAGAACTAAGTCTTGCTTTTGTCATTGTTGAATTTATTCTAAATTTTTGGAACAGGTGGTTTTCTGTATTTATTGATTTATATCCACAGATGCAGCCACCCATGGCTTGAAGATATTTTTTAAAGTCCAAAAAAGCAGACCCTAGTTTTCTTTCACCATTTCATAAAAGAGACAGCATTTTACTATACTTTTTATATATAGGGAATTGAGCATCCACAGATTTTGGATCCGGAAGCCAAACACCAGCAGATACCAATGGCCTAATATATGTTCTTTGTTTTAAGTGCACAGTAAAACAGAGAAAACTCTTTTTTGTTCATATGCTAGATGGAAAGAATTTGAGATTTAATAATATTAGATGGAGGAGAAACCAAAGCCGAAAGTTCAGCTATGCTGTTCCAAGACGTTAAATAATTGTTAAAAATCTGGGTTTGAATCCTTGTGTAGTCAACTATGGTAGAGATGCCCCTTTTTTCACTGAGGGATATCTTGTTTTTGTTATATACTGTATACAGTAGGGAGAAAAATGATGGCCCCTCCATGATACAGAAATGGTATGTACTGAATTTGAATGGTGTTAATAGGAATGACTAACAAAGTCATTTTGGAATATTTTACCAGAGTTCACAAATATTTTTGAAATATATTTTATTTGTTTAATTTTTAATTGAGACAGAAGAATTCGAGAATTAAATTTTCTGAAGCAGACCATACTTTGGATTGCAAAACCTTTTATTAATGGGTAAAATTAGACAGATAGAAAGCATAGTGATTTGAATGCTGGCTCTGGTTCAAATAGGGCTTAGCCATGGTGACTGACTGGATAACTTTGGGCAAGTCAAATTCTCTCAGAAGACAATGGCAAACTCCCACTGAACAAATATTGCCAAGTAAATTCTGTGATTGGAGAAATAGACAGAAGACACAGGGAAAAACTCAGTATCTTTTTGAAATACTGAATACTATTCACAAAGAAAAGAAATGTCACCTTGACATATATTTCTTTATTAACAGTGTAATATGATATAGGGTTAGGGGTTTTTTTTAGACGTTAATCCCTTTTTGTTCAATAGCATTTGTTTCTTTTAAGACTGTAATCCAAGTATTCTTTTACATAGTGGAATGGTGTATCAAAGGACTTTAAAAAATACATATTTAAACTATGTATTTTTTTTAAAAAAGAAGTACAAGCAACTTATACAAAGACATGAATGTAATACTGAATCATTCTTGGTCCTTTCCCCCACTTCTCAAAATCTTCAAATTAAGAAAATACTCTTTCAAAAGCTTGCAGCATAGTGGTTGCTAGCAAGTAAATCCCAGTTTTGGGGACCTGCATAGATTAGTAACAAGTACCCTGCTAGGATAAGGAAGAAAGTGGCAAAATTGCTGCCCCGGTATGTCTCCATTTGTAGGCAATTGTTTCACTGAGGTTCATAACAAGGCTTAATTTGTTCTGTTGTTTATTTATTTATTTTGAATATGTGTACCCCGCCCTTCTCAACCCCCTGGGGGGACTCTGCTGTATAAATATCTAGCTTGCAGAAATTAAACTAGATGTATGAATATTTTCCAGTGCTTTTCTGTTTGTTTATTTATTGAATATGCATTTAAGAGGGACAACATTTCAGACTCATATGAGCATGAGAGGGAGAAAGCCAAGGTGTAGTAGCTCAAATGCAGGAGTAGGACTTTGGCAAATCAGTCTTTGCATCCCTAGTAAGCTACAAAAAAATAGCTAGGCGACCTTGAGCAAGACATTCTCTCTAATGACCACATCAGACAGGGTATAATTGGAAGCATGGGCTGGTTTGCCTTCCCTTTCATTACGGAGCCCACCAGCTCCCATCCCACTATGCACTGCAACTTCCAGTGGGCTTGCATGGTGAAAAGGAAGGTGAAGTGGCCCATGCTGCTACTGTCTTGGATCAATGGGGGGAAGCTGGGTGGCAGACCCTTCCCCCTGTGGGATGGGTTTACTGGTAGGTCTGGCAATGCTAGGTGTGGGACGATGGGTAACCCATACCCCCTGATGGGCACTACCACACTTGATCTTAGCCAAAAGGTCGAAAAACGATGGGCACTACTAGGCTCGCCACAATTCATGCTGATTCTGGCTGCACATGTGAAGAAGTATTTAGCCTAACAGCAAGCAATCACTGAATAAACCTTGCCAAGAAAACCCTATGATAGGACCACCATGAGTAACATCATAATAGCTACAAATACATCTGGGCAAATTTAGAAGTTGGAGCTAGGGAGACTGTATATGCTATAGACCAGGGGAATATGGTTTTTTTAGGTTTATATTGTCTTCAACTCCCAGAAACCTCCGCCAATGTGGTCAATGGCATGAGATTGCAGGAGCAGCAGTGCAAAACATCTGGAAGACCTAAGTTTATCCACTCTTTAAGCAACCACTGATTTCACACTTGCCAGAAAAGATAGATAGAAACCACTCCTGTAATAATATCCCTGCCATTTAATAGGCTTCAGTTTCACAATGCATACCTATGTATGAAATCTTATCGTCTCATAGAAAGAGACAATATCTTAGACACAGGGCATACAGTTTAACATGTAGAATTTTTCTGGTTTAATCTCCACCATCTTCAGCTTTCTTTGTTTTTAAAAGAAGTAGGTGCAAACTATTGGATGTCAAAACAAGATAATGGATAACTAAGTTGACAGATAGTCTGATGTAAGAGCTTCTTATACTTCCACTACAGTCTCCTAAGAATTGCTATATTTCTTCATAGTTTACATTAGATATATTTCCTATCACCAAATTGTTTCATTTAGGGATGTTAGGATGGAACTTGGACCTTTTGAGTGTAAAACGTAGGATTTGCCAATGTCCTATTGTCTCTACATGATTTGGGTAACAGTATATTGACACTCCCGTATACACTTTTTTTACTCAAGGGAGATTCTCACATCCCAAGCATTTTGATGATCATGGCTGACATTTTGGGAGCACTGCGAAGTTTGAAGCCTCTTATTTACCTTCAAAAATTGTTTTCAGAGATGCTATCCTTCCTTCGCCCTACAATCCCTGTTCTCCATCTGCACATGACATTTAAAAGTGACAGATTGTTGTCATGTTTGTGTCTTATTTTCTCAGTATACTTCAAAC